>NC_133769.1:286752997-286939044 GCF_003597395.2 Chelonoidis abingdonii | reverse complement strand
AGTATACAAATTCCCGCCCCTGACTTTTAAACAATCCAGTTCTCTGATTGGTCCTCTGGTCAGGTGTTTGTTTCCCCTTTACAGGCAAAAGAAAATTAACCCTTACCTTACCTATCTACTTATGACAAACCCATTGGGGATTCATCCTACCTTAAGCAGAGGATTAAACTAGATGACCTCCTGAGGTCCCTTCCAACCCTGATATCCTATAAGAGGTTCAAGGTGACATTGTTCTTATAGCAAAGTAAAAAAGGAAACTATTCATGGAAAGAAATAATAACAATGCATATCTAAATTCACAATTATTGTTATTTATTTTATCATAAGACAACTGTGTATGAAAGCCAAGGAAACCTGATTATAAATCTAATGAGATGATGCCCTGATTAGATAACAATTTTATCTAATCACAAGCACAATTAGAATTTATTTTCTATATTATATAAAAAGTTTGGCTTCAAAGGGAGTTATTGCAATGGTTTTGCTAGCAAATAAAAGGGTGTGAGTCAACAAAAAATTATGGCACAGCTGAACCCCCGAAAGTTCGATGCAGAACCCAGACATAAATTTCTTCATTGAATCAAGTCCCAAGTGCATATAAAAAATGTTCTTACGGTCTGCTATAGTCTATCTTTAAGCCCTGGTCTACACTACAAGTTTAGATAGAATTTACCAGCATTACATCGACTTAAACCTGCACCCGTCCACACAACAAAGCCATTTTTTTTTACTTAAAGGGTTCTTAAAATTGATTTCTGTACTCCTCCTCCGATGAGGGGATTAGCACTGAAATCGACCTTGCTGGGTCAAATTTGGGGTAATGTGGTGGCTAATTTGACGGTATTGGCCTCCGGGAGCTATCCCGGAGTTCTCCATTGTGACCGCTCTAGACAGCATTCTCAACTCAAATGCACTGGCCAGGTAGACAGGAAAAGGCCCGCAAACTTTTGAATCTCATTTCCTTTTTCTCCAGCATGGCAATCTGCAGGTGAGTGTAGATCTCATCATCAGAGGTGACCATGATGGTGTCCCAGAATCACAAAAGAGTTCCAGCGTGGACAGAACAGGAGGCATGGGATCTGATCGCAGTATGGGGAGACGAATCCGTGCTATCAGAACTCCATTCCAAAAGACTAAATGCCCAAATATTTGAAAAAATCTCCAAGGGCATGTAGGACAGAGGCTATAATAGGGACCCACAGCAGTGCAATGTGAAACTTAAGTTGCTGAGGCAAGCCTACCAAAAAACCAGAAGAGCAAATGGCCACTTCTGGTCAAAGCCCCAGACATGTCGCTTCTATGATGAGCTGCATGCCATTCTAGGAGGTGCAGCCACCACTACCCCAACCCTGTGCTTTGACTCCGCCAGTGGAGTAGCATGCAACAGGGATGCGGGTTTTGGGACGAGGAAGATAGCTCACAGCAAGCAAGCAGAGAAACTGTTTTCCCTGACCGCCAGGAACTGTTTCTCACTCTGGACCTGGAGCGAGTACCCCCTAAACCCAACCAAGGCTGCCTCCCAGACCCATCAGGTGGAGAAGGGACCTCTGGTGAGTGTACCTTTGTAAATATTATACATGGTTTAAAAGCAAGTGTGTTTAATGATTAATTTGCCTTGGCATTCGCGGCCAGTACAGCTACTGAAAAAGTCTGTTAATGTGTCTGGAAATGGAGCAGAAATCCTCCAAGGACATCTCCATAAAGCTCTCCTGGATGTACTCCCAAAGCCTTCGCAAAAGGTTTCTGAGAAGGGCAGCTTTATTCTGTCCTTCATGGTAGGACACTTTACCATGCCAGGCCAGTAGCATGTAGTCTGGAATCATTGCAGAACACAGTGTATGGTCCCAGTGTTTGTGGGCATTCAAACAACATCTGTTCTTTATCTCACTGTGTTATCCTCAGGAGAGTGATATCATTCATGGTCACCTGGTTGCAATAAGTTGATTTTATTAAGGGGACATTCAGAGGTGCCTGTTCCTATTGGGCTGTTTGCCTGTGGCTGAACAGAAATGTTCCCCACAGTTAGCCATGTGGTGGGGGGGACGGGTGAAGCAATCACCCTAGAGAATTGAGTTTGTATGTGGGGGGGAGGAGTTGTTGGGTTTGTGCTGCACATTAACCCGAAAACCACAGCCCCTTCTTTTAAATGCCAACCCATTTTAAATGGCCAACCCAACAGCTGCTTGGTATGGGAAATGAGGGCACTGCTGTTCGAAACCATTCCTACATGTAATGAAGGTTAAAGAAGCCAAGAAACTGTGTCTTACCATGGCTGCCTGCAAGCTGAATTCTGTTGCCTGGCCCTGCATGAGTGATCTCTCTTACCTAACTGGCATACTTTCAATAAGAGGCAAAATGCGACCTTGTACCGAAAGCACATCTGCTATGTAATGTTAACAGCGAGGTTTACTGTGAAAGAGTCTACCTATTGTTCTCTAAAATGTGTTTTTTTAACTACCAGTCTCCCTTTTTTTTCCTCCACCAGCTGCAAATGTTTCAACGCTCACACTATCTTCTCCTTCCCAGAGGCTAGTGTTGATTAGAAGGCAAAAAAACCCCACACTTGTGATGAAATGTTCTCTGAGCTCATGCAGTCCTCCCACACTGAAAAAGCCCAGCAGAATGTGTGGAGGCAGACAATGTCAGAGTCCAGGAAAGCACAATATGAATGCGAGGACAGGTGGCAGGCTGAAGATAATAAGTGGCGGGCTGAAGATGATAAGTGGCGTCGGCTTGCTGACAGAAGGCAAGAGGCAATGGTGAGACTACTGGAGGAACAAACTGATATGCTCTGGCGCCAGAGCATATCAGTTTGTTCCTCCAGTAGTCTCAGCATGACTCTCCAGGAAATGCAGCATGAGCACAGACTGCTGCTACAGCCCATGTGTAACCAACCGTCTTCCTCCCCAAGTTCTATAGCCTCCTCACCCAGACGTCCAAGAACGTGGAGGCGGGGCCTCTGGGCACCCAACCATTCCACCTCAGAGGACTACCCAAGAAACAGAGAGCTGGCATTCAATAAGTTTTAAAGTGCAGTGTGGCCTTGTCCTTCCCTCCTTCCTGACCCCACCCGGTCCTTCCCTCCTCCCTCTCCCCCCCGGGCTACCTTGGCAGTTATCCCCCTGTTTGTGTGATGAGTTAATAAAGAATGCATGAATGTGAAGCAACAATGACTTTATTGCCTCTGCAAGCGGTGATCGAAGGATGGAGGAGAGTGTGGTTACCTTACAGGAAAGTAGAATGAACCAAGGGGGAAGGGAGAAGGTTTATGAAGGAAAAACAAATAGAAGTTTCACACCATAGCCTGGCTAGTCATGAAACTAGTTTTCAAAGCTTCTCTGATGTGCACCGCGCCTTCCTGTACTCTGCTAACCACCCTGGTGTCTGGCTGTGCATAATCAGCGGCCAGGTGATTTGCCTCAACCTCCCACCCTTCCATAAACATCTCCCCCTTACTCTAACAGATATTGTGGAGTGCACAGCAAGCAGTAATAGCAATGGGAATATTGGTTTTACTGAGGTCTATCCGAGTCAGTAAACTGTGTCAGCACACTTTTAAATGTCCAAATGCACATTCTACCACCATTCTGCATTTGCTCATTCTATAGTCGAACAATGCCTGACAACTGTCCAGGCTGCCTGTGTACGGCTTCATGAGTAATGGCATTACGGGGTAGGCTGGGTCCCCAAGGATAACTTTTGGCATTTCAACATCCCCAATGGTAATTTTCTGGTCTGGGAAGAAAGTACCTTGCTGCAGCTTTTGGAACAGACCAGAGTTCCTGAAGATGCGAGCGTCATGTACCTTTCCTGGCCATCCCATGTTGATGTTGGTGAAACTTCTTTTGTGATCCACCAGTACTTGCAGCACCACTGAAAAGTACGCCTTTCGGTTTGTGTACTCCCTGCCTTGGTGCTCCGGTGCCAAGATAGGAATATGGGTTCCATCCATCACCCCACCACAGGTAGGGAATCCCATTACAGCAAAGCCATCCACAATGACCTGCACATTTCCCAGAGTCGCCACCCTTGATATCAGCAGCTCTATGATTGCGTTGGCTACTTGGATCACAGAAGACCCCACAGAAGATTTGCCCACTCCAAATTGATGCCCAGCTAACCGGTAGCTGTTTGGCATTGCAAGCTTCCGGAGGGCAATCACCACTTGCTTGTAAACTATGAGGGCTGCTCTTATCTTGGTATTCTTGCGGTTCAGGGCAGGGGAAAGCAAGTCACAAAGTTCCATGAAAGTGCCCTTACGCATGCGAACGCTTTGCAGCCACTGGGAATCGTCCCAGACCTGCAACACTATGTGGTCCCACCAGTCTGTGCTTGTTTACCGGGCCCAGAATTGTCATTCCATGGCATGAACCTTCCCTATTAACACCACGATGTGCACATTGGTGGGCCCTGTACTTTGAGAGAAGCCTGTGTCCATGTCCTCATCACTCTTGTCACCGTGTTGCTGTCGCCTCCTCGTCTGGTTTTGCTTTTGCAGTTTCTGGTTCTGCATATACTGCAGGATAATGTATATGGTGTTTACAGTGCTCACACTTGCTGCGGTGATCTGAGCAGGCTCCATGCTTGCCATGCTATGGCATCTGTGCTGAACAAAGCTGCAAAATGATTGTCGACCGTTGCTCTGATGGAGGGAGGAGCAACTGATGACATGGCTTACAGGGAATTAAAATCAACAAAGGGGGTGGGTTTGCATCACGGAGAAGCACACACAACTGTCACACAGAATGATCCCCTCAAGATTGAACGCAAAACCCTGGGTTTAGCAGGCCAATGCTCAAACCACTAAGCTATCCCTCCCCACACTGTTCACAGAGGGAGAGAGGGGGGAATCAAATGAATACAAAGGAATACAAAACAAATCTGGTCTCTATCTTGTTTTGGTCCACTCCATCTCTCTTATACATCTTAGGCTGGCAGCAGATGGTGCAGTATGACTGCTAGCCATCATTATCTCCTGGCTGCTCACCAGAAGACGGTGCAGCATGACTGCAGGCAGGACTGAATCTCCATGAGACAAAACTTAAAAAGAGAATGACCTGGAGTCACTTCATTTATGTCCAGGCGCCCCGACCGATCTCACCGAGGTCAGCTAAAAGAGCACCGAGGAGACAGCTACAGCAGCTACCAGTCATAATGCATCATCTGCTGCCAAAAGGCAATGGGCTGCTGCTGTGTAGCAATGCAGTACTATGTCTGCCAGCACCCAGGAGAAATACAGTGACAGTGAGCTGAGCGTGGTATGGCATCTGCCTGTGTAACCCAGGAAAAAGGCTTGAAATGATTGCCGTTGCTTTTATAGAGGGAGCGAGGAAGGGAGGGAGAGGGGGCCTGACAACATTCACCCAGAACCACCCACGACAATGTTTTTAACCCGTCAGGCATTGGGATCTCAACCCAGAATTCCAATGGGCAGCGGAGACTGTGGGAACCGTGGGATAGCTACCCCCAGTGCAACGCTCTGGAAGTCTATGCTAGCCTCAGTACTGTGGATGCACTCCACCAAGTTAATGGTCTTAGTGGTCTTAAGTGGGGACACACACAACCGATTGTATAAAATCAATTACTAAAAAACCAACTTCTATAAAGTCGACCTAATTTTGTTTTGTAGACATACCCTAAATCTGTGAAATTGAAACATTGCACCTTCACAGCATAAAGCAACAGTTAAGGTAAGATGAGGATGAGTGGAATTCTCAGGAAAAGCAAAATAAATTACATATACATGAAAAAGTTTTCAAATTGTGCTTCCTCTCATTCATCCAGCTGCTTACTGGGAAATATTCAAGTGTACTTTAGCAGCTAATACAAAGAGGTATTAAAGGTGTATGTAAACACTTTTGAAGGAGTCGTTGAGAACCATTTATAGCTAGTATCCCTCTGAGACAATGAAGTAGGGAGTATTATTATAATCTTTTTAATTACTTTGACCATGTTGCACTTCATTTTAAAGAAGATAGCCATAATATCAGGCAGTAAGGCGTATCTTTTGAAAATAAATGGCAATAAAATATTTTGCTGTTCCATCCTTAAGCATCCTAATGGTATCCACAACTGATGATGTTTAGGAATGTGGTATTTGTGAAAATGATGTGCAAAAAGAACAGGTCAAATTCATGTAGGAAAAACAAAAAAAAATGTCTATTTATACAATTATGGTAGAAGCAAAGAAATTGCAATACTAGATCAGACCTGTGTTCCATCTATTCCATTGTCTAGTCTCAGAAAATGGCCAGTACAAGATCCTTCAAAGCAAGGTGTAAGAAACCCCAGAGTGGACAACATGTCAACAGGGGAAATATTATTCTAATCCTTGTCAGTTTGCAGTTGGCGTATGGACTGAAACATCAATGTTTATATTCCACCTGTTATTACCCTGTCTAATGTAACGTGGATGTTCTTGTTATCTATATAAATGTCTAATCTTTTTTGAATCCTACTAAATATAATCCATATCCTTTAATACTACAGCATTTTATTTTTCTAAATAGAGAAGGGGGATTTTGTACATCTGCAGAGAGCAGAGCAGTGAGGCTGACTAAGGCTATGTTTACACTGGAATTAAAGGTGTGCTTTGCAACTTGGGTAGGCATGCACACACTAGTTCTAATCTAGTTGAGCATGACTTAAGGTAGCAGTGAAGAATAGTGGCACGGGCTTCATTTTGGGCTAGCAATGCGAGTATGTATCAATGCAGGTTTGTTCAGCATGCACTGAAGCCTGTACCCCCATTTCTTCACAGCTATTTTTAGCTATGCTACTTAGATTAAAGCCAGTGCAGGTATGTCTACTCAACCTATCAATCACTCCTTTGATTGTGTTAATATTATTATTGTAATCATAATAATTATAGCTATTAATAAAAGCTTAATCTAATAGTTATATGCAATGCACTAGTTTTGACTCTTTGTAATGCTTTCTGAAAAGAAAGAACTTTAGCCTGTGCTTCAGCAGAGTTAAGCTGAGCTGAGCTGCTGGACCAGGGCTGTAATAGTAGCTGAACATAATTTGCTCCTTCATCCCCGTTACATAAGGCTTTTTACTTTAATAATGTATTGTGGCAGTGAGTTCCATAGGCTAATCATACCTTTTTTTTACAAAAACACTTCTTTTATTCCCTTTAAATAGGTTGCTTTTTCATTTATTGAATGTTCCTCTGCTCTAGAATTACCTGAAAACATAAATGGAAACCAGTAGAAAAGAATACATTCAAAAAATGATTCAAGATTTGGAAATCTGCCTTACAGTGAGAGATTAAAAATACTCATACTATTTAAGTTATCCAATACAAATTAAAAGATGACTAGATAACAATATATAAGTGCTTACATGGCAAGAAGATTTCTGATAGTAGAAAGCTCTCTAGTTTAGTAGATTAGAAATAAGGCACATATTTTTAATAGTGATAATAACAACATTGGAACAACTTCTCCAGGGATGTGATGGATTCTCCACCACTTAAAGTCTTTAAATCAATATTGGATGCCTTTCTAAAATACATTTTCTAACCTCAAACAGAAGTTAATAGTTTGATGATGGATTCACCTGGAAATATTCTATCTCCTGAGTTATACAGAACATCAGAACAAATGACCATAATGGTCCCTTCTGCCCTTAAAACCATCCATCGATGAAGCTTCTCAATGCCATTCATTATTTCATATATCTCTCCCGTTTCCCCTTTTATTTGTCTCCTTCCTAAACTAAAAAGTGTAGAACACACTGCAAAAATAGAAGTGCATTTTTGTTTCTGAAGTCTAGTCAGAATGTACTCAGACTGGGCGATACAGATTCGAACATCTTTCTAAATAGCACTGGATGAGTAGGAGAAAAAAAGGCTTAAAAATCTTTCTGATGAATTTGTCTGGTATTCATCATATCATTTATTGAATAAATGTATTCAACCAGCTTGCCTTGACTCTGTGCATGTGGGGAAAGGGGGAGTGAAATATCCTGAGGCCTGATATGGAGTATTGAACCACCTTGTGACTACCTCTAAGATACTAGTACACTCTGATGGATGACTCTGATTTGTTTGCAAGATATACAGCAGTTTCAGCCCACATAATGGTGACGACAGATTTTTCTAGTTATACAGGTTTATACAACAAATAAAGAGGGTTGTTGTTTTTTTGTTTTTTTTCCCTAGGTCTCTGGAGTCAATTTGAATTGATTAATTTGCTGATCTTAGAATTATTTAGTTTGGCTGATGTTAAGTCAGTTCTAGTAAACTGCTATTCCGAAAGGTATAGTATATGTGAAACTTTTCAGTCATAGACATAACTATTGTATACCTAAGACCTTTTTCAATTGATCTTGTCTTTAAAATTGCAAAGAATTTGGATATTTTAAAGTCCTTCTGCGTTCTCTATTAACTTTCAAGCACATACATAACCTAAAACCATTGGTGGGATTGATTAAAAAGATTCATTTTCAGCACAGCAAGAAGTGAACTCAACACTGAACAATAATTAAATAAATTAGTAAAAGGGTGGGTAAGGCCAAAGCAGTTTCTTTCCCTTCACTTACATTTCCTCCGGTGTCTGTGGTTAGTGATAAATCTGTCCTCCTTCATTATTGTCTTCCTCTTAATTTGACTTAGGGATTACATCTAAGGGGACATTTCTAAGTGAAAAGCGTTTGTTCATGTCATGGCCTAATATTAGTGCTGTGTTCAGTGACAGTGGCCCTAAGTGCAGCAACAAACTTTCTATAGGCCCAGTTCTAAAGTCAGTGGAGAAGCTCTATATTGTTAGATGTTCACAGTATTTCATATATACTATTAAAAAGAGAGGCAGCTACAAGGGCTCAGTGAATATATGCTCATCTCCACAGAACTTTTGTAAATTACTTTAAAGATGATGTTTTCTGAGATAGCTTTTTTTTCTACTTGTGTACAAATATGTTACAGACTGGGGAATATGTCTGTAGCGACTTACAAATTCCATTTTTGTTTGGAAAATACCTGATGTATTTCAGCCTCCATTTCTTCGTCTTCAGTAAGGCTCTGAGCATTCAGTCTGTAGCAGGCACTTGGCACCTAGTTTGGAAAGCTTAGACAGAACAATCGAGGGCCATCAGCATTGAATAACTTTCCCTAATAGAGCAATGGTGGTTCTAGACCAAACCCATGGAGTTAAAAAAATCCGTGATGCAGATTAAGGGGGCCAAGTTCAGGAGGTGATTGTTTTCCATAGATCTGTAACTTTCTTGTGCTTTTTCAGAGTATAGCGTGTATATTTAAGAAATTCCTTTGTCCAGCCTGTTGCCTTGCTTTACTGCCACGCTATCATTGAAGGGATTAACTAGAAACTACAGATTCCACAATCAGGGGATCTCAGGTTGGGAGAAGGCATAAGGAGGAAGGAATTGTCCTATTCACTGGAGGGCTCAGGAACGCTGAGGCACTGGTTCCAGGGTCTAGGCAGACAGACTGCAGGGTCCCCCCGCTCAAGAGAAATGTCAGAAACCAGGTATGCACCTGGGTGGACCCAAAGGTGAGAGAAACGATCACTCACTACTCTGATGGAGAACACTTGGCAGCATATATTACTTAGTGGTTGAAAGAGCAGGACCAGAACTGGTAGTGACAATTACTAATATTTACTACAAATCATTTATTTCCATCTAAAGTATATACTGATATATGTTATGTGGCAGTGTGTTTTTACTCCACTTTAGATCCTGTAATGGGGATTCTCAAACCATTTACAATAGGGATCACACCTTAAGTGAGAATTAGTCTCATGGACATGTCACCCATGATTTGTGACTGTGTGGCACAACGACCAATTGTTTAATCGTAACATCTCTGTGGATTGACAGAAATGAATTAGATGGAAAGATATTATTTTTAAAGTATTTATGGGCCAGATCCTTAACTAGTGTAAATCAGGATAAGTGCATTGTCTTCAATTTAAATAAACTAATTTATAACAGTTCAGAATATGCTCCCAATGTATTTTTGTCTTTAGTAGGAGAATGTGTGTCTGTTTTTAAGAAAGATAATCAGGCCATCTACTTTTATTTTTCAAATAATCTTCCTCTCCCATGTGTTTTGATTCCTTACCAGCCACGTGTGACCATACAGCTCCCTACTGATTACCATCAGGTGCTCTGAGAACCAACATCGTGGACTAGTTTGGGAACTTCCGTGCTACAACATTATCAGATGCTGTGATCTCCATTAAAAAGTCATCTTTTTCCAACTGTTCCCACAGCATGGTATCTGACATACCACCATACATCCCTATACTTCATATTTATATTCTTCTAGAGATTTCATGTTTTCTTGTTACTCCAGCCCCATGGGTACTGCTAGATAGACTGCTGGTCCTGCTGTATTTCGGGGAAAAAGTGAAAGGAACTGACATATTAGACTATGAGCTACTCATGTCTCAACTTGCAATGGAAAAAAAAAAACAATAAAAAACACTAGAGCTAGATGAATAACAAGAGAGTTTGATTTGCTGTAATTTGCTGAATCACCAATTTTTTAGAGCATTCAGATAGCTGCTAGGTAGTTCTGAAAATATTTCTGCTGCTCAGCTAGTAGCACAAATAATTATCCATCTTAAAAATTGTTTTGCCAGATGTACTATTTGTTAGTCCTTTGTTTAAATTTTTTTAGTCAGGGAGCAAAACATGACCATGAGACTTACACACTCACACAAGAAATATAAATGGCAGAAGTGATCAAATACAGCAGGGATTCTCAAATAGGGGTCACTGCTTCTGTAGGGAAAGCCCCTGGCAGGCCGGGGCAGTGTATTTACCTGTCCCGTCCGCAGGTCTGGCCGATCACGGCTCCCACTGGCTGCAGATCGCTGCTTCAGGCCAATGGGAGCTGCTGGAAGCAGTGGACAGTAAGTCCCTCGGCCCACGCTGCTTCCAGCAGCTCCCATTGGCCCAGAGCAGCGATCCACAGCCAGTGGGAGCCGTGATCGGCCAGACCTGCGATGAGGCAGATAGACAAACCGACCTGGCCCACCAGGGGCTTTCCTTACAGAAGAAGTGACCCCGGTTTGAGAAACCCTGGTGTAGACAATGACTTTAGTTTATTATCCATTTATTGTGTGATATTGTGATTAATCAATATGTTATTTTCACTATATGTTAATTATAGTTAATTTGTAAGTTTATAAAAATATAACATCGATCAGTATTTAGACGAACCAAGCATCAGGGTTGAGTAAGAAAAACTGAAACACAAGACCTGTAGATTGAGGCCTGCAAGACTTTAGCTTAGCTCTTTTAGGCCTTGGAGACAAGAAATGATGACTTAAGCCAATGACCGAGAAATAACTCAATACCCAAAGATTATGGGAAAAGGGGTACCTAGTGGTAATATTGTGCAAAATTACCCAGAAGATTAATATTAGATCATAAAAAGAGTCTAAAGGCACATCTGTCTCAGACATGTGTCTTACTCATGGGATACAGCAGAGATCGGCAATCTTTGACACACAGCACGCCAGCGTAAGCACTCTGGCAAGCCAGATAAGTTTGTTTACCTGCCCCGTCCACAGGTACGGCCGATCGCAGCTCCCACTAGCCACGGATCACTGGTCTGGGCCAATGGGAGCTGCTGGAAGCAGCGTGGGACGAGGGACTTTCTGGCCACTGCTTCCAGCAGCTCCCATTGGCCCAAAGCAGCAATCCGCGGCCAGTGGGAGACGTGATTGGCCGGACCTGTGGCTGGGGCAGGTAAACACACCAGCCCGACCCTCCAGGGGCTTACCCTACAGAAGCGGTGACCCCTGTTTGAGAAACCCTGCGTTAGAATGACACCACCCCCCCATACCAAATGCTGTTCTGAAATTTTGTGGTTCATGCAACACTGTAATAACACAATGATCATAAGGCCAATCTTTAATCATTGTAATACAAAGAAAAAATGCCTTTAATCCCTTAGAAACAAGTGATAATTTCTGAAAGCAAAGTATTGGGTGGAATCAACACTGTATATTATAACCACATATGGATCTACTTCTGGCTTGCTTTTTCCTTAATATTTTATGAACATAGTATTCATTAAAGTAATACATGAAAAGCAAGGTTTGTGGTCAGTTGTAATGTTAGGAGGTTGTAAAGCAGAATCCTGACCTGAAATAAACATGTTAATTCTATTTCTCAACAGAGGTTGTCATTCAGACCAATGTTTTTCCCTGGTCTTTCAAACAGTAGCATGCACACACTTAAGCTTTACTCATATAGATAGCCCTTGTAGTAACTAAGGCCCTCAAATTACGAGTTATTCTATTTAAGAGTTACTCAGCCATCAAGGCTGCTTAGAAAATCTAGGACAGAGGACTGAGAGGAAAAAAACCCCATAACCCTCATGGTCTAATGACAAGACTTCTTCAGACTGTCTGAGCAAAACTCAAAGTTGCTGCAGCCTTTGGCAAGAGTGTAATGCTGGTATAACTAAAGAGACTTCCTTTTTCTCTTTTCTGTGAATGAATGAATATATTAAAAAAAATACATTGATATTGAACATTAAGATTGTCAAGGTTCCTTCCCCACTCTGAGCTTTAGGGTACAGATGTGAGGACCTGCATTAACACTGCTAAGCTTAATTACTAGCTTAGATCTGGTATCGCTGCCACCATCCAGAATTTTCAGTGTCTGGATCACTCCCTTTCCCCCAAAAACCTTCCCCTCCCTGGGAAGCCTTGAGAGACTCCTTCACCAGTTCCCTGGTGAGTCCAGATCCAATCCCTTGGATCTTAAAACAAGAAGAAATTAACCCTCCCCCCTCTTTTCTCCTACCAACTCCTGGTGGATCCAGATCCAACTCCCTTGGATCTAAAAACAAGGAAAAAATCAATCAGGTATTTAAAAAAAGGCTTTTAATTAAAGAAAAGAAGGTAAAAGAAAACCCTCTGGCAGAGATTAGCAACCAGCTACTCTCACAGACAACAGATTCAAAACACAGATTTGGGCACAATTTAGTTACACAAAAAAATACCCAAATACCAAATTTGATTCTACCTCTAATGCATAAGACAGGTTACAAAAATAAAACTAAACCATTTTATTCCTTTCAAAACTTACTACTCTGATAAGAGGCTGTTCCTGATCTTTTCACTCCGGCTGAAACTGAAACTCTAAACAAAGAAAAACTATCCCTCCTTCCTTTTGAAACATCTTGTTCCCCCATTGGTTCCTCTGGTCAGGTGTCAGCTAGGCTAGGTGAACTTCTTAACCCTTTACAGGTAAAAGAGGCATTTACCCTTAACCATCTGTTTATGACAAAGATACTATATAATGTGTGAGATATAGAAATGAAAAATAGGGAACTTAATGGAATCTAATGTTTTGATTAAAGGAAATTATGTTATAAAAGGGAAGTCAGTTATAAGTGATACAGCTTTCTTAAATAAGAAACACCCACAGAATAGAATTATTCTATTATTGCAAAATAAAAAAAGTATGCTATTGGGTGGCCAATCACAGAGTTAAATTTCCTATCTATTTTCAGAAAATGTAGGGCCTAGACAGACCATTCTCCATTGGTGTGGCTACATCAAACCAAAATGTGCCATTTTCAAACTGCTACATTGCAGCATCACTCTCCAAAACAGAAAGATGTTAAAGAAAAAGAAGACACAGTGGCAGATACATTCTCCAGGCAAGAGAGTGATGGTCCAATGCCTATAGATCAGCCAGGGACTGACCTCTGTTGTAAGAGAAGAGTTATGACCCAGAAACCCATCAATGCTGACTAGTAAGAGGGTTAGAAGAATATCCTGAATCTTGTAATTACATTCTGGTTCACCAAAGAATTTCATGTGATTTCTTACATGAAAGCTAGGGTCACATCAGTGATTAATATTATTGTCAAATGCATATACAGATACTAAGGTGTTATGCATGTATGCAAAAAATATGTTCCTAAAGTCTTTTTCAAAGTACAGTTGACAAATGTTTCTGTCCAAGAAAGGATGTTCATTCACCTGTCGTTCTTGGGCCACATATAAATTAAATATTGTAAATCAACAAAACATAAACTCCATTTCAAAAGAAGTCAGTGGGAGAGGGGATGTAAAACCAACAAGGAGTGAACACACTAGAGAATGAACTATGAGCAGGAGATTTCATCCTGACTCTGGAGGTAGAAACAGTGAACTATGGATAACCTAATAGGAAGGTAAGGAAGATACCTCTTTACCCTTTACTTTAAGAAATAATCAGACAATGGATTACATTCATGAAAACAGCATCACAAGCAGCCTTGATTGAAGTGCTGCTAAGGACATTTGGGGTGAGATATAATTCTTTATTCAGGATGTTAGCCTGTTAAATTTAGTCTCTAGAAATTATATTATGAGTTTGTTTTTATGTAACTCTTGTTTCAATTATCTTTACTCACTGTCCCTTGAATCTTTGATCTTATTGTTGTTTTCACTGTAACTATATATCAGTGATGTAGTGTTATACAAGAAGCTGATCCTGAGTTGAATCGTTCAAGCTGTTGTATGCACTGTTCCCTTGAGGACAGCAGACCTGGTATTTCTTCGGGTATACCATGTGTAAGGAGGCTGCTTCAAAGGAGCTCAGGGACTGAGGTGTACCTATTATTAACTACCAAGTCAAAGTAAAGGGTGACATAGCCCAGAGGAGACTGTTTGGGTGGTTAATATGCTTGATGCAATCAGGTAGCTAACATCTTGTTAAACTCAAACAAGTTTGTCTCTCTCTGAAAGGAGGGAGGTAACAAGATGACTCAGTCCTACCTATTGTGAGAACCATCATTGGTGGTAATCAGTTAAGAAATTAATCAACTTTGGTCTGTTTTATATCCTATCTTTATTACACCCTATTGAGTTTGATGGGACTACACATGTGAATGACATTAAACATATGTAACTGTTTGTAGCATTAGCGCATCTGAGACAGAAATTCAAATTCTAATCCAGGTTTCTATAAATGAAAGGTTATAAATGAAAGGGCACTAATTTAGAGTGCCACCTCTCTCCATTTGTGTCTTATATACAAACATTTAATTTTAGATTGTAAACACTTAAGGACAGGGACTGTGACTTAATATGTGCTTAGAACAATAGGGCCATGAACTAACTATGGCCCCTAGATGCTACTGTAATGATGACACCTGAAATTTCCATAGATTATTTGAAGATTAGAGAAGAGATTAAATTAATTAAATGAATTTCTCACATTTTTGGTATTTATTGCCTCCCTATACAATATCTAGTCCTAACATGACATATCTGCCCTAATGGTTTGTACCTATTTACCTATTTGTGTGAATGAAGTGAAAAGCTAAAATGTAATTTAATAACTAGTTTGATTTAGCAATTTTTTCTACAAAGCCTGGATGTACACAAGATGAACTGTTTCTTACGTGCTGCTTCTTTCTGAAAATCATATTGGGCAAATGAACTAGTTATTAGGAGGATAGAAACTCCAAAGGTAAGATAATAGAAATCTGCCAGAACTTTGGAAAAACATCAGCATCTCCAAATTTATAATTATGCTTACATATACTTTCATCTGAGAATTCCAAAGTGCTTATATTCCTGTGAAGTGGGTAAGAATTATGCTCTCTTTGTTATTGAGCATGCAGAGAGAAATGCAGTTTTTTCCCCAAGTCACACAGTGAGGCAATGACAGACCTGGGAAGTGCCCTAGGAATTCTTATTCCAATTATCATGGTTTACCACTAAAAACACACTGTTTCTTGAATTTTCAAGCAGAGAACAGGTTATTGAAATGTCTGTGAGGATTTTTGATTTAGTAAATGTGCAGTTTTATTTCTATTGGTCTATCTACCAAACTGAATTTATTGTGTTTGAACATAGAAATGTAGAACTGGAAGGGACTTCAATAGGCCATCTTGTCCAGTCCTCTGCACTGAGGCAGGACTACATACTAGACCAGATGTTGGCAATCTTTGGCACACAGCTCACCAGGGTAAGCACCGTGGCAGGCTGATTTGTTTACCTGCTGCATCCACAGGTTCCACCGATCGTGGCTCCCATTGGCCGCGTTTCACCATTCCAGGCCAATGGAGGCTGCAGGAAGCAGCGTGGGCCGAGGGATGTGCTGGCCACCACTTCCCGCTGCCCCCATTGGCCTGGTGCTTACCCTGGTGAGCCGCATGCCAAAGGTTGCCAACCCCTGATCTAGACCATACCTGGCATGTATTTGTCTAACCCATTCATAAAAACATCCTAAAATAGGTAGGTTGTAGAATCTCTAGGTAATTTGATCCAGTGCTTAACTACCCTTACAGTTAGAAAATTTCTCCTACTATCTAACCTAAATCTCCCTTGCTTCAATTTAAGCCATTACTTCTTGTACTGTCCTCAGAGGATAGAGAGAGCAATTCATCACCTTCCTCTTTATAACAACCTGTTATGCTCCCCCTCAGTCTTCTCTTTTTCAGACTAAACAAACCATTTTTTTTTTCAATCTTTTGTCATAGGTCATGTTTTATGGACATTTAATTATCTTTGTTGCTCTTCTTTGGACATTATCCTGTTTGTCCACATCTTTCCCCAAAGTGAGGTGCCCAGAATTGCACACAGTACTCCAGTTGCGGCTCTATCAGTGCTGATGAGAATGAAAGAATTACTTCTCAACACAATTATGAACAGATGAGTCAGATGACGTCCAGACAAGAGTTCAATTGCTAGTGTAGACCAGGACAAGTTGTGTTCAGCCTTGTGTTAGCTAACAGTGAGAAAACACTAGCCTCAGAAAAGTGAAATGCAAATGTAGGCATGAAGCCATTACCAATGCCTCCATGATACAACATAAGAAGAGTAAGCCTTGTATTGAAATCCTCATCCCAAACTTCTAGTTACAGTACACATGTTTTGGTCCAAGTGATTATCATAACAAGCAACAATTAAAACATGGAAAGCAATTTAATAAATTGACCTCTAAGCCATTTCACTCTGGTCCTGTTAATGTGAATATAGGCAAAAGTTATTGAAGAATAAGTAAATGCTGCAGTCCACATACACTCCAAGTGCAACAGAGCGTTGTCATGAGACAGCTGTTGTTAGCATGAAGTATTATCAAAATAAAGATTAGCTTAAATACATCTATGCACACACACATGCATGCACAAAAGGGAAAACTAAACAGAAATATATTAAAATACATGTGTCACAACTGTTACAATTCAAGTGCAATTCTGCAGGAATCGCTTGCCACACGAATTATGATATAAAATGGGTAATAAGAAAGAAACATACAACAAGGGAAATTCATTTGTTATCTCCATCCTTGGCAGTTTCAGAATAATAAATTTAATATTGTTGTTTAATAAAGCAGTGCTGATTGAAATGGGAAAGCTGACTGAGTTTAAGTCTCTTCATATGTTAGGCATGGAGAGCTAGGATGGAAAAACATCAAACCATTATTTTATCTTTCTGCAATAGGTGGCCAAAGTTCCGAAGATAACTTTACAAAAAAGTGTTTTATTGGAGGATTTAAATGTACCATTTTATGAGAAATTATATAAATCCCCTTAATACAAAACAAAATACAACTACGAAACAGAGTATAATATCTAATAATATTTCATCTATTTAGTTATTTCATTAGTTTCAATCAGGATAATAAGAGTCTATTAGTAGATGCATAAAGTTGAATAGTATGATAGATGATGATCCTCTTGTGAACATTTACATTTTTCAGTTTATACTGGTTATCTCTCTGCAATCTGTTAGTGCCATTATATTTTTTCAGAAACGTTCTTTTTATTTTCTTTGTTAAACTTTTTATGCAACTTCAGTGATCATGAAAACTGGTGGACTGAAAAGCTTAGTGAGTAAAATTCTTTATTTATTCACCTAATGTAACATAAAAATGGCCATAGTGGGTCACACCAATGGTCCATCTAGCCCAATATCTTGTCTTCCAAAAGTGGCCAATGATGTATAGAACAGAACAATAGTTAATGAGCAACTGAACAGTCTTCCTCCATACTGCCCTGCCACTGGCTCTGGTGGCCCATACTGGCAGAGAAAACAGGCTTAGAGGTAATCTCAGCATGGCAGGTGACAGTCCCAAGAGGGTCTCTGTGATCAAACCTGTCACAACTATAATATCCTGAATCACTTTTTAAGAGTATTATTCAATATTTGCATATAATAGCATCAAAAAGAATGAAACAGTCCCTGCCCTGAGAAGTTTAGGAACTAGATTAGATAGGTTATAGCAGAAAGAGGTGATATCAATCAAGCTGCACAGAGGATTACAAAACAGATTTTTATTTTTATGTTTATTTTTTTTTTTACAAGCATCATGTTTTCAGTGTTATTGTGCAGGCTTGAGCATGTGCAACATTGTTAGTAAGAGCCTGGAGAGCAGGGGGTGCTACTGGTCTTTCAGGGGATATACCTAGTTATATTACATATGTATGAACTTGTGTACATATACCAAATTAAAATGGATAAGGATGGTAAAATCTGAGTCTATTACTAATTTCTCTCCCAGCAAGATCAAGATGCACTGTAAAATGCCCAAGGACAATATGATATTAAGAAATTTCCTCCCTATATAACAGGGGTCGGCAACCTCTGGCATGCGGTTCACCAGGGTGAGCATCCTGGCAGGCCGGGCCAGTTTGTTTATCTGCCACGTCGTTTTGTGTGTTTCTTCTAGCATAATTGACATTATTGATGGAATTTTCAAAAGCATTCACAAAGGCTGAGCATCCTTGAAAATCTGGCCTTGGAACTAGATAAAGATCTAGTCTTTGGTAGTCTTTCCTTCTGAACAATCTTTCAAACAAGCTTTCCTTCTGAACAATCATCACTATAACAGATGAAATTCTGCTCCACTGAAGTCAAGGGCAGAATTCCTATTGATTTTGATGGAGTCATGATTTCACCCCCACAACTGTTTTCTTTCTAATAAGCACACTTTAAATATGGTATTTTGTGCTCAGTGGAGGAGTTAAGCCTTTTATGAACAGGTCTCTCTATATATTACACACACAGAAAGAACTCTGGTAAAAAAATCTTATTAAAGTCAAAGTCAATCACTTAAAAGTTAAGAAATGGCCGAATCAAGGTTGTGTGTGTAATCTTAATACATACAAACACCCTGGGTTATGCAAACCTGACTTAGGGAAATCCAGATTTATGGAAAAAGTTCCGTAAATTCCGTAAGCTTTTTTTTTTTTTTTTGCACGTAATTGTCAGAGATACGTTCCAGACTCACACAAAATTCGACTTACACAAGGCATTCCAGAATGGAACACTTGCATGAGTCAGGGAGCTTCTGGACCGCTCATGTGTATACATGTCTTGTATGTATACATCATTTGATGAGAAATTTTGAAGGTGTGTAGTGAATGAAGAAGTCCCAGACTCACCAGAATCCTTATACCAAATCTACTCCTTTCCCTCTTTGTGGTCTAGCTTTTGTCCTCTCTGCATTTGAGTCAGATGGCTTCCTCCTCCATAGTGCTGGGGTACCTGCATGGGGTGAGTAACTGACAGCATATGAGAGATGGGCTCCTTACCCTCAGTTCCAGTGCCCTATCCTAGCCTGGAACCGCCATTCCAAGGGAAGTCTGGTTTTACCCCTCTAGCAGCCACAGGCTGAAGAATGTTCAGTTGTTCTATGGGGAAGAGAGATGCACAGTCCAGTCACATGTAGAAACTCTGAAGGGATGGCACATGCACACACTGAGAACAGAATGCTCAGAGATTTGAAATTGCTAGAAACTAGGAAGTTTATACTGAGCTGTAGAAACTGTGGTTTTCCAGAGTCTTATAACTTGTCCAAATCTGGACAGATTTTCACAGGGAAAGCAAAAAAGCACATCTCTGACACCAAGGCCATCCCATACCAAATTTCAACCCTCTTCACCAAAGCATGTGGGTTCTAAAGCATTCAAGGAGAAGGTCATCAGAATTTTTTAAATGTGAACAGAACAATCTATTTCTCCCTTCTGCCCCCAAACCTCTTCCTTGGAAACAACTGCACAGTTTTAGCTGAAATTCTCCTCCTCACCCCTAAAAGAGTCAGCCTGAGGCAGACACACAGCATTCCAAATCTTTCATTCCAAAAAGTTATGAACAGTTATAAGCAACCTAAAAGAGAGTCTTATAATGGGAAGTGTCAGACAACTTTAATAGGGGGTGCTTCCACCACATCCTGTGGTATCTTAAGGAAAACTTGTAACAGTTTCAGACTTACTACAATGGAGAACTAAAAATGTGCCAACTATGTTACAGAGGAAAGTAATTTTACATCAGCATTTGCAATAGTCAAGGTATTTCTGATAGGAAATACTGCAACAGTAACTTCATCTATTTATCAGAGGCAAAAATGGCAAGGGTTCTTTGTTTCTTTGTTTGTTTCTTTGTTTTTAAAAGAGGGCAACCACTCTAAAGTTTTTGTGCTAACCCTGAACTGGCATCAAGATGTCACGTATTTAATGGCTCATTGAGTTTAGAAAATGAGAACTTTTACTACTTCATGCGAATAGTTAGACTAACTTCTAGTCATAAAAACAGAGTTCACTAAAAATGATTGAAGAGCATGTGTTCATTTGCATTATCTCTTTCTAAAAAACAGTTTGCACGGATATGCTGTCATACGGTAGACCATCCTGGAGCACTCTCATGCAGCATGACAGGCACATCTGTCTCAGTTTCCCTTTTCAGGTTCCTCAAAAACTCCATGTAAGTTTATGCTCTAGTCCATCAACATGGGTCATTAGCAAAAGGTTAAAAATGGTCCTGTGATGGGGTGGACTGGGCCCAAAGTCCCTGCTGGAGGCCTCAGGTTCCTGCCACTCCCATTCCAGGAAAGGAGCAGTGTAGAGTCCTCCAAGTGTCCTGGAATGGTTGTGAGCAAGCAACAATCAGAGGGGCTGCTGGAACAGCTAATTAGTGGCCAGAAAGGCCATATAAAAAGGAACTACAGCACCAAATACAGGGCAGTTCCTCACTAGAGCTGGAGAAGCATGAATGGCTGAGGGAAATGCAACAAAACAGACAGCCCAGTGCTAGTAGAGACTGGTGGAGCGCAGGCGAGCTCCTGTCTGGCTTCTGGGCCTGAGCTTAGAAGATCCCTGAGCTAAGGGTAAGACATTAGTGAAGGCCAGGGCCTGGAGTAGTGGGTGGGCCCAGGTTCCATGCATAGGCCACTGGGGAAGGGCCTACAACTGGACAGCAGTAAACTCCCAGAAGGCAACTGAACTGTCAGGAGGCCCAACTGAAGACTGGGGACAAAACAGACTAAATGGATCTCCAGGAGGAAGCTGTGGGGATATGGCCCCATACCAGTGCTAGACTGGTTTAAAGAATGTGGACACACCCAACTAAAGGGGGCATTTGCAAGAGGTGGGTGCTGATCCTGTTACAGGTCTCCAACAAAACTATCAAACAGAGTTAATTCCCCACACAACACTGACCACAGTTTTTTAAAAAAAACATGCTTTTCCCACTAGCTACCCCCAGCCTCTCTGTTGGGAGAACTGCTATATCATACTCTCCAGGCTTCTTTTAAGTCCTCTTCTTAGGAGAGCCACCCCAGTCCTTCCAAGTGTAGTGCAATCCTACTCTTCCTAGTGGGAACTCTCACAGCTGGGAAATAATTTTCACAAGAGGAGCTACCCTTCATTACCCATGGCCCTCTCATAGTTCCTTTGAGTCCAGCTCTCCAGCAATGGAGATGCCAACAAATAGGGTCCTCTGCTCCTTCTCTATTTTCAGCCTGCTCCAGCTCTCTGGCTAGAGTCAGCAGGTAGCTTCCTATACTGCTGTTTCCACCAGCCTCACCCCTAGCTCAAAGACACCAGCCTGCAAATCCTTCTTGCTTCTCTTGTGCTTTCAGCCTTCCCTCAGGAACTACCATCTGTTTCCTTCCAGGACTCCTTCACGTCTCTCACCTCTTCCTACCTGACTGCTTTACCTCATTAAACAGCTCCTTCACCAGCTTGAAGAACATAACCAAGAATGAAAAGGTGGCACAGTATCAAGCAGCAAATATTAACCTGTTCTGAGGACTACAGTTCAAAAAAGGTCTGGTTCCTTTCTGCCCAGACTGTTGCTTTCAGGTTGCCTTGCACAATGAGCCTCTGTTCCCAGGTGACTTGACGAATTCACTTTCTGTCTTCATGTACATTGAACAGTGGTCAATGAGTAAATAAGCCCACTCTTTAATATCAGCCTTCTCACAGCTGCCTCCTGTCCCTCCTCATCTAATCTCCACTACCATCATTTGCCAGAATTGTGGCTTCCATTTCACTTTTCTGTTCTATTGATGAAAATGTATTTACTCACATTTAAAAAGTCAATATTTGTCAGTAGTTATCATCTACTTAGCAATGTATTTTCAATTGTAAACATAGGAATAAACTGTGGAAACTCAGGTACTAACACTGTGTAGTAAATGTTGGCAAATCTTGAGTTTGTAAAAGTGATCACTGTAGGTTGCCTGTGACGGCAGACATCAACCCACAGTGCTTTTGTGCTTGGGACTTTTGAACAGCAACTACATCCATTCACCAGTTCAAAGAATATTGCATACAAAATAGAGGTTAGATGCTTTAAGGAGCAGCATAAACTACTTACTGGGTGGCAGCATAATAGAAGACTACACTAGAGGAATATTAATGTGCTGTAAGTTGCTATCCTACTGCAGGAGATTATGTCCAGCTGGAGTAATAGAAAAAATGTTGAGAACCACTGTGTTAAAGGCACACTATAGTAGGTGTAATGTGTTCAGAAACTGCAGTGTTTCTGTTGACACACATCTGGGAAAGGAACTTGTGGGAAAAGACTGGGAAGCTGAACTTGCAGTTCTAATGGCTCAGGGAAGAGTTAAGAATGGGAGGAAGAAAGGATTCAGAGTTTGAAGAAAATGGACACTGACCTGGGGATGGTGCCATGAAGTGGATATTTTGACTTAAGGTATGGGCAAAAGAAGACAGAAGAAAATTGAGCTAGGAGCATAAATACTGAGGCACTCAGGGTTAAGGAGAACAGGCAACTTGCCTTGCAAGGGAAACAGGAGATGAGAAAATGATTGGCCTGCTCTCAGGCAAAAAGGAAAAAGAAGCAGGCAGAGGAATAGTAGGAAGAAAAAAAGGAATAAATAACAGGGAGAAGGACATGGAAGAGGAAGGAGAGTGAGGGACTGAGAAGAAAATTATACAAGAAAATTGTACAGAAAAAAGAGATGAGGCCTAGAGGGGTGGGTATGTTATTCAGGTATCTCTGAAAGGTGTAAAGGAAAGTTTTGGGGCAGTTATTTCCCCTCCTGCAGCTGCTTTTTCTTGATCTTTTTTTTCTGTCTCCTTTTGTTAGCATCCATTACTCAACTTGCTTCTTTCTCTATTTTTCATGTTTCCTTTATAGGTGACCAAGGCACTTTTCTTGGATATGAATTTCATTTTCCCCCTGCCTTGAGTCTGGCCTGTTCCGCCTATTATAAAAGTATATATATTTTCTAAATCTCTGGATTTTGAAGCAAATCTCATGATTTTAGGGGGTCTGACTCATGATTTTGGAATGTTTGAGATTGGTGACACAGCATCTCTATCCAAATGCACAGTGCACCAATTATCCTTCAAGACTCCACTATGAGGGATCCAAGAAGTGTACCTAACCCCTTTCAGAATCCTCTCTTGTTTGTAGATGATTGTGGTGGGGCAGCTGCCCCACACAGGCAGGAGAATGGTTAAGATAGCCTCTTAGAGGCTGTACAGAACCCAGCCAATCAGGAAAGGGTTTCTTGGGAGAGCCAATCAGGAGAAGACTTTCTGGAGCAGCTCATATATAAAGGGCTGCTCAGCAGAGCAAGGGGCAGTCTCTTTCTGGAGGGTAGAGAGGCAGTGATGGGCAGGATAGCAGAGCAACAGGGGAGCTCTTGGCTGACAGGCCAGACTGAGGCCCTGAAGCAAGGGCAGGGATGGTGCTGGGCTATGGAGGAAGTAGGCACTGGGAATAGGAGGAGGGGAAGTAAGTGGCTGCCAGCTATAGAGTCATAGAATATCAGGGTTGGGAGAGACCTCAGCAGGTCATCTAGTCCAACCCCCTGCTCAAAGCAGGACCAATCCCCACCTAAATCATTGTAGCCAGGGCTTTGTCAAGCCTGACCTTAAAAACCTCTAAGGAAAGAAATGCTACCACCTTCCTAGATAACCCATTCCAGAGCTTCATCACCCTCCTAGTGAAAAAGTTTTTCCTAATATCCCACCTAGACCTCCCCCACTGCAACTTGAGACCATTATTCCTTCTTCTGTCATCTGCTACCACTGAGAACAGCCTAGATTCATCCTCTTTGGAACCCCCTTTCAGGTAGTTGAAAGTAGCTATCAAATCCCCCTCATTCTTCTCTTCTGCAGACTAAATAATCCCAGTTCCCTCAGCCTGTGCTCATAAGTCATATGCTGTAGCCTCCTAATCATTTTTGTTGCCTTCTGCTGGACTCTTTCCAATTTTTCCACATCCTTCTTGTAGTGTGGGACCCAAAACTGGACACAGTACTCCAGATGAGGCCTCACCAATGCCAAATAGGTGGGAAAGATTGCATCCCTCAATCTACTGGCAATGCCCCTACTTATACAGCCCAAAATGCTTTTAGCCTTCTTGGCAACAAGGGCACATTGTTGACTCATATCCAACTTCTTATCCACTGTAACCCGTAGGTCCCTTTCTGCAGAACTGTTGCTTAGCAACTCAGTCCCTAGTCTGTAGCTTTCTTTTGTCTCAATCCTCTAATTTGTCTAGGTACCTCAGTATTCTATCCCTATCCTCCAGCATATCTACCACTCCTCCCAGTTTAGTGCCATCTGCAAATTTGCTGAGAGTGCATTCCACACCATCCTCCAGATCATTAATGAAGATAGTGAACAAAACTGGCCCCAGGAACAACGCTTGGGGCACTCCGCTTGATACCGGCTGCCAACTAGACATGCAGCCGTTGATCACTACCCATTGAGACAGTGATGAGCTGGAGCCGGTTAGCACTGGTTCAGAAGAACCAGTTGTTAAATTTAGAAGCCAGTGTAGAACTAGTTGCTAAAGGGATGGCCCGGCTTCCCCAGGGGGCAATTTAAAGGGCCTGGGGCTCCCAGCAGGGGCTGGAGCCCCAAGCCCTTTAAATTGCCACCAGAGCCCCACTGCTGGAGCCCTGGGGTAGGGCTGTGGGGCTCTGGGGGCTATTTAAAAAGTCTGGGGTTCCTGTTGCTTCTACCGCTCCAACCCTTTAAATACCCGCCAGAGCCCCACTACTACTCCAGGGCTCCAGCGGCTATTTAAAGGACCGGGGTGGTAGAAGCAGGGGAGCCACGGTCCCTTTAAATATCCCCCAGAGCTCCAGGGTCATGGGGGCTCCACGGGCTATTTAAAGGTTCGGGGCTCCAGCTGCCTCTGCCATTCTGGTCCTTTAAATAGCTGTAGGAGCCCCACCATTTCCCCAGGGCTCCGGCAGCTATTTAAAGGGCTGGGGCATAGAAGTAGGGGAGCCATGGGCCCTTTAAAGAGCCCCCAGAGTCCAGGGGTAGTGGGGGGCTCCAGGGGCTCTTTAAAGGGCTGGGGCCCCAGCTGCCTCTGCTGCCCCAGTCCTTTAAATAGCCACCAAAGCCCCACCACTTTCCCAGGGCTCTGGCAGCTATTTAAGGAGCTGGGGTAGTAGAAGCAGGGGAGCCCCAGCCCTTTAAATAGCCCCTGGAGCCCCAGGCTGCTGATGCTACTCCAGTGGGGGAGCAGGGGTGGAGAAACTTGTGGGTTCTGAGGGGGGCAGTTGGGGGCAGGACGTGGGTGGGTGTCGGATGGGCGGTGGGAAGGAGACAGGCACATGGAGCTTGTACTGACTGCGTGGTTCCCTACCTGGTCTTCAGCGGCACTTGGGTGGCTGAGGTGATGGGGGTCTTCACTTGCTCTGGGTGAAGGACCTGCCGCCAAAATGCCGCTGAAAATCCAGAGCGAGTGACGACCCGCCCCCTGCTGCCAAAGTGCCGCCGATGACCTAGTAGGGAACTGATTCTTAGGATTTTGGAAGCCCAATGATCTAGTCAGCTTTCTACTCACCTTATAGTCTATTCATCCAGCCTATACTTTAACTTGCTGGCAAGAATACTGTGGCAGACCATATCAAAAGCTTTGCTAAAGTCAAGGAGTAACATGTCCACTGTTTTCCCCTTCATCCACAAAGTTAATTATCTCATCATGGAAGGCAATAAGGTTAATCAAGCATGACTTGCCAATGAGGAGAGTGGCCTAAATCCAGACTACAACTAGCCACTGAGGCATGTGGAAGGACTGAGGACTGCCTGTCCTCCCAAAGTGGGGAGACAACGGGCTGGGGCACAGCTGGAGGGGCCGTGTCCTGAAGAGGATGTTGCAGTCTGGGAGTGACATAGGTCCAGATCGCGGATACAGTGGAGGAAGTGGAAGTAACAGTGAGTGAGACACCGCTAGTAAAAGGCTCCCTGGTGGTCCAAGAGAGCTAATTTCCAGCACGTCCAGCAGAAGGCACTGCGGAGGTGGGTCTGCACAGCGCCAATGATCATATGACTGAAATGAAAGATTATTAGACAGTAAGCTCTACAAGTGGATATGGTTATTAATGGTGATGCTGTGGGGAATAATATCAAAATAGATATCAGACTAGCCTCCTCCAGCACACATGAAGGGAATAATAATGTAACCATACCAGCTGGTACTCTTCTAGTGAGCCTAGAAGAGCTGTAATCATAGAGAAATTGTACTGGAAGATGATGCTGGCAATTTGAAATGTAGAACTGAAATATTTAAGCTGTGTGGTTCACAAAGATAACACTATTCCCTTACAGTGTTTGCCATAAATATGGTTCTCTTAACCCAAGTAGTTTCATTATACTGACTGTATAATTAAATTACAACATTAGTATGCCAAATTTGCGTATTCCAAAGAAAAATGTTTCACTAAAAAAATGTTATATGGGATTTTGGAAATGAATATTTATTAGGCATTTTGAAGTAGTTTTGATAATGATCTTTAAGTGTGCTGCTTGTTTTCAAACTTGCAGCTTCATTTTTATATAAATTGATGTTCTGTGTTGTTTAAAGTTAAGCTCCCCAAGTTCCTACCAGTGATGGCCAAGGGCTAATAGGAATTATGTAGTCTTATAGGACCCACATTTCCCTGAACACTAAGTAAACATGAACCCATGACCCACAACCTTCCAGAACACCATCCCTATTTTCTCCTTCCATGGTTCTCCCAACTCCAAAGTCTATGTTCTGTCACATAAATTAAGGTGTCTCCCAGTCTTACTAACCATCCACACTCCCATCCTGAAAAATTGTACCTTGGCTGCATTTCATGGCTTGCTGTCCATTTTCCATACTTTCTGCAGATGGGCAGGAGTACTTGGCAGGAGGCAGAGCACATGGCTGTGAGACTACTATAGCCAGCATAATTTAAAGCAGACAAGGTGGCAGGATTTTTTGGAAATGCCTTAGATAAAGGAGAAGATCTGAGTTTAAAAAACAAAACAAAAAAAACCTTTACAACTGTGGGGCCTGATCATGCCCCCATTGAAATCAATGATAAAACTCCAGTTGATGTTAATGGGAGATAGAACAGGCCTGTTGTTCATGTAGACTCAGCGAGGTACTTAATTAATAGCTTAACTTTAAACAGGTGAATTGTTCTGTTGGCTTCTCTTGGATGGTTGATATCCCTGAAGGCAAAAGAGTAGTGGCTGATTCCTAGTTAGAAATTTGTATCAGTTTTTGGATTACACAGGAGGCTCTGAGAATTTTGTTGCAAATTAAGTGCCTGATCCAAAGCCCACAAAGTCACTGGAAGTGCTTCTATTGGCTTCTATTGGGTTTGGTCCAGGTCTTAAAAGACAGGACAATACGTACAAAGGTGAAAATGTGACAAAAAGTGAATAACGGGGAATATTATATGTAAAATAGAAATTTAGAGTCTTCATCTCCTATGAAGTCAATGTTTTCAAGGCAATAGTGCCCTTGTATATTTCTAAAAATAAAAGTGCTGAGATAACCACTGTAAAAGGCCTATTAAATAAAGTCCTGATAAGTAAATAGAAATATAGTTCACAATATTTTTGTTTACTGGCCAGATTTAGCACAGATGTTTCGTAAGTAAGAGCGTTTGTCAGAACACAGGGGAATAAAAAGACAATTGCAACCATAAAGTTTACTCTTTAGATGAGAAAACAGCCTATCAAAAGACAATTTCTCCATGGAACCCATTTTTGTGTACCATGCAATTAATGTCATTATTTAATGATACACTGAAATGTAAAATACATTTGTAGGCCAATAAAGCTTTCTTAAATGATCTTAAGAAAGAGAAATTCACATTTTGTTGGAAGCTGGTGACTTAATGGAATGTTTTCGCACTTCTCGTCTTGAATTTAAAGACATTTAAATTAATTCTACCAAATCATTCATGCTGCTTTTATAAAAAATAAAAGTGGTTACCGACAGCAGCTTACCCTTTGCCTCGAGTCATTAACATCCCTTGCCCCTAGAGCTAAATTCTATTGCTCACTTTCCATTTGCCTGTCATGTTGGAGTCATTACCTGCCATTTTAACCACAGTACAATAATAGTTATTAAATTAATAGTAAGCAACTTTCAAGGTGATAGTGGATCCCTTGTGCAAATGTGATTTCAAAATCCCAGTGCTATTTTGATTTTAATGAATGTTTCAAGTTATTTTAAAAGTGATTTATATAATGTTTTAAAAGTTTAAAACATAAAACCAGTCAATCATACTTTCTAAAATATTTAACTACTATACTAATAGCGTGCTTCTCTGCATTCTTCCTGAATGATCATTTCAGATCAGCTTCTACGTTTTAACTTTATTTCTTTTTTTTTTAAATATCCTTGGATCAATGATAAAAAATTCATCTTCCTAAATCTCAGGGAAAGAAATTCATTTTAGTGTGTCTTTTCAAGCTTGCAAAACAGAATCCGATCTTTTAACTATTCCCTTTCATATTTAGTTAACAACATTTTTTCTTGATCTTTTCACTTACCTGTAGTGGGAACTATGTGTTGCGAATATTTGTCAGTCTGAGCTACTCTGATCAGTATATTTTATAACTAAAATATAACCTTACCTATATTTAAATAGTTTTAAGGCTGACAGCAACCTGTATATTCAAAGTTAAGTTTTTGATGCCAAAATTGGCTATTTTCTAGTGAGCACCTTTCTCTCAGCAATGAGATATATTTATGTTTGCCACTGCCAAGCAACTAAGCCAAGCAACCTGTGTTTTATACTCAGTATTATTAATAAAAGACATTTATCTGAATTAAAGCAGAAATTTTAACTCTAACTGAATTTTGGGGGCCAGATATGCTGGTAGATTATGGCTGCCTTGCATTGTTCTAGAAATCCAGTATGGGCATACACCCAATTTATTGGGCCAGTTAAACCAGATATAAGGCTCCTTTATATTGTTAGAGCATCACAATGCACTCAGAGTGAATCTGGCCACCCCTTTAGCTAGTTGGTGTAACTTTAATATTACCTGCAGTGGCATTTCCATTGGAAATGGAATAATTATAGAGTTAGAATTGAAAGTAAGAATCAGATCTTGAAGTATTTATTCTAAAGTTGTGACATTCCCCTTTGGTGTTGCCTGGACCAGTGATCTGCTAGGCCACTGCAATCCTTGACCCTGGGAGCCAGCCTTACCCTGCTCTGCTGTGAGAACCCCCATGCCTGAGCTGTTCATGCACAGCCTCTGGCATGTAAACTGCTCCCAGCTACTTGCAAGAGAATGATATTAGCCAATATCTCCAGTCCCAGACACAATCCTAGGAACCTCCATCTTGCAGTGTCCAGTTATGCCCACTGGACACTGCAAACTTATATAAATTCATCAATTTAACAAAGAAATTGATATGGACCAGGCTTGTTATCCCAAGGGGAGCCTCTGACACACTCCAAACCGAACGCACTGTTTCAGGTACAATAAACAAACAGATTTATTAGCTATAAAGATAGATTTTAAGTAATTATAAGTCAAAGGAAAACAAGTCAGAGTGGGTACCAAAATAAAATAAAATATAAGCATGCAGTCTAAACTCTCAACCCTATTAGACTGGGCAGCAACTAGATTATGCAGTTTTTCTCATCCACTGGATACTGCAATCCTTATTATACCGGTTTGTTCCTTAAACCTGGACCAAACTCCTGTGTTGGAGTCTTGTCATCTTGTGTGTCTTGGTTGCATTGGTGGGGGTAGACGAAGGACCCAGTATGTGTCCACTCTGCTTCTTTTATACTCTGTCTAGTGCTTGTCTGCGGGGCATTGCTGAGTCTCTCCAAGCAAGGTTAAGCAATTCCCCTGGTGTGGCCTCATGCAGGTGAGTCATTGCATTGTAGCTCCCTGGCTGGATAATGGCTATTGATGGGTTGTTGCTTACTTTACTTTCTGTAGCCTCTGGGGAGCTAATATCTGTCCAATTCCCCAATTTACAGCATGTTTAAGTGACCATTAGACACCACAATTCTAATAATGTCATATGCATTAATGATATACATATATTGACAGAGAAATGACTTCCAGCAGACCATGACCTATCCCTTGATACCTCACAAGGCATGCTTTATATGCAAGATCACGATTATATGAAAATGAGGACTATGGGAGTTACAGTACACTCTCCCGAGGTATAGAATGTTACAAAAGTTGGTGAGTTTTGACTGAGTATAGACTTCAAAATTAGGTCCAAAAGAGGAATATGGTAGAGATCCTAGTTTCTGTAATGTTGGGAAACTGACAACAAATCATGTTTTCACCATGTTTGCTGTGTGAGGAGGAGTATTCCCTTAGTACTTACCTAGCTCATGTTTCCACCCACATCACTTAAGCAAGTTCAGTAGCTCCCTCTCCTCCCCATTTATACTTAAGTTGGGAAATGAGCCATTGTTCAAGCTGGTTCTTGTTTTGCTCAAATTAGTTCAAACATCTCTGCTCATTACTTCCATTGGTAGTTTTTTGAGGAAAATGCCTTTGTCTCCCCAGGATATTTTAATCCGAAATATTTTGCTTAAATTCTTATCTGAGGCAAAGGCTTTAGAAAGCAGTGTCAGTTATGGACTTTGAAAGAAAATGATACTTTCAATGTTTTGTGAGGTTTCAATAGGTCCATGCCACCTGCAGAAGCAATGCAGCTAGAAACGTGAGCTGGAAAGAAAACAAAACCAAAAACCAGAAAGAACATTTTGCTTCCTCAAAGATCAAATAGACTGCACAATGTAAAATAATGTGCCAAGCAAATGCAACACAGATTAGGCACTAGACAGAGGCAGTCCAAAATTACAGAGGGTCAGCATATCAATACTGCATAAAATCTACACAAGTCAAAATGTATCATGTCTTGAATATGGCATCCCAGTTGTTTTACACCACTATGCTTGATCACCGGGAGGAGGATTTTAAAAACACATTAGCAGAAGAGCATATGTAGTACACTGCATTTACACCCAAACTAAGCTTACCAGTTACTAAGCTGCTTATTTCAAAAGGCATGGACAAGCCTGTTAGGAGTGTTAATGACAATACAGGAGTCAAGCCTCTATCTTTTCCTGACACAGAATTTTGGTTCTTTGCCCGTTTGATTCTTGATACACTTATATTCTTACTAATATGTGTGCAAAAAGGACACTGTGTATGTTGCTGCTGCCTAGCCACATGGGTTGGTTAGTATAATGGGAACAGATAAGAATAGTTCAAGTGTTACTGAGCAAGGTGGGAGTAAAATGCACGAGTGCACACTTGAAGGCTGCCTCAACTCATATCTCAAGGCAAGGGTTGGGGGAAGGTATAAAACACTAAAAGACCAAAGAAATGCCTGTCCCTGACCATAGCACAACCATACTTCTTACCCCAGACTCATGTCCCTCCAAAATGGAACATAACCATAAATTGTAAGGGGTGGGACTCTGAGCATGCATTCCAGGTATAATTATGCCTGCTAAGGAGCGGGAGAATGGGACCCTGAGAAACAAGACCCTGCGGCATCAGATTTATGGACACACTTGATGGAAACTAATCCCAATAAACATTGCATTCCCTGCACTTCAGACTTCTGCTTTCTGTCTGTGTATCAAGAACGGGGGTGGGGGTGGAGAGGGTGGAAAAATGAAGGGAAAGCCCTCCACCAAAGTCTTCAAAGGAATTTGGCTTCATACTGTCAAATTTCAGTGGCTAGTGTTCGTCCTGCTCCATCTACAGCTCCCTGAGTCCTGTGGGCTGCAATGACTTAGATCAGGTATTTTGCTGCTCTAAATTGTGCTGCTAGTGTAAGTGTCTAAATGGTATCTGCAACAGTGCGCTCTGCTTGATCTTGCCCTTGCCCTTTCTTTTTCCTCCCAGCAGTATGCTCCCTCTAACCCGCAACAGACTTTCCTATGCTGAATAGGGTAGAACCACTTGTACAGCAACAATCTGCAGCACAGTTGCTCCAGGAGGGGAATTATTTGCTGGGCATTTGTGGCCAGATTATAGTCGTTTTGTGTGTGTCACCAGAGGGGTGCAAAGGGGTCATAAATGGAGCTGGCTGGAAATGGAAATCCCTTCCAGTGACAAATTTAGTGGTTTTGAGAGGGAAAAAATCATTTCAAGCAAGATGAAACATCAAAATTGTCAATTGTTTTTCAGGAAAGGTGATCATAGAAAAATTCCATTTTAGCAGAATCAAAATGTATTTTTTTCAGTTTCCCAGTAGTCCACCTGAAAGAATAGGGAAATTGACCAGATCCTTCCAGTCCAGCTACTGGAGAGACAGATATCAGGCAGCTCCATTTCCCTTCTCTCACAGCTCTGGAAAAGCATTTGTCTATTTCACTGGGAGAAAGTGAAACTGAGCCTATAAAATTAACAAGTGCCTGCCAGGCAGGAAGCCAGGGAGTTGTCGTTTCAATTTTCCTAATAAAAAATGAAAATTTTCTCATGGAAAATTTTGGTTTTGCAAAAGGGACATTTTTTGTTACTTAGTCTGATTTTTTAAATTTATTTTATTCAATCAGCTCTAGATATAATTGTGTAGATAAACTTTCTCCAATGTCTTCTCCAGACTTCTTCAAACTGACTGTAGTAATATATATTGCATTTACATATGGTCTTTCATTTAAGGATTACATGGTGCTTTTTAAACATAAAATGAACTGTACAGTGTTCTTCTGAGGTAGGTACTGTGGACCAGTACCTCAATGATTTCTGTGAAACTACATCTGTTTATTTTAGCTGAAGATCTGACCAAATATTATTAATATGATGGAGATTGGGTGAAACCTAATTAAAGCTGGTGGACATGGACAGCTGCCTTTCACTCAGGATACATGTAAGAAGCAGTTACATTTATTGTTTCAGCTATCAGACTTCAAAAATAGGAACCATTGTCCAAAACATAGGCCACATGCTGTACTGGTCAGAAGTTAAGCTAGGTGGGTGCAGGGGTTTTGCTAGGTGTTGAACACAATGCAAATGATTGGGTATGGTTTCCTGGAGGTGTGTGTGAACAGGTACTGACCTTTTGTGTTGTCGCTGGGTACCACACACCGGCTCTGCCCCATCCCCTAACACTGTGCCACTACTCCACCCCTAGGGCCCTGCCCCCACTCCACCTCTTACTGTCCCTGCTCCTCTCCTTCCCCTGACACCCACTCCCCTTAAGGGCAGTGGAGGGGGGCAGACAGGAGTGAGTGGCGGGGAAGCCCCACTTAACAGATGATCAGCAGGCAGCCACTGAAAAGCTGCTGGGAGCTTAAGACCAGCTGCTGGAGAGCTGATTGGCAGCTAGCCCCAGGGCCACAAGAGCAGCAGCCCTGTGGATGCTGAGCATAAGCCTGTCAAATATCAAGGGAGAGGGCTTTGGGGGCACAATTCTGGCTGGGACAAGGCTTGGAACTGTGAGCGAAGAAACAGCACCAATAATTTGATTCCTACTGTGTTTTGGGAAACAGGATTTTGTGTACACTCTTTGTAAATAAGCAGTATTGTATCAAAGAAATATCTGACTCCATCATTGGTGTCTCTTTCCCAATAAAAACAACCCGTAAGACCTCAGACATTAGCTAAATGCTCAAGTCAAAAGAGAGAACATTATTATAAATATTTATAGTTAAGTAAACTCAGATGGACAGTAGGTTTTAGGTTAAGCGACTTAGGAGGTTGTAATAGGCAGCCGAGACAGATGAGGTTTGCAGTCAGATCCTGGTCTAAGAGTGGTAGAACTGTGAATTTCCAGCGCCAGATAGAGAAAGACATGAGGCCTGATTGACACCTGAGGGTGCATATTCAGAGGGACCAAGAAGGGGTCATAGGTGGAATCAGACATGGAATCATGACAAATTTCTGGCAGGGTATGTGGGATTATGACAATGGTGAATTTCCAACTGACAATAATAGGGGGGTGAGAAGCAATGTAGATAGGAAAAGAAAGAGGAAAATTGTTTAATTTCTAGTATTCTTTTGGGGAAGAGACTAGGAAAAGTCAGGAAAAATGAGTTATGACTAACTCAGGAAAGATACAGCTAGTTCGCCTGGTGTACTCAGATGATCAGGAAAGAAGTGTTTTTTTCCAGAACTGGAAAAGGTATTCTGGAGATCAGCCTAGTCTCCTTTTGCCTTCTGCAGAATAACACCCCTCTTTTTCCCCAGTCTGTTCCTATCAATCAAGGGAACTAAATTATCTCAATGTCCCAGCCTCCATATGTGTGCCTGACCGCAGTTACCATATTGCTCAATGGCTTTTGTTATGGGGCCCAGGTGTGAAGTCTTCCTTTTGTCTCAACCTGTTTTCTCCCAGCTGGCCAGCCAGGCCATCAAGGAGAATGTTCCTGTGATAGTTGCTCTATTGTTTGACAGTTAGACCCATTGAGTCTTAGGGTATGGCTACACTTGGAAATGTGCAGCGCTGGGAGTTACAGCTGTGTTCGTACAGCTATGTAGGAACAGCACTGCAGTGTGGCCACACTGACAGCTACCAGCACTGCAGTGTGGCCACATTTGCAGCAGTTGCAGCGCTGTTGGGAGTGGTGCATTATATGGGCAGCTTATCCCACAGAGCACCTCGTCCCATTTTGGCGCTGTGGTTGTGGGAAGGGGAGGAAGGGTGCGGGTCATTCCGCTTCCTGTCCCAACGCCCCGTGGTGCATCGCTCCAGGAGTTTCGTGCCATGTGAGTCTGCAGCGCGGTTTCTGTTAGAATGGAGCCCGAGCTGCTGAGGACTTTGCTGATGAATGTCGCCAGCACATCACGTTTGGCAGTTGAGCTATTCCTTTGCTCCAAAGTGAAGTGAGGAGTCGACGACGACGATGATGATACAGATATAGATTCACCTGACGTGTGTGACACTAAATTGCTTGTGGCAGTAACGGACGTGCTCAGCACGTGGAACGCGCCTTTGGGCTCGGGAAAACAACGACTGAGTGGTGGGGATCACAATCATCTAGCAAGTCTGGATGACGAGCATGGCTGCAGAAACTTTCGGATGAAGAAAGCCACTTTCTATTGGACTGTGTGCGTGAGCTTGCCCCACCTGGGGCAAAGACACAGAATGAGAGCTGCCCTGTGGTGGAGAAGCGGTGGCTATTGCAGATGAAGATGGCATCCTTAGACAGCTACCGATCGGTCCGACCAGTTTGGATGGAAAGTCGACCGTGATAGTGTTGATGCAAGTTTTGCGGCATTATATGCTGATCCTGTAAGAAGAAACGTGACTCTTGCGGGAACGTATGCAGGAATTCTAGGTGGCTTGGCACAAATGGTTCCTAACTGTGGGGGGGTGAACGATGGGAGAGATATTTCCATAATTCTGCCCACCCACCAGGCATCCGAGTACATTAATCGGACAGGGGTATTTCTTATGCAGTTCTCCAGGCTGCTTGTGGGGGGGAATTTTTTCAAACCACCGTGGATGTAATCAATAAGCCTCTTTCCCAAATCTGGACCTTTAGCGTCCAAATGCTGGGTGCCTAGCATGGAACCTCCAGCTTATACCCAGCTTAGATCTTATTCGGCTGCCACCGAGACAGGAATCTACAGCGCCATGCCTCGCTCTGGTCCCCAAACTTCCCTGGAGGGACCCCCAGACTCAGAGACTTCTGCAGTTCACAACAAGGGGATCACCCACTTCCCTTTCCCCTCTCTCTCCCACCCAGACTTCCTCTCTGGGGCTAACCTGGGAGTAACTGATGCAATCTCTTTACATCACAATACCAAAAGCATGTTTCCTCTCTTCCACAAAGAGACAAACCTCCCTTCCATTACAAGGACACAGAATGTTTTATCTTCTTCCCCCCTCCACCATTCCTTGGTGTGCAGAGCGTTAATCTCCGTAGATCTTAAACACAAAGAGAATTCCCCTCCTTCTTTCTTAGCTTACCAGAGAGAAAAAACTCCAACAAGTCTTAAAAAAAGAAACTTTATATAAAAAAGGAAAGGAAAACGACATGAACATAATCTCTGTATCAAGTTGACCATACAGGCTATTGCTTATATAAAATATGACATAAACGTCTGATTATAAAAGATATTCCAATTTAGAAACATTCCAGCAAAAACAAAGTAAATACAAACAAAACGAACTAAAACCCATATGTTTTCTACCTGTACTTACCATTTGGAACAGAAGATTAGAAGTAGAAAGACTTCTCATAGCTGAGACAGAGCAAAAAGACTCGACCCAAATATTCCCTCCCTGACTTTTTAAAATCCGCTTTTTCCTGATTGTCCTCGGGGTCTTGGTGTTTGTCCTTTGTTAACCCTTTACAGGTAAAAGAACATTAACCTTAGTATTCTATTTATGACACGCCCCCCAAATCACAGACACTGCAGAAGTGATTTTCTTCCTAGAACTTTTACTGAAACAGATTTTAATACACCATGACCTTTACATTACTTTACCACTGTATGTATACTACAAGGACTTCTACATCTTAGGACAGATCTTTACCAGTGTATTCGGGAACTCTACGGTGAGAGTGCATCAAGTACTTTGTTAGAGCTCTGAAATGTGGTTGAATTTGAAATTCAAAATTTGGAGAGCTAAACTCCACGAAGAAGTTTCTTGTTGTTCCCTTTGGCTGTATAAGCCATTTTAGTGCAGCATGGTCAGTTTGGTAGCTGGAACCGCCGTCCCAAAATATGTTCGCGTAGCTTTCCAGGGCGTAACAATGGCATTTAGTATCCCTTTTCAATGACTGACCATTGGTTTCCTCTCAGATTAGTTTCTTGCTTGAGAAACACCGGCTGAAGTTGTGATCGGTCCTTCCTGATGAGAAACTGCTCCTTATACCACGCTCAGACTGCTCGGTGGTTACTAGGAATGGTATTTGATCGAAAGTCGGGGCCTTAGCACAGGGTCAGCTGATCAGAGCTCGCCTTTAAGTTGGGTAAAGGCATCTGAAACACTGCATTCATCATATAACTGCTATTTGCTGGGTTCTTTTTGCGCAGGTCGGTGTGAGGGGCAGCGATAGTGGCTGTGTGTGGTAACAATCGCTGTAGACCCAGCCAAGCCTAGAAGGATTGGACCTGTTTCTTCTGACTTTGGGGACAGGCCTCTTTTGCGATAGCATCCCCTTCGGCCCTGTAGGGGGTTTATGGTTCCTGGAGCACCTGGTGTCCCAGTAAGTCACTGCTGTTTTGCCTATTTGACACTTTTTGGCCTTTAACAGATATAGTTCCTTGCCTGCCCGATACGCTGAAAGACCTTTTCCAGAGGTACTAGGTGTTCGGACCGGAGTCTGAAAAAACAGCCACATCATCGAGGTAGCAAGCACTATTTTCTTCCAGTCCTGCTAGCAGACCCATCTACGCAGCCTCTGGAAGGTGGCGCGGTGCATTTCGCAGCCCGAAAGGACAGTACATTAAATTCATACATCCCTGCATGTGGTTTGACGAATGACTGACGTTTCCTTGGCGGTTTCATCTAGCGGTTACTTTGCCAGTTCCCTTGGTTAAATCTATTTTGAGATGAACTGGGCACTTCCCAATTCGTTCCAATAGCTCACTGTGTGTGTGGCACTTTGGATAGTTGTCGACGATACGCATCTGCTTACGGTAGTCCACGCAAAGCGATTTCCCATCTGGTTTGGAGTACCAGAACCCTGGAGAGGCCCATGCATGGTAGATGAGCGTATTATACCATCTTGCATGTTCGGATCTCCCTTCTATAGCAGGCTTTGGGCATGAGGAGTTTACACCCGGACTAGGGTGGCTGTTCTAATTGGACTGAGCATTACCTATGTCATGGAGTGGTATGCCTGTTCAGTCGCTGTCTGAGTGGCTGAGAACAATGGGCGAAGCATAGATGCACAAGCTCCTTGATTTGTTGCCGCTGCAGGTTCCAGGTGTTGAGAGTCACCACTTCCCAGGCCACCGTCTTTTGCTGTAGTAGACACCGCAGCCACTTGCAGCGTCTCTCATCCCTGGGTTGTAAAACTGGACAAACCGTAAGTCTCTGGAACTAAAAGGTTGAGAGAATTAACATGTAACTTTGGGTTTTAGTGAGGAAATTGGGAAATGCTTATGAGGTAGTTAACACTCCCAGGCGCTATTGGACCGTGAATGGCCTTCCCAATGATGCTTCATCTTATGGGCTTGTTGCGCCTTTCAAGACCATAACCTGGTCCTCTCTTGAAGGACGGTCTCTGTATTGTTTTATCCATACCAGCCTTTGCTCTTACGAGTATTCCTTTAGGTTTTTAGCAAGGGCTAAAGAGAGGTCGGGGGTATGTTTTGTAGGTGCTTACAAAGTCCAGAACGTTGAGTTCCTGAGAGGGTGAAACCCCTCCCCATTGCTGCTTCACCAACTGTAATGGCCCTTGAACCTTGGTGGCATACACAAGTTCAAAGGGTGAAAACCCTAAACTGGGATGTGGTACGCGCTGGGTGAGCAAGGCGAGAGCGTGCTTGCACAGTGTAGTCGCGGTCATTGAGTGATTCATTCATGAATTAAAAGAGAGAGTGAGCGCTGTAGTAGTGTGTTGTATTACGAGCGTGTGTGCGCTGAGTTTCACAGGCTGCCTGAAAGGCAGCGCACGCAGCCGGGCAAGGGGCGGAGTGGGGCAGCGGTTGTGGGTGCCGACTGAAAGATCACAGAGAATTGTGCAAATGCCCATGTTGATCCTTGGACACCCGCTTACCTCGTTAATTGCCTTTTGGGCATGAACCGTTCGAGCGAGGGGACGAAGCGGGAAGACCGGTGTCAACGGTACAAGGGCTGAAGGGGTGGGCAGAATGACTTGTTGGAGCAGCACTTTCGGCGTTTAACAGGGGTGGAGGGTGTCTGGTCTGGATATGGAAAAAGGATAGGACTTGTGGGAAAGCAGCATCGCTGCAGTTTGATCGCGCGTGTTGTTACCTCATAATCTTTGTGAAGGAAGGGTGAACATTCAGTGATGAATGAGACCCTCTGAGGTTCAATGCCTGGAGGCTGATTTGCACAGCCAGAGAAGCAGGGCATAGAGAAGGCGGCGGCACGGAGGGCTTCAGAGGATTAGGGATACCTTGAGGGAGCAATTTGAGGCTGAAAGCCAACAGTGATGTTTGGTGCCTTGCACTGGGGTTAAGTGCAGTGGTTACAATGATTTTTCCCTTGGGGTACAGTATGTTTCTCTTTCTGCAATAATAAAAACTGTTTTAAAAGCAAAGAAATACTTTATTAAAAATACAGTACATAAAAGGGCGGGGGGGGATAGAGTGATGAACTGTACAGTCAGATGTTTGAATATGTCCTGCCTGGAGTGCTGTGCAATGCCTGCTACACTTCAGGATCACTGTGCTGCATGGTGATGGGGGTTGGGGTTGAGTGCAGAGGGTAAGGGTCGTAGTTCTCTGGGCTGGTAGGTGAACGTACAGGTGTGGGGGGCAGCTGGTGGTGGTAAGAACCAGGATGCTGGAGAAGGGGGTTTTGAGCAAACAGTGGGGCACAAGGGAGAGAGCTTTGGGATGGGGTTGGGTTAGCACGGTATTGATCTGCCTGCATGGCTACCAGTGACTGCATACAATCTGTTTGGCGTGCCAGGAGGCTTATCAGCTGCTTTGTGCTTTTCATCTTAGGCAATTCCTTTTTCCTGCTTTCTGTTTCCCTCCACTGATGCATTTTCTCTCTCCAGTCCTGCAGCCTCTTACTCTCTCTGGCATACTGATTCATAACTGCTTTCACCAAATTTTCTTTCCTTTTCCTTTGCCTCCTCCTCAAGTTATGTAGTCTCACATCTGTACGTGTTAGGGCCGGAGGATTCAAGGACACTTGAAAAAAACAGAAATAGAAACATTTATTACAGAGGCTGCATTGTTTATAATCACAGTGAAGGAGTTTGTAGACTATTTGTAGCATCATTTACACATAACAAACATAGCACAGAGAGGCCACAGCAGCAAAGACATGGTGAGTAATGGGGACTGAGTGATTAATGAATCCATGTTTCTGCCGCAACTCACCTGGGAAGGGTAGCTGCTTGAGTCAGGGCTCACTGGGGTTTCTGTGCATTGGGGAAAGCAGAGAGCAGCTGGGGGAAAGTGAACTGAACAGTATCCCTACATTTTCCACAGGATTTTATCCTTTCAGATATATCGCTGCTCCGCGTCACCTGGGAAGAGCGGGAGGGTCTTCTCCAGCAATGTAGATTCTGCCCTGGTCCCTATGCAGCTTGCCTGTGTGCAGCAATGGTCCCCCCACCCCTCACGGCACAGTAGCACGGACGCGTTAGCCTGACTGGGACAAGGACCACGGTAGCTCTCCCTATAAACTTGTGCAAGCACATTGCCCACACTCTGGCTGAAACTTTTGCAGAGATTACAGAGGCTGATTACCGTGATGTGATAGACCAAATCAATGGGCTATTCCACATCTAGGCATGCATGCATGCACTCGGCAGCCATAACGCCCCCCTCCTCTCTCAAAACATTTTAAAAGCTGCTTACCGGGATCACACTCCTCTGCTTCTTCACCACCAACAAGTTCCAGCTGCTGCGACTGGCTAGCTTCCTCCTGGCTTGAGAAGAGCTCCTGGCTGCATGCCTCCTGGGACTCTGGGGTATCTTCCACCACCCCAGTACCCTCAGTCTCTGGTTCCTCCACACCCTCCCCCACCTCCTCTCCCAGCTCTGAACTGTCCATCATGGTCCTCGGATTTGCAGTGGGGTCACCCCCAAGTATTCTATCCAGCTCGTTATAAAAACGGCAGGTCGTGGGGGCAGCACCTGAGCGCCGGTTTCCCTCATGGGCTTTGCAATAGGCACTCCGCAGCTCCTTTACTTTAACCCTGCACTGCAGCGCGTCCCGTTCATGGCCCCTTTGCAGCATGGACTTTGATATCTGCCCATAGGTATCATAATTTCTACGACTGGAGCGCAGCTGTGACTGCACAGCTTCCTCACCCCAAACACTGATGAGGTCCTGCAGCTCGCCATTGCTCCATGCTGGGGCTCATTTGGTGCGTGGAGGCATGGTCAGTGATTGATTGATTGATTGCACTCCACACCTGGCTGAGCAAACAGGAAGGAGATTTTTAAAATTCCCAGGGCATTTAAAGGGCGGGTCACCTGAGCCCAGGGCAGTGGAGTGCGAAACGATGAGCAGAGTGGCCGAAAAGGTATGCTGGGATACCTCCTAATATCCTAGAGGCCAATAACCGCGCTTTTGGTGTCCACACCTGATGAGCAGCGCTGCATCACCAGCGCTGGAATCGCTACACCCCAAGCAGACCAGGTGTACAGCCAGTGCTGCAGCCAGGGAGTTGCAGCCCCGGCTGGGCTTTCCAAGTGTGTACACAGAGTGAGTTGCAGCGTTGAACCCCATCACCAGCACTGCAACTCTCCAGTGTAGTCAAGCCCTTAGTGATTTGTGATCACTGGTCTTATGAGTGCGGGGGAATGTTTCAAATGTCAGAAATGTTATACATAAAACACATTTTGTAGTACAGATATGCATCCGCCATTGAGTACTCCCACATTCATCACAAAACTAAAACTCCATTATAGGGCAGCAACCACAGCAGAATGGTGGCTCTAAGGGCTTCACATACAGGCAGGAGAGGGCACGAGAGAAATTAAACTCTCACTTCCCCCCAGAGTCTAGCCAGTGGCAGTAGAGAAAGGCACTTGGCAGAAAAAAATTCTTCTTCCCCCAATTCCTCTCCCTGCCCAGTCACAATCTCCACATGTGTTTTCAGCAGAGGGAAGCCAACCCCACCACTACACTCAGGCCCTGAGATATGTTTCCTTTCATCTAAAACTTGTGGAGAGGGAGGCATTTCCCTTCTCTCAGTCTGGTGGTGAAATGCAAGATTGGTTCTCTATAATCTAAAGTCCCTTACAGTTTGTAAAATTTCTTTCCCACATGAAGATAAAAAACATTAAGTGTGTGCTTAATTGTATGGTGTGCACTTGTCCCAAAGGCAAATGAGTAGTTGCAAAGAACATTCTGGGTGACCAGAGTTAATTAGCTAAGTTCAGAAGATTTTAAAAGAAGTTCAACCTTTCTGCTAAGTTTTAATTGAGAACTAATTGTACCTTTTAGTTTTCCAGTAACTCTGTAAATACTAAAGAGAGCTGGTCAATCTGCCCAGTTAAATATTGATGATGACAGATTTTCATTGCATTAAAAATTCTATCCAGCCTTCACCAAGGGTAAAGGCCTAAGTAATATTATAAGCCAAATCTTCTTAAAGTAAGCTTGTGGTCAACATATTTTTGACCTAAGGCCTTACTATTTTAAATTAATTTTTGAAGCTAGATTTGTGGCCACACAGAACTCATTAGGCAAGATAGGTATTTTTATATTAAAACAAAAGTACCCTAGGTGTTCATGACATTGCTTAATTTCTAATAGTTACATCTGAAAACTTAAGAGCAAGCTAATTTTACTATGAAAGAGCAATATGAGAAGCAAAGAATGAAAAGTTGAATTCAATGTTTACAAATAACCTTTATGAAAGCAAGTATCTCAATGGACATATGAGCACACCTTCTAAGTTGTCTGGCTGTTCTTCCTCCTGTTCACCAAAGTATAAGAGTAGAGAGCTCCCTACTCTCTAGCACTTCAGGCCACGGGTCTCCCTACAGACTGTGACATTGCAGTCTATATGATTTTATAAAAATATGCTAATGAGTGAATATAATGTGACTGGAATATGCTGCATGCAAAGGGTCTTTTGTAATGTATCATTACAAAACTTATAATCTACTGCAGGGTTTGGCAACCTCTGCCACGTGGCTCTCCAGGGTAAGCACTCTGACGGGATGGGCCAGTTTGTTTACCTGTTGCATTGGCAAGTTTGGCGGACCGTGGCTCCCACTGGCTGTGGTTTGCAATCCCAGGCCAATGGGGGCAGCAGGAAGCGCCGTGGGCCGAGAGATGTGCTGGCTGCAGTTTCCCACCTCCTGCATTGGCCTGGGATGGCGAACCGCGGCCAGTGGGAGCTCAATCAACTGAACCTGCCGACGAAGCAGGTAAACAAACTGGTCCGTCCCATCAGGGTGCTTACCCTGGCGATCCGTGTGCCAGAGGTTGCCGACTCCTGATATACTGAGTGTGTTCATCCTATTTCTATAAATGTATCATTCTTGTATCTAAAACTAGAAATGCGAAATATAATTCTGAGGGCCCATTGTAATTATGCAAAGTGTGGGCAATTAATGATGGTTTGGAATCTTGATGGCTTCCATCAACCAGGACAGTTGACTGTGGATTTCTCTGTTTGCAGGGAAGCCTTCCTGTGAGTGAGGCTGGGATAAATGAAGGCTTGGGGTCTTACAGTGATCATGTCACCTGAACTTTAACCTGGTGCTTTTCGAGTGAGGAGGAGTGGGAACCCAGAGGGACAAAGGATTCCTGCCTTATGCAAAAGATATATGTGGGTAGAACAGAACAAAAAGGAGCCATCATGAGGAATCCCCTAGCTACCACCTGAGCTGGAACAAGAGCTGTACCAGGGGAAACTATTGTGCCCAGACTAGGAAGGTGTCCAGTCTGAAAAAGGAAACTTATTAAAACATCTCTATGGGTAAACTTTTACCTGTTTTCAGTTGTATTACTGTGTTAGGTTTAGATTTGTGTGTTTTTTTTATTTTACTTGGTAATTCACTTTGTTCTGTCTGTCACTACTTGGAACCACTTAAATCCTACTTTCTGTATGTAATAAAATTACTTTTTACTTGTTAATTAACCCAGAATATGTGTTAATACCTGGGAGGGCAAACAGCTGTGCATATCTCTCTATCAGTGTTATAGAGGGAAAACAATTTATAAGTTTACCCTATATAAACTTTATCCAGGGTAAAATGGATTTATTTGGGTTTAAACCCCATTGGGTGTTGGACATCTGAGTATTAAAGACAAGAATATTCTGTAAGCTACTTTCAGTTAAGTCTGCAGCTTTGGGGCAAGTAATTCAAACCCTGGGTCTTTGTTGGAGCAGATGGGAGTGTCTGGCTCATCAAGACAGGCTGCTGGGTTCCTGAGCTGGCAAGAAAAGTAAGGGCAGAAGTAGTCTTGGCACATCAGGTGGCAGCTCCCAAGAAGAGTTCTGTGTTGTAACCATCACAGAGACTACTTAGGGTTTGTTTGAGGTGAAGAGAGTGAGGGAGTTACTCAGAGAATGAGGGGTTAGGTGCAGGAGGAAGGTAAAGAGGATGCACAGACTAGAGGAGGTACAAAGAAAGAGCCAGGAGCTGAAAGGGAGTGGTGGTTTAGAGACAGGTTGTGGACAAGAAGAGAGCAGCGAAATAGAAAGATCAGGAGGTGAGTGCAGTAACATGGAGAGGCAGTGAAAAGAAATGAACAAAAGTCATTCAGCAACACAGGTGGCAGAAAACTCACTTGATGGTGTGTAACAGGGATCGGCAAACTTTGGCATGCGGCTCACCAGGGTAAGTACTCTGGCAGGCCAGGCTGGTTTGTTTACCTGCTTTGTCTGCAGATTTGGCAGATTGCAGCTTCCACTGGTTGCTGTTCACCGCTACAGGACAATGGGGGTGGTGGGAAGCAGCAGGCAGCACATCTCTCTGCCTGCGCCACTTCCCACAACCCACATTGGCCAGGAGCCGCAATCGGCTGAACCTGCAGACACGGCAGGTAAACAAACCAGCCCAGACTTCCAGGGTACTTTCCTGGTTGCCAGTCCCTGGTGTACATCATAATCCTGTGAGTGATGAAGTACTAAGGAGAAAGAGAGGAGTGCTGCAGTAGAGGCCCCCCACTGCTTAGTATGGCCCAGAATTGTGTAGGAGACCCCCCACTCTCTGGGACACTAGAAAACATGGATTCTCCCTTCCCCTCCAGGCATGTGGACTTGGGAAAGAAACTGAAGAGAGGAGCCAGTAAGAGAATGAAGCTGGCATCAGAGTATTTTCTAATTTTTATTTGGGATGGTCTTTCTCCTGTGCTGATGAATTGTTTCCTCTAACTGACCCCTGGTCACCATGCCTCAATGGGTCACAACTGAGAATACAAAATTCAGGACAAGATGCTGAGAAATAGGGTAGACACACCCCAAAACAGGTGGTTATTCTTCCATAAAATAAACTAACCCAACAACAAAAGTAAACTTCTGTCTCACCACACTGGCTAACAAGAAGTCAGAAGCCTCCTTAGGTATTCCAGTCCAGAATTCAACACCCAGGAACTAGACTTAATGATGAGTGGTTATTTAAAACCAATTTATCAAAGGGTTCTTCTGGTCCAAAAGGATTAGCCACATACCAAGGTCAATACATAACTCAGATCTTACCCAATAATCATACAGTTGACAATCCTTTAGTATCTAATACAGTGGTGGGCAACCTGCGGGTCACAGGCCCGTCAGGGTAATCTGCTGGCAGGCTACCAGACAGTTGGTTTACAATGGCATGGCCTCCTGCAGCTCCCAGTGGCTGTGGTTTGCCATTCCCAGCCAATGGGAGCTGCAGGAAGCAGTGACCAGCATGTCCCTATGGTCCATACTGGTTCCCACAGGTCCAATTGTCCGGGAATGGAGAACCTGGCCACTGTGAGCTGCGGATAGCCATGCAAAGGTAAACAATCTATCTGGCAGCCCGCCAGTGGATTACCTTGATGGGTCATGTGAGATCTGCGGGCCACAGGCTGCCCACCACTGATCTAATATCTAAAGATTTCTAAGAGAAAAGAAAGAGGTGAGAGTTAAATTTGCCTACAGGAATAAAATACATACAATAATTGCAAGGTTCTCAAATCACACTTGAAGCAGTGATGGAAGAAACTGCTGGCTTGTTAAGTCTCTGGTTGCTCCCAAATCATTGGAAGGACCTGAGTGCCTTAATTAGAATGATCCCTAAAGTAACCTCACTCAAAAGATTTAGATTAAAAAACTAAATTAAAAAACTCATGGAACTAAGACTTCACTTGAGTGTTCTGTGTCCTTCCCCTGGCTTTTGCCTCTCTTGTCTATTGAGATTATAAGATATTTCTCTGAAAGACACTGGGACTAAGGCTATGTCTACACTGCAATCTTAAGTCGACCTATGTTAGTCAATTTACAGCCTCTGCATCCATTACTGCAGTGGCAGATGTCCACACTATCCTCCTTCTGTCGGTGGCATGCATCCTTACCAGGAGCACTTCTTCTGACTGAAGAGGGGCAGTGTGGAGGACTGTGAGCCAGGTATTTCTGCTCTGCCCAGCTGCCCCCAAGTGCTTCTCTCTTCTGCGCTCGCAGCCAGGAGTGGGGAAAAGCTGCTGGGGCTTCTCACCTCCAGCAGGGAGCGCCGCACCGGAGTCCCATCAGTTGCCATGCTCCTGGCAGGGAGCGGGGACCATGGGGCAGCAGGGCTCCCAGTGGGGAGCCTGGACAGCAGCCCATGCTGGGAGCCTGGGTGGAAGCCCGGTTTGGAGTGGAGGGCTGGCAGCAGCCTGGCTGGGGAGCCCGCAGTAAACCATTATCCTAGAATCATAAAAATGTAGAACTGAAAAGGACCTTGAGAGGTCATTAAGTCCAGCCACCTGTGCTGTGGCAGGACCAAGTAAAGATAGACCATTCCTGACAGCTTGTTTATAAAAGCTTCCAATGATGTGAACTCCATAACCTCCCTTGGAACCCTATTTCAGAGCTTAATTATCCATATAGTTAGAAAGTTTTTCCTAATCTCTAACCCAAATCTCCCTTGCTCCAGCTTAAGACCACTACTTTTTGTCCTACATTCAGTGGACATGGAAAACAACTGAGCATCATGCTCTTTAAAACAGTCTTTGACATTTTGGAAGACAGTTATGAGGTCCTCTCTCAGTCATCTTTTTTCATGACTAAAAATGCCCATTTTTTAAAAACCTTTCCTCATGGATCAGGTTTTCTAAACCTTTTATCACTTTTGTTGCGCTCCTCTGGACTCTTTCCAGTGCTAGTATCAGTAAATAAATACTAATTCTTTTAGTCCTTTTCTTTCTTCATATTTGATTCATTTCTATCACAACTATTCTTGAGAATCTTTATTAACAAAGAGTATGTTGAATTCTAAGACCCAGAGCACTGATCCTTGACTCAGCAGTGCAGGGGAGGCCCAGCAGGAGTACTGTATCCAATCCATGGGCTGCAGACAAGCTGGGCTATCTGGTTCCCTTAAGTTGTCAGGGAAAGATGGTCCCAAGGAAGGCAGGACTCAGAGGAAGACAAAACAATGACCACCACTCTCTTCTACTTCAGGAAGTGCTGCTTGGCAAGTGCAAGATGGGAAGTGGGCAGCCCTGAAAGGCACCACAGGAGCAGCAAAGATCCCTGGCCAAGGCCTCTGATGTCCAGTGGCCTGTCCACTGCTTTTGGAAAACTCAAGGCTGGCAAAAGGGAAGCTTGCAAAGAGGATTTAGAGTACTGGAGATAGATGAAGTGTGTCATACATTGCCCATACATTGCTATAGATATGTATATACTTTTAAACTAAGAAAAAGTGTTTGGGATACTTTGTGTTGAAAGGAACATTATAAAAGTTAGATATTTTTGCTATTGTTGTTCACATATTTTTCCCCTTGCTTTTCCCCAGTACAGGGACAGTGCAGACAATGATAATGTGTTGGTTTGGGGGTTTTTTTGGTATTATAATTTTCTGTAAATTCACAGGCATATAGTAAAAGGCGTGCAGTATTTTTTTTTTTTTTTACAATGTGCAGCAAAAGTGAAATAATTATGAGAAACCAGGAAAAAATGAATTAAACATGAAACATGCACAAATCATATATGGTTTTTTTTCCAGAAAAGAAAACTATTAATTCGTTATATGGAACCCAGTTAGTGTAGCATTTACTGACACACCATGTTCTAAAGACAAAAGTATCTGGAGACTGAGATAAATATCCCTACCATAATGGATTTGTATGTTTGTTTTGTTTTGACCATTTTCTTTCTTCTTGCTTCAAGTGCTTTCCATAAAAAAGACCATATACTGTATGAGTGACTCTTCAGATAAAAGCAGCAGAGAATCCTGTGGCACCTTATAGACTAACAGACGTTTTGGAGCATGAGCTTTCATGGGTGATTACCCACTTCGTCAGATGCAGATAAATACCCTAACCCTAACCCTAACCCTAACCCTAAGTAACTGAACTATGTCTACCAATTATTTCCAGCTATCTGTTTGATGGACCAGCTCTGTTCAATTTGAGTTCTATTCTCAACAAAATTCATTATGCAACAATGCATTCAGAAATGTATTCTTGTGAGACACAGAGGCAATAAATATGTCTGTTCCTTTTATTATATATTTTGAGGAGAAAAAAAAACTGCACAAGGGCAAGGGAGGTGTATTTTAGCCCCAGGACTGTTAGAGTTAGGAGGCCATCATCATTCTATCATGAACATGCTTTTAAAGAAGGGTATAATATAAGGGTAAGAGTCTATGAATGCTCAGTCTAGTCTATTTACTGAAATATGCGTGCTTGTCTTTAAAGTCCCTCTGCTAAAACAAACCAATAACTGCCCCCCCCCCACATATTATGTATCTAACAGACTAAATTCTGCTATGAAGAAGTCATTTCAGCCCATCGAGTAACAATTGTGACAAAGTTCTTCCTCTACCTTGGTGAGTCCTGCACTTATTGGTGGATTTGCTCACCTCACAGATTCACCGTGTGGGTCGGAAACAGCCCAGAGACCTTCCCCTCTGGTAGAAACCATAGTCCAGGTCAATTCCTCTTGTGTCTGATCAGGAGTTAGGAGGTTTGGGGGGAACCTGGGTCCTCCCTCTACCCCAGGTTCCACCCCAGGGTCCTGTGGACTGCAGCTGTCTAGAGCGCCTCCTGGTACAATTGCACGACAGCTACAACTCCCTGGGCTACTTCCCCATGGCCTCCTTCCAACACCTTCTTTGTCCTCACCACCGGACCTTCCTTCTGATGTCTGATAACACTTGTACTCCTCAGTCTTACAGCAATATGTTTTCTCACTCTCAGCTACTCATGCCTTTTGCTCCCAGCTCCTCACATGCATGCCACAAACTGAAGTGAGGTCCTTTTTAAACTCAAGTGCCTTGACTAGCTAGCCTGTCCTAACTGATTCTAGCAGTTTCTTAACTGGCTCCAAGTGTCTTAATTATCTTGCCTGTCTTAATTGGTTCTAGCAGGTTCTTGATTACTCTAGTGCAGTCCCTGCTCTGGTCACTCAGGGACTAGAAAACTACTCATCCAGTGACCAGTATATTTGCCCTCAACCAGACTCCTGTATCCCATTGGTCTGGGTCTGACACACAATATTAATTTTAATATTACATTTAATTTACTAGATAGACAGGATTAGCTATTTTGGTTTTTCTCAAGGGTAAAAATACAAAATACAGCAGGATACACAATGGAAATATATACTTACAGAATGCTAAAATATTCATTTTTCTTTGTGCTTGGTAGCGGGTTTTCCAGAATCAGGAAAAAGAAGGAGGTGGTGGACCATTAGCTTCCCTTCTCACTTCAAATTGTCATTGCCCAATCAATGTATACAATAATCAGGCCTTTCATAGACTTGACAACTATTCTACAGAATAGTCACTTACTGACTTGTTATCCATAACCTTCTATGACCTTGGTCTGCAGTTGCATCGAATGCTGATATTGCTATTACTATAGGTGTCATATAATAATTTTTCATTTTTTTTTAAATATCCACTGGCAAAACAATTAGATAAGGCTAAAGTCAACATATCTGTTGTTTGACCTCTAACTCTGTGTGATGCAGGTGTTTGAAATGTAAAATGAAAATCTTTAGCATCCTTTTAGAATTATATCAATAAAGCATAAACACAACCATGATGGTTTAGTAATTTCCAATTATTTTATCTTATATATTCATTATGTTTTAATGGTTATTGTAATGCTTTGCACACCTTGGAAGAAGAGCTCTGTCTCTCTATATCTACCTCTCATTAAGTACTTTTCAAGTATAGCTGTCAATGTAATGTTCTGTAGTGGAGCATAAATGCCTATCAGTGATAGTGAAACAATTGTTTACAATGTGGATGATTTACTTACCTTTCAGTGGTACTATGACACTCCCCAGTGGTATCCAGGTTTGTGAGGCACCTCACAACTACCTGTCCTTAGAGTGAAGTGATTCTGTCTGTACCAGCTATAGTTCAGCTTCTTGAAACTAGCAACCTCTAGCAGCACAAGCACTACTTTCCAGGTCTCCACAGCCCTCGCTCTCTCTGTGCAGGCTAGTGATAGGCACACTCCAGCACCCAAGCTCTTGGAGCATTCCCTGCATTGTCCAGCCCCTAACCTTTGGACACTCACAGAAATTAACAGGTTGCTGTCTCCAAGGGAAGAGGATGCACACAGCTTGAAATTTACAATCCTTCATAGCATCACAGCCCTGAGATATATCTATAATGAAAACAAGTTTGTTATCAAAAGCTAAAATGTAAGAAATTTAAAGATAATGGAAACAGAAGTGGTTACATTTAAGACACAAATACAACACTCTTCCTAGAGTCTAGATTTGACAGGCTAAACCTTCGTCTAAAGTAATTTATCTCACCAAAAGCAATCTCCCAGTGTCGCCAACCAACATTACTGGGATCTCTTCTTCATGAATCCCTCTTTTCTTTCCTGGGTGAAGGATAAAATTGCATCCTACTGCCTTCTTCTTGTATCTCCCAAACTGCATTGTTTATCTCAGAGACAGTAAAAACCCTTATGGTTTATTCTTTAGTGTCTGTTGACTTCATTTTGATTTCACATCCTCATGTTGACTTTCTATGCTAACCAGGGTTCCATTGTGTTGACTTATAATGCTTAATTTACATGTGAACCTAAGCAAACAGGTGAATATGGATCCCTTGTCTGGCAGAAACCTGTTTTTCAAACCTGTTTAGAGTGAGACTGTAAAACATATTTTCCAGTATATTTACACAGCTCCTCACATAGTGTCAGTACCTACTTTTTACAATAATATCGGCTTGAAATTATTTATAGATAAATAATATGAAAGCAATGTGTTAGGTATGTTAAGTTTGTGAGGCCTGATAGGAGTTCCTGTTACAGACCAGCTTGACTTAAGAGTGAAATCCTTGCTGATCTTAAACACAAAAAAAGATTACAAGAAGTAGAAGATTGGACAAATGACCAGGGAGGAGTACAAAAATATTGCTCAGGTATGCAGGAGTGAAATCAGGAAAGCCAAATCACAATTGGAGTTGCAGCTAGCAACGGATGTTAAGAGTAACAAGAAGGGTTTCTACAGGTAAGTTAGCAACAAGAAGCAAGTCAGGGAAAGTGTGGGCCCCTTACTGAATGGGGGAGGGAACCTAGTGACAGAAGATGTGGAAAAAGCTAATATACTCAATGCTTTTTTTACCTCTGTCTTCACAAACAAGGTCAGCTCCCAGACTACTGCACTGGGCAACACCAGATCTCTGTGGAGAAAGAAGTGGTTCAGAACTATTTAGAAAACCTGGATGAGCACAAGTCCATGGGGCAGGATTCACTGGATCCAAAGATGCTAAAGGAGTTGGCTGATATGACTGCAGAGCCATTGGCCATTATCTTTGAAAACTCATGATGATGGGGGAGGTCCCGGATGACTGGAAAAAGGCTAATGTAGTGCCCATCTTTAAAAAAGGGAAGAAGGAGTATTCAGGGAACTACAGGCCAGTCAGCCTCACCTCAGTCCCTGGAAAAATCATGGAGCAGGTCCTCAAAGAATCAATTTTGAAGCACTTTGAAGAAAGGAAAGTGATCAGGAACAGTCAGCATAGATTCACCAAGGAAGTTCATGCTGACTAGCATAATTAGCTTCAATGATAGATACTGGCTGTGTGGTTGAGGGGAAAGCAGTGACAGTTATCATGGATTTAGCAAAGCTTTTGATACAGTCTCCTACAATATTCTTCCAATAGTAAGAATATGGCTGGATGCAATGATCTATAAGGTGTATAGAAAGCTGCAGATCCGGCGCTCAACGAGTAGAGATCAATGACTTCATGTCTGGTAAGCTGTATTCAGTGGAGTGCCCAAGGTAGTCCTGAAGACCGAATCTTGTTCGGGTATCTTCATTCAGTACTGAGAGGAAGGTGTGGATTGCCTAGTCATCAAGTTGCTGGATGACCTTACACTGGAGAGAAATGATTGATACCTGGAGGAGGGGAGACAGATACAGCAGGACTAGACAAATAGAGGATTGGGCCATATAAGAAATCTGATAAGAAGGTTCAACAAGAAGTGCAAGTCCTGACTAGGACGAAAAATCATTGCACGCTACAGACTAGGGACCGAGTGGCTAGGAAGCATTTGCACAACAAAGGACCTAAGGACCGTTTGCAATGAGCAAGCTGATATGAGTCAAATGGTGTGGCCCACTATGTTGCCGAAAGCTAATAGCATTTGGGCGTGTATATATAGAGAGCACTTGCCAGAGATTGAGGATCGTGATCAATCCCCTCTATTCAGCCTGTGAACGTCAGTCTGGAGTACTGTGTCCAGTTTTGGTTCCCACACTACATAGAAGGCATTGAAAAAATTGGAAAGAAGTCCAGTAGAGCAACAGAAATAGTAGGGGGGCTGGAGCACACATTTATGAGGAGAGCGAGGGAAACTGGGATTATTTATGTCTGCGAAGAGCAAGAATGAGGGGACGGTTTGATAGCGTGGTTTCAATCTACCTGAAAAGGAGTTCCAAAGAGGAGGATCTAGACTGTTCTCAGTGGTAGCAGATGACAGAACAAGGAGAAATGGTCTCAAGTTGCAGTGAGGGAGGTTTAGGTTGTATATTAGCAAAAAACTTTTTGACTAGGAGGATGGTGAAGTACTGGAATGGGTTACTTAGGGAGGTGGTGGAATTTCCTTCCTTAGAGGTTTTTAAGGTCAGACTTGACAAGCACTAGCAGGGGTGATTTAGTTTGTGATTGGTCCTGCTTTGAGCCTCCTGAGATACCTTCCAACCCTGATGTTCTATTATTCTATGAACAGGCAGCCTTTGCCAGTGGGCATTCAGAAATTCTTAGATTCAAAGGCACTTAAGAATATTAGACCTGATCCAGCTCCCACTGAAGTCCATCAAAAAACACACATTGACTTTAGTGGCAGAAGGATTGGTCCCATTATTGTATAACTATTTATTAATGAGCCTATATATAATACAGTATATTCAGATGATATTTAAAATGTCACAAAGATAAATCTGGAAGATCAACATTTGTAAGAATAATAAAAACATTAAAGTGCTTTTGGAGAGAATATTGTAATATTTTTAGATAATGTAAAATTTCACTAAATAGGAGACCCATTGAGAGTTAGGAAGGTATTTGAATTAATTGGTAAGGGGTGGCTTTGTCAAAATATATAGGTGATATGGTGCTCTCCAAGTGACAATTAGTTCCCGAATATTCCCTCACAGTCCTAATTCCAATATTTTTTAAAAAAATATGAAATGAGTGTGTTAAATTTGAGGCTTCCTCAAATAATAGTTTCATTGCTCCTCTCTAATATTCTAAAGGGGGAGGGAAAAACAATGTTTTATGCAGCTATTTAAACATTCAAATGCCCTATTTTTCTTACCTTGATTTTAAAATTGATCCTAAACCATTGGACTATGTGGAGCACTGCATTTTTGTTGCCTGTGCTATGCCGGTTCTGAGTATAAGTGGCTAGAATCATTTCCTAGGAATGTCAATCAATTTTCTTTCTTCAGCAACAACTTGCACTTTTTCAAAAAGTGAGAAAAAAGTTGTATTTAATAGCAACATCTAATCCTTTCAAATGCACATTTGAATTCTCTGAAATATACTTTCCTGTCCTGAATTAGTTGTTCAGTATTTCAAGGTCAAGCTGTAATTTTCAGCATGTTTGAATTCCTAGCTAAGCTCTTTTCTCACCTCTGCATTTGACCAAGCAGTGAAACGAGAGAATGGCTTACAACAAAACACTTGTGTATTAATATAGGAAAATCATATGTCCCTGCATAATTCTTAAATTGAATTTGTAGTGCACCCATTGGACATAAACTACTTTTCCAACAGACTTGCTGGAGAAGAATTTTCCTCTGATGTTATGTTACCCTGGAGATGGTTTTCAGGTAGTTGAGCTTTATAAGCTGCAAAGCTCAATGTCATTAAGATTTCCTGGTGTCAATAAAAGAATTCTGAGTCGTACGCTTCTTCCATGTGTAATTTTAATTCATGCTTCAAAGGTTTGCTTTACTTGGAATATATATGAAACTTCAAGCAGTTGATCTCTCTCCTCCCCCACACCCCGGTCAGATTTCTACCTCTAGTACGTCAAGGTAAATATATTTCAGGATTATAATTAAGGTTAGAGACCCTGTAATTACAATGGTTTTCAAGATGTAAATCAGGGGTTGGCAACCTTTGGCATGCAGCTCACCATGGTAAGCACCCTGATGGGCCAGGACAGTTTGTTTACCTGCCGCATCCACTGCTGCAGGCAAATGGGGGCAGTGGGAAGCGGTGGCCAGCACATCACTCGGCCCATGCCACTTCCTGCACCCCCCATTACCACTGTTAGTAGATAGAGTTCATTAATCACCAAAATGTCCAATATCTGAGCCACTATTCATTACTTTGAGTGACTTAAAGATTTTCTATCTTGCTACTTTATGATCAATAATATCTGTAATTTAATAGGTAGAATTCCATCTGTCTGACTGAGATATTTCAATAGAGGTTTTTATATTTATACTGAGTTGCTAATAAGTAACATTTGATTTTTGCCAATACTAATGTCACTTATTGTAGCTGTGTTTTGTACTTGCACAGAATGGGTTGTGCAAACACTTGAACAGAGCTCTTCAGGTGATGGCTGGCAAATGAGAGCCTTTGCTGAAATGAACAAATAGTCTCTTTAACTGGATGTTTTGCTTCTTCTTCCTAATTCAGATAGGGCTAGAATCACAAACAATATTGTGAGTGGTGATATTGAACTTTGCCACTCCTAACTTTTAGGCACCTAGGAAAACACTGCGATTGATACAGACTGAGTTTGGCAGCTAGGCTCCCTATACAATGAATGAAGAGAGAGAGAGGTTCCTCAGAATAGGAATCACACAAGAGATCTAATCTAGCCAATGGGAGATGTCAATCTGATTGGGGTGTGCTAAATATTTCCCCCCTCTTGGAGATAGATGACTAAATCTGGAGTGCATGGAGGAGCCTCCCATCTCAGCTGTAACCCTTCTCTGGAAGGCAGGTACCTGAACCATTTTAGCAAGGAGGAGGAGGACCTAATTTCCCCAATACTAATTTCCCCCTACTGTTACTCACTTCTTGTCAACTGTTTGAAATGGACCACTCTCATTACCACTTCAAAAGTTATTTTTCCTCCCTTGGTATTCTGCTGTTAATTGATTTGTCTCAATAGACTGACCACATAGTTGTTAAGGCAACTCACATCTTTTCATGTATTTATACCTGCTCCTGTATTTTCCACTCCATGCATCTGATCAAGTGGGTTCTAGCCCATGAAAGCTTATGCTCAAATAAATTTGTTAGTCTCTAAGGTACCACACGGACTCCTCATTGTTTTAGCCCAGTAGTTAGGGTACTCCTCTGGTATGCCGGAGCCCTGTGATCCAATCTCTCCTCCACTCACTTGGGGAGAAGCAATTTGAAGTGGGATCTATCATCTCTCAGTTGAGCTCTCAAACCATTGGGTGATGGGATAGTCTGATATTAGGCTCTGTCAGTCTCTCAAGTTGAAGCTGTTCTGCTGTGGATAAATAATTTTTTAAAAATCATTGGAGCAGGGAGACTGGATCCTGGTCTACAGTGTGTATGCTCAACAGCAGAAGAGTAGGCACTGAAGGAACATTTACTGAAAAATAATTAAGTACTAAGCAAGTTTAGATGCCTACAGAGTTCAGAAGCAGCTGAGCTGAGCTTTATGAATCCCAGTGGGGGCTGATTCTGGGATTTAGACACCAAATGTAGCAGAGTTTGTGGGGGGTGGAGGAGCGTGACTCTAGCACATGATATCTTATCAGTAGTGCCTGTAAATACAATATGTGGTAATAAGCAGATTAATATGGGGCAGATTGTGGCCTGCTGGACCCATGCTTCCCCGCATATGCTACCAATATTGCAGGTCACAGCATGAGACAGAACCTCTGCAGGTCCACTACTTTTGCTTCCATATAGGTGGGAAGGCAATGGGTGCGCCAGGACAGGGAGTAGGCATAGCCTTGACTCTAACTAACCACAATATTCCAGCCAGCCCAGCTGTGGGTTGCCCTTGGCACAAGGGAGAACCAGGAACCAGATTGTGGTTGAGGTAGAAATTTGAGTCCTTGTCTATATCTGGGGTAGCACCACTATGGGGTGCCTTTTGCTCATAGCTTACAAAGCCACCTTCTACCCCATATACTTGCATAACACACTAATGAACTATTAAGGCTCATATTAATTGGTTTTGTTCACCAAGCAAACAAACAAAAAAAGCCAACCAACACCATCTATGAAATGAACTTGATGTACATATCTGCAGAAAGACCAGGACAGTGGAGGCACCAGGGATCTTTCACAAGCTACTGAAATGAAAGGGCCGTGACTGAGAGTGCTGGATTTTATTTTATTTTTTTAAGGCACACATTGAAAATCTTCTCACATTCCTGGGATTTGCAGTGCAGTTTGATCTCTGATGAGCACTAGTAATTTCTGAGATCAGAAGCTGAAAAAAAATAAAATCAGACTCACTCTGAAAATTACTCCTTTTGAAGGATAGGGAGAAGGAGAAAATGTAGTTGTATGTTTTCCATTCCTTGCTGGCCATTAAGCTCCTACTGATTATGACATCTATTTAAAACACTGAATACTGAGATTCAAATACAGAAGCTGTCAAGATGTGTTTTGAGCCATCTAAAAGAAATCATCTTATATTTCATCCAGGAGGATCCCAAAAGATTCCCCTCTGCAGGGCTATAACTTACGTGAAGGAACGAAAACATCCCACATCATCCCCAAAGAAATAACTGCATGAGACGGGACAAATGTGATGGAGAGGAAGACATGTAGAAGGGAGCATAGCCTATTTATTGGAATTACTTGGAAACCATTTGTCCAACATTTAAATGCTGTCTTCTCTGGGGTATAACAGAGCAACTGTTTATCAATGCACAGAAGCATTACTTAACAAATTTAGGACAGCATGTGAAATTGCTATATATAATGGAACTTTCACAAGGAATTTTAGGTAGGCAGAATGCAAATTACTGCAACCTGGAGAGATGTACCGAGATTATAGTCTTTCCCTTTTTGTCCCTGAAATCAAAAGAATTACATCACATATAAAGTTTCAGAATTACAGGCTTTTCTGCAAGATTCTTGCATTTTCTGTTTTCAGCATGGTTGAAAATTCCACAACAGGCTTTCCCATAATGTATAAAGACACATTGTCAACCACTGTCATACCTGAGCTCAGTGCTAGTATATCATAGCGTTGGAGTCAAGTAATCCTCTCCTCCCCCCTGTGCATATCCATTTACAGTGTTTCCAGCCTTGACTGTTATAGTAAGAGATATTTGGATTCAAGTCAATCTCTGTTCTTTTGGTTCTTTGAAAATAACGAAATCATCTTCCTTCAAAACATATTTTTGAAAAGAGTTATTCTGGAGGAAAAATATAGTAACAAATGTCATTGATTCTAGGTCCTAAAGGTGATACTGCTTCCTTACAAAATATCTATGTTCAGTCTCAATATCATACATTTTTAGAAGAAAAATGGAACAATTAGAGGTGAGTGCTATGCATTTTATATCCCATCTGTTAGGAATCATGAGACATACAACTATGCAAGGTAAAGGCAAGAAAATCAAAAGCCATCTATAATCCACAGAACATCTTTACTATTCTTTTCCTACTAGAAATGTAAATTCACTAACACCATAAGTAATTCTTCCACTAGATTACTCAGTAAAAGACCACTCCTGAGGAAAATATCAGCCAAACCTCAAGACTTCTACAAGATAGCAAATGCTACCATAGTGGGTGTTAGGTATTGACACAATTCTAAAAATCCCACCAGACACCTATCTATATCTTTAGTGCCTAAAGACCTTCACAGATCCAGCCTTAAGAATCTAACTTACTTTTGAAAATAGAACTTCACCATCTAAATCACTTAGGCCTTGCAACACTGAATAGAACAATGCTTAAAAAAATTAATATAGTGGGTCTCAGATACTGTTCAAATCAGCTACCATGCATACAATTTCATCTCCATTAAAGAGACATACAGCTGGAGAAGGGATTAAAAATACTTTCAAGAATTGCAGAATTACTGAAAATCATCAAATTTCATCTCCAGTCTTGCAATTTGATCCATGTAGATGGAGCCCTATGCCCATGCAAAACCCCATTAACATCAGTGGGACTGATTCTGTCCACGTGGATTACATTGTATGATCAGAGGGTTTTAATGTGTTAAGCAGCTCTCCAAAGCCTTTCCCAAGTGTCCCACTTCAAGGGGAAGGCATGTTCTTTTTAAAAAGCTGGGTACACATTTCTGCCCTATTCTGCTGGATAAACATGTCACCCTTCCTGAATGGTTTCTCTTTCCCTTCTATACCCTCTGGGTTCTATTGTTGGTTGACTTCCGTTTTCTCTACCTCCCAGGCAACATTACCTGTTCCCATGCTTTTATCTTTCACTTTCCTTTTCATCTTGGTCACTACTTGACTCCTGGGTCAATGACACTTGGTATTCACCACAGCATATTATAAGTCAATATCTGCTCATTGTCAGCGACTCTTTTGCTAAGATTTTTTTGAAGTGGCTAGTGACTTTGACTCCCTCAATTTTGGGTGCCTAATCTGAGACATCTTAAAGGGACCTGATTATCAGAAAGTGTTGGGCACTTCTCTTCTATAAACGAAGCCCTTACACTAATTACTTTTGAAAATCCTAATCTTTACATCTCTAAAATGAGAGAGTGAGCAAGAGATTATTAATGGGGTAATTAGACTAGGGCTCATTTTTAATCTGAAATGTGAACAAAAGTATATCTTGGGACCAACTAGGATTACTGGCAACAAAATCCTTTTCAGGTAACAAATTTAGGCATCACAGGTGTCTCCAAATACTTAGAACAATTTTTGTAGATGTTCTTTTTAGGAGAAGATCTATAGATGAACTCTTCTAGAGATACACAGCAGCAGCAAATGACAAATTTGTATGATACTGCACATTTTCCATCTGCTGTGGGTATTATAAACTGTTTACATACTTATCAAACCATGGTCTCAAAATTAAGTTGAAAAAAACATACATCATTTCATTCCATAGCTAAACAAGTTGCCTCTGATTCAAACTATCGAACACCAGATGTAGCCATAATATGCGCATGGTTATGTCATTGTGACTCATTCTCAAGTTCTCTGATATTGCTAATAGATTTGGAAATGGAGCACTTAAAGGCAAGTAGCTACTAGGGAACTATTACCAGTTGTTTTGTAATCTTAACGTTTAATGGCTTGATTGTGCCTTTAAGGCACAGCACATCAAGGGCAGCGTGGAGTTGGACATCCACAAGGTAAGCATTAGTGCTCTCCAGGGCACAGAAAGAGTTTGCACATCTTCACATTTCTGTGTGAGGTGCAGCACACACCCCTGCTGCACTGGTCCTGGTCCTACTTTGTAGGATAGGGTGAATCAGGGATGGGAACATGACCCTGCCTTAACCCCACCCCTTTTTGTCATGCATCTCAGAACACAAGGGCAGCATTCTGCCTATTCCTTATCAGGGCCGGCTGTAGGCATCAGAATTCCAAGCAGGTGCTTGGGATGGCAATCTGCAATGGGCGGAAATCCGTGTATTTTTGCCCCCAAGCAGCGTGCCGAATTGCCATCGTGGACGGTGGGAGCAGTCCGTGTGCTTTTAGGGTGGCACGCACGTTTCCGCGGTGGCGGCAATTCGGCAGCAGCTTCTATGTTCAGCTGTCCGTGGCGGCGCAGCTTCTGTCTTCTAGCTGAAGATAGCAGCTGCTGCCGAATTGCCGCCGCCGTGGAAACGTGCGTGCCACCCTAACGGCGCAAAGACTGCCCCCGCCATCTGCAGCAGCAATTCGGTGTGCTGCTTGGGGCGGCGAAAATACTAGAACTGACCCTGTTTCTTATGCAGGCCATCTAGGATTGTGGAAGTTTCTAATTAAAGGTTCTTAATCAGCCCTTCATTAACAATGTGTAGGATTCTGCCAACTAACTAAGCATTAGATTAGTCTGTGTGAAACCTCATTGAAATCACTGAATCTATTCAAAGAATAAATTTATATTTATAATGAGTAACTATGACAGAATCTGCACCTATTATATTTTGTTTTGTTTAATTATCAAGACTTTCCTTCTGAAAAACTGATGTTTTATAACCCCTCTTTCATGTCTCCAATTTACCATAGCATTGCATTTACAAAGAACCTCCAAACTGGTTCCTGAAAATGTAGTTTGGCTTCTTTTGCTTTCTTTTTAAGAGCAATCTAGTCAGTCTTAGTAATACATTATGTATGTAAATATCTCAGCAAATCAAATGGGATATTCTTCTGCTAGCTAAAGCATGCAAGCACTTTTGCATTAGTGTATTTTGGAACATGGACTATTAGTTAAAGAAGAGCGAAAGACAACTGTTAAACTAAAGTGATCAAATTCTAGCTTGATTGTCCATTCACTACATCTGTTAATCAAGTAATATGAGAACAGGATTATTTTAATACTTCTAAAATACCAGAAAATCACTGTTACGTTTTAGTGTCTCTGGACCAAATATTGGTCCCAGTGGTCAGGTTTTACCATAGGCTGTTCGACAGAGGCAAGCAGAGAAGCAGTCATTTGCCAGGATGTGGCACCTCCTGATTCCACTCCTGTCCTGGCCTCCAAAATCCTTCTGCATGCTGGGAAATAAAAGGCCTCCACAGAAGACAATTCTATAATGTATAGGGGATGTGCAACTTCCAGCGTCCTCTTTTGCAGCTCCTATTAAAGGAATCACACCATGTCCACTGCAAAAAGGAAGTTTCCTAACTGTAGAGGAAAGGTGGGGGCCCAGGATTTACCCTTACATAAAATATGCCCTCACATCAATATTTCTTTTTTACCTGGGTCAAGCTCACTTGTTCTTATTTCTGTTTTCCTATGCACTTCTGTGTTTAGAAATAACAGTTTGTGGTTCTTGAGGGAGAAGTAAATAATGTTGCTTCAGGCAAATTCTAAACAGACATTTCAACTGAATCCTCACTCTGAGATGCAGAATTTTTTTAGAAGTGCATGTAAGTGATTTCTATATATACTGAAGAACAGTTAGGAAACATTTTGCTGCCAATGGTGCTGTGTCAATAGCTGCTGAAATCCTTGTGTTAGACATGGCATTACTGACACCACTTTTTCTGCATTACCTTCCATCTCAACACAACTCTGTATTTCTCCAGGCCATTACAGACAGACCTAATGTATATTAGGATCTCTCATTTACCATATACCTCCACAATGTCGTAAGCCCCCTTTGATGCTTGCTTTGTCTTGCTTTCTAATTCCTTTTCAGCTCCCAGGGGCTCTACAAAGTGTCCAATGCACCACTGAGATGTTTCTTTTCTTGTCTCCTTATATTCTCTCTGTTATTCTCTTCCCCAAGTGCATCTCTCTGCAGGCTCATGAGTAGTGTCGAGTGGAAAATTTTGGATGGAAAAAAAATCATCAGAAAATGCTATTTTGTCAAAACTAAAATATTTTGTGGAGACAGTTGGCTGTCAATGCCATTTTTTATAGGAAAGTTTTTGTGATCTAGAGCGGACTCTCTGGTTAATTCCAAAGAGAGACAGAGAAATCTGAATCAAATAAAAAACCTGGCCTAATCATTGGAGCAGGGACTCAAACTAGCCTTCTTAAAGCTAAGGTGTGTGCCCTACCCACTGACCTATAGCACCACATGTGCTGGGACTAGTAAATAGTTGTGTCTTTTATACAAAGTGGAACAGCTTCAACAGGCAAGACTTAGCATTCTCCACATGAAAATACCTCATACCCCAGTGGTTAGGACATTCATGACAGAGATGTGGGTTAAAGTCCCTATTCTAATATCAAAGAGAGTGAACTGCAATCTCCTACATCTTGAGTGAGTGTGCTCATCATTGTGATACTGAGTAAAAGGGAGACATCTATTCCTCCTCTGGCATGGTTTTGTGAGGCAGTCTGATCCAGCAGATGGTCTCTGAACACTCTCTGGGATTGGACCATTCAGGCAACTTAGGTGGGGAATGCCTAACGAGGTTCTCACTGGTGCTCAGGCATGAGCTAGCCATGGGCACCAGGACTAAGGCAGCTGTGCTCATATTCACTGGTGGAAGTATAGGTGACTAGGGCTGTTTACCAGTGACAACTTAGGCATCTAGGGAATTTAGGCACTTACAGAGTTAGATGGCAGCTGAATGGGGCATTGTGGATTTTGGCACCCAAGGTGGCAGAAGGTGCCTAAATCCCTTTGTGGATTTAGCCACTAGCAGACTGTCTATCTTAAGATTTTAAATTGCCATTCATCCCCATGGTTTCTGAGCACCTTCCACATAAAATATATTGTCAATATTGAAGTCTTTAGTGGACTTCATGGAGTCTCTTACTCTTTTCCCTTTTAGGGACGTAGAAAACTCTGCTTGGTGTAGGGAGGGAAGTGGAGGTTGGAAGAGGCTAATGGTTAATGTTGTGAATGTCATTCTATTTATGATGGAAATGTTTAATCACATAAGAAGCTTTTGGACTGATTTCTAAAGGAGGTCAGATTCAGGGGTCATCTAATCTCCTCCACAAATTAATTCCACAGCTAGATACCCTCTACTGTGAACACATTCTCCTTGGCTCTTATGTGCTTTATTCTGGGGTTTGGGATCTGCATTATCCAAGATGAACACAGCTGTCTTGAGGGTTAGTGGATGTAAACTATTAATATTTTAATTATCTGGACACAGTTGTGAAAACAAACTATGCATTTGGGTCCCAGTTAAATAAGAGAACCACTAACTACAAAAGTAAGCCAATGAAAATGGTCTTCGGTTTGGAGTGGTATATATTCTTAAATCCAGCTGAGCTACAAGTAATATGGATACTTTTCTAGGTATAACAACCACATAGAGACTTCTTTATCAAGGAATTTTTTAAAAAATCTGCAACTCTATTATACATGTAATAATTCAATTGTTCTTATTTTTTCCAATTACTTTTAAATAACGCATTTTGCTTCTAAGATACTAAAAAATAGACTGAAATAATTTTTTTTTTTTTTTTTTTTTACAGAACTGCTCAGCTGAATTTACCAGGCTGACAGAGACTGACTAGCTCTGCTTAGAAAATAATGTGTGGCAGGGCATCATCAGTTACATCTGTTCAGAATTTCATCTTGGCCTTGAGATGAATTTCCATATGGTAACAAGAACTCATACTATGCTGTCTATCTAATCACGTGGATTACAATTTGTTATTTGCTTTCCAGCATCAAATAAGATCTATGATAATGGTGGTGAGGGAAAAATGACCAGCGTGGTTATATGCATTTCAGAACTGTCAGAAATTCCAGTTTGAGTTTCTAATCTACCCACAGCTCCGTGAACAAGATTTAATGCTGTACCCTGATCACACTGGTGACAGCTATCCAAACCTGAAATGGCTACACATCAAGAGATAAGTTGTAAATCAATCACCTTACCATTTCAGGCTTAGCGGGATTTCTTCTTGGGAGAGACAACAAATCCTGCCAATTCTTCTGAAGTTTGATGACTTTGTCATATCGGCTACAATACACTAGGAGAATCAGTGAGAGAACCATTATCACGTCACTTACAAGATCAGACTTGACTACCATATGATTCCAATCCAGTGATCACTGATTTATTCACTATCCTATTCATCTCATTTGTATCATAATTAATATTCACTGGTACAGTGCCTCATTTCTAACTGTTGATAATATTTTCTATTTTTAGAACTGGATTGACTAACTGCCACATTAGGTGCCTAGAATCACATAATCAAACCCACTGGGATTCACAAAACCCCTTCCTAGCTGTTTCTGAGCCAAAATCACTTGGGACCTAAATTTTGTCTATAAAATTTCCCTTAGCACCATTCTGCCTTTGGGCACATGCATTGCTGGCCTACACCAGATGTCCATACGCCTAAACTCTAGTGTGATGCAGAAAACAGGAGAAATTAGGCATTCCTCCACTGGTAAGCATGCTCAGAGCTCACCTACCAGAAGAGATGAGCTTACATGTGAAGGAGAACTTCCCTCGTAACTTTTTAGCTTAATGGTTAGGGTACTTGCATACAGAGCTGGCTCCGGCTTTTTTGCCGCCCCAAGCAAAAAATCACCTGCGGGCTGGCCAGAATAGCGAAGGGGGCGGGAGGGAGAACAAACAAACCTGTGGGCTGGCTGGAGCAGCGGGCAGGGGAGAAAAAAAACCCCAAAACCTGTGGGGTGGACGGAGCACGGGTGCAGGGGGACTCCCGGATCTGCAGATGTGCCCCAGGCAGCAGGGGAGAGAGAGAAGGAGGGCAGCCAGGGCTCCTTCAGTGGGTTGCTTGCCACACCGCCTGCCAGGAGGACTCCGCACCGCTCCAGTCGGTGGACAGGGGAGGACACGGGCTGCCCTGCTGGGCTTGCTACAGACTTGGCACCACTCTCAGCAGGGCGCTCCCCTCCTCTGCGCTGCTGCCCCCTACAGCGCAGCCGAAGCAGTGAACCAAAAAGAAATAAAACCAAACCTGCGGAAGCGGCAAAACAAAAAAAAAAAGGATTGTCGGGAATGCCGCCTCGTAGAATCTGCTGCCCCAAACATGAGCTTGCTCAGCTGGTGCCTGGAGCCGGCCCTGCTTGCATAGTTTATGAGACAATCTCCCATCCCACTTCAAGTTCCCCTTCACCTGTGTGGAAGAGGGGATTTAAACAGGGTGCTGCCACCTGTCAGATAAGTGTCTGAGTCACTAGACTATGGAATATTCTTATGGAGGGCTCCCTCAGTCTCTCCCATTGAAGTTGTTTCACTGTGCATAATAAATAGATAAAATAATTTAAAAAAATTGAGCAAGGGGAATGGATCCTGGATCTCCCACCTCAGTGCACTAGCCACCAAGCTACAATGTCTATTTCTCACTCTCTGTTTCTTTTGCTGTCTCTTTTTCCCCAGTATTGAAGCTGTTGCATTGTGGCTAAATTATTAAAGATTCATTGGGACTGAGAGAGAGACAGAGAGAGAAATTAATTCATATTCTGAATAAGCCCTTGTGATACAATCCTCTGACATTCTTGTTATGCACCACTGATATGCAGCAGCTTCAATTTCACTTCAAAATCTGTGTGTTCTGTGTCTCCTAAATTAAAGAAACACAAGAATATTTCCAAGTGTTTGCGTGCATGCAGTAGTGTGATTTATTTTGAAATAGTAATAATCATCAAAAAGTGAGGTCAATAAAATTAAGTAGGGATAGTTGGCCACCTACTGTGAACACTTCATCAACTTGAACATACTGGATATGCATGTTGAAAGCTAGTGATTCAGTTAGAATTCAGTGTCCTTCAAGAATATCAATTATATTATGGAATGCAATATAATGATAGGCTGATGTTCCCTATCTTCCCTAATTCTTTATGGGAAATTATGAAAATAGAAATCAGGATGTGCATTATTTCACATGCCCAAATGACTCATGTAAGACAGACATTAAAACTGTAAGGATTAGAAAAAATAGGCAAGATAAATAAATCACTGTAAAAATACTGGTGTGTTTATAATGACTATGCTATATTTATCTGACCCATTTATTCTCAAATTACAATGCCAATGTATAGCGATCTGACAATAGAGATTGAAAAAAGTTTGATAGAACTAGAATCTCAGGTTTGAAAAACATTGTGACTATGGTCAAAGCAAGCCCAAAGGGAAATTTGAACTGGGAGGCAGGTGGGGTTCAATATTGGTAGATATAATTAAAAAGTACAAAACACTGAAGGTTATTCCAGCAATTCAAAATAATGAAGACTAAATATAGCCAGTTAAACATTTTTTTTGAAGTCAACATTTTTGTCCAGATTTATAAATGTTTCTCAAATTTGTTTAGCAACTCTCACTGCAAGAGGATTTTGAGCACCTTTATCATAAAATCTTAGAGACCTATCTTACAAAGGGGAATTAATTTGCAAAAAGGCCAAGATCAGTTAGAAATATGGCAAATGGTAGATAGAATTTTAAATCTGTGAACTAAGCTGCTTGCTGATACTGTAAGGGATAAAGGATTCCCCCCCCCCCATCCTTGTTGTACAGAAAAGGATTAACTTTGAGAGATACACATTCATAAGCAAAAAAAAAAATAAAAAAAGTAAGTTAAAGTTGGCATATATACATCTAGTTTTCAATTTTGTTAAATGTTCATATTCTGAACATGTAAATGCATTAAGCTACAAATCCACCCCTGTACAGAATTCAGTCAGAAAAGCCAAAGTTACAGAATTCTATGAAAAAAGAATTCTACCTTGCAATATATGACTCACTGAAAGAACGAATGATCAAAGAAATCATATATTAAACTAAAATCAGAGGCAGATCTAGGGATGAGCATAAGTGATAAAATGTGGGCTCAGATACTTGAACTCACTTAAACATCTTTTCTTGCAAACACTATGTATGTTAGTTCACTGGGGCTACTTGTGTGCATAAAATTAAGCATAGGATTGATGCCTACTACTCTATGAATAAATTAACTGGATTAATAAACATTCCTCTCTTTTTAAAATAGCAAAAGGAAGAATTGTTTTGGAATAGGGAGGAGATATTGACGTTCCTAATTCATCCAAATCCACAAAGGAAGATAAGGATTTAAACTGTTACAAAAATCAATAGTTTAGGTTTCAAACTTTGTAGTTCATGTGTTGTTTAGAATAGACTTGTCTTAATATGATTAATATTATCTTGGTTTCAAATTCACCCTGATCTTATTGTTCTTATTGGTTCCTTCATGTCAAAGGAAGGCATGAAGGAAATCTACCTGCACTGCACTAAGTTTGTGTAAGCATCATAGTGACAGCCCCCTTGCCTAATGCAGTGCTAGTCATGTGCCTCTGAAACAGATGAGTGTGTAAACAAAAAATAAAGTTAAGGAAAAGTATAACACTCATTCACAGTTATTTTTATGCAAATAAATGGGCGGTGCCTGCAAGATACTGATCACCAGCTATAAGGTGATATAGACTTGATGGTGCACACCTTGAAGTCAGTGAGTATTTTGCCATCGATTTCAATGGACGCAAGATGTACTTGCCCTCACCTTCCATTTTAGTTCAGTGCAAGAGAATTCAGTATCTTACAGAGTAGAGATGCAGTACATTAGTCTCTTGTCATAATTATTATTGTTACTTTTTTCTTACAGTACCTTGCATCCAAGAATCATCCAGTACTTTACAAATATAAGTAACATTTCAGACTATGCCTAATTTCTCTTTTGATTTTGTTTCTGATGACCAGGCACTGAACACCTAAAGATAGATCTTTAATTATCTTACATACCTATACACTTTTTGATGTAACAGTTGTACAGAAAATCCTTAGCATATATTTAGGAAATGAAGTTTCAGATTTTCCTGTAAATAGCTCTGACATGGAAAGCTTCACTGACAGAAATAGTTTGTTCCAATACTCATCTAGGAATCCAAGGGAGAAAACAAATGCATAAAAACAAATAGTAATTTTTTTTTCATTCTTTAGTGAATTCAACCTGGATTTTTCTACACAGGGACACAGCTAGACCCTGCACAGCTAACTCACATCACAATTCACACAGTGCTCTAAAATGGAATGACACTCTTTTTTCTCCCCTTAGAAATTCACACTTTTTAAAAAGAAGATTTTACTGAATAAATTCGACATACAGACATTGGGGTATATGCTCAGCTGAGCTGTCAGGCAGACAGGAGAACAAAGAAGGGTAAAATGGGATTTAATACTTTGGAAGAAGGCAGAGGTTGTGTCTCTGGCATATGCTTCCCCTCACGGCACCAAGGGTCTGAGTATCATGCACTGGGACAGAAGGGAGAGATGCAGGACAAGAAGTTGATCTCTGCAGCATGGTCCCCTCAGGGGTGTCTTTGTGAAAGTTAGTATGAATTCTTGCAGTCATCTTCCTCTCTATGTAAGTTTCCTATTGCAGAGATTTTTTTTTTTTTGCATTGGTGGACAAGCAATTTTTCAGCATGTCTTCTGTGAGAGATGTAGTGCCAAAAATCAGGAGAGGTTAAGGCTTTGCCTACACTGCAAACTGAATGACAAAACCATCCCGACCCCTCAAATGACAAAAGTTTTGCCACCGAAAAAGCACTAGTGTATCTCAATTCTAAAGGTTTATTCAAAGAAAGAAAGAAAGAAAATCAAATATATACAGTAATTGCAAAGTTCTTTGTTCAGTCTTGTAGCAGTAATGGAATAAACTGTTGATTTTATGTCTTCCAAATCATTGGAAGGACCTCAGTCCCTTGGTTAGAATGCTCCCATTAGTGTAAGTCCATAGTCCAGAGGGTTGAGCAAGAAAGAGCAAAAAATGGGGTGTTTCCAGGGCCCTTTATATCTTCAGACATGTGCAGGGAATCCCATTGTTCCTACTGTGGAAAATTATAGTAACAAGATGGTGTTTGGAGTCACATGGACAAGTCACATGTTCATGCATGATTTCGCCTAGTCACAGCAGGTAAGTCCATTAAGAGCAGATAGGTGTCTTCCATTGTAATTTAAGTGTAATGCAGGAGTTCTCAACTTTTTTCTTTCTGAGGCCCCCCAGCATTCTATAAAAACTCCATGACCCATGTGCCACAATAACTGGTTTTCTGCATATAAAAGGCAGGGCTGGCATTAAGGGGTGGCAAGCCAGACAATTGCCTGGGGCCCCATGTCACAGGGATCCTCACAAAGCTACATTGGTCAGGCTGCAGCTTCAGCCCCCGGTGGCAGGACTCAAGGCCCCAGGCTTCAGCCCCATGCAGTGGGGCTTCACATTTCTACTCTGGGCCCTAGCAACTCTAATGCTGGCTCAGCTTGGCAGCTCCTTTGAAACGTGCTCATGGCCCCCCAGGGGATCCTAGACCCCTGGTGGCAAACCACTGCTTTAATGGACCATTCTACTTGAATAGTTCCTTCAAAATGTGCAGGGTAATTACCTTGTGCACGTAACCCCAGGAGCAAACATTTGAAATACAGGTATAGAGCCAATACTTATAACTTCAAATACAAAAATGATACATGCATATAAATAGCATACTCATGTTCAGCAAATCATAACATTTCCATAGACATCTTACATGCCACATTTTGTACAAGATTGTACAACACTACATTATTGTTCCAAATATAGAACAGTGGTTGCAACAATGATCTATATGGTCATATTTTAATCAGATAACATTGTTAGGGGGCTTATTCCTTCACCCTCTCACTTCTCTGGTCCTTCTCGCATGAACAGAGAGTAACAATACCCAAAGTCTGAAGTGCAAACAATTCAATATTTATTGGGGTGAACTTCCAGAAAGCATGATTCCAGTCTCCTTCCTCAGTGTCCCCCTTCCCAGCTCTGACACCACAGAGCAAGGACAGCTCTAGGGATTTTGCCACCTCAAGCATGGCAGGCATGCTGCCTCTGGCGGTTTGCCTGCAGAGGGTCTGTGGGACCAGCGGATCCTCCACAGGTAAGCTGCCAAAGGCAGCCTGCCTGCTACCCTCGCAGCGCCGGCAGAGTGTCCCCCACGGCTTGCCGCCCCAAGCACGTGCTTGGCGTGCTAGGGCCTGGAGCCGCCCCTGCCACAGAGACTTGCCTGTGTCCCTGTTTCCATCCCCTGTTCCAATTCCCCCCTCTTAGCAAAACATGATTCCAATTCCCCCACTCCCATTCCCTGTTCCCATCCCCCCTTACTTCCTGATTGAGTGCAGACTATGTAGTAAAACATGAGTTCTGCTTAAGCTATACCTTAACCAATCATTTTACATTTAACCAGTAAACCAGTTATTTAACCAATCATATCCCACCACCTTAATTGGTTTACACCCAACAAAATTAATTATACAGCAGACATAAACAATCACAGAACCAGACAGAGATTATACAGACAAAAATAGGGAAGTGGAAACTACAGTGATAGAAAATACAGAAATGAAGATTTCACATCCCAGCTATTGATAAGTGAGTTCTTGTCAGACAGGTGGGCCAGGGCCAGTTTGTTTATCTGTCGCATTAGCAGGTTCAGCTGATTGCGGCTCCCACTGGCCGCGGTTTGCCACTCCAGGCCAATGTGGGAGGCGGGAAGCCGTGGCCAGCACATCCGACACGGCTGATAAACAAACTGGCCTGGCCTGCCAGGGTGCTTACCCTGGCGAGCCATGTCCAGAGGTTGCCGACCCCCGTTCTTGGCTCTTCCCTTTCTGTGGAGGTGATAAGAATTTCAGGACAGGATAGTATTCCTAAAAGCCCAACAGAACCTTATTTCAACTTGACTAGTTTGCAATGTAAGGATGTGACCATACATTTCCCAGCTTATGGCTGGCCTCTTCTGGTTAGCCAAAGAACAGGGCCTCAGACTGTCACAGTAAAAGAAGACCCTTACACAGAAAGACAGTGATTTTGATTCTTTCTTTTATACCTCTATAACTAGCTTAGTGATAAGAATACACCTAAATTCTTAAAATATAAACCTTTGCTGACAGGCCTGAATATCTATATCCCAACAAACATCACAATGAGCCAACTATAAAACAGATATAAAAATGAGGGCCCAATAAACCCTGCAAGGTGAATCTTGCACAGTTTCTGACTTGTGCTTCCCACAATTTTAGAAAAGTGCTCTGTGTATTTCCCCTGAAGTACTGAGATGCTGTCCTATGACACCTTCTGGTCCTCCTTAGGGCAAGGTTAGCATGTCAAAGGCAGGGCCAGTGAGTGATGTGCTCTGAGGTCCTCACTGATGATGTAGTCCCTTGAAAGCTACAGCAAATTAAGGTAGCTCTGAGGCTACCTTAATTTGCACCTAGGACTACTTCGTTTTTTGTCTGCATGCAAGATCAAGAGTGCAGAAAGATGTACTAAAGCTATGTGTGCATCCCTGCCCACTTGCTAGTGTTAAAAAAATTGTAATAATTTGTTTATTTACTAGTAGAATCTATGCCATGCTAGGCACTCTCCAGTCAGAAAAGAACTAGTACTCTCTCTTATAAGGAGTTCATCATTTGCGCACACAGAAATATGATTCATTTAACATCTTTGTTTTTTTAAATCTTGTCAAGTGTATGTGTTGTTGCCCTGGATGTGTAGATAATTTGTTCCATCATCCAAGACTTCCCTGAAATTCTGTAAATGTAGTTTTAAACTTTATGAACTCTATTGCTAGGAGGATAACATATTTTAGTACTTTAATAACCCTGCTGTAGTGCAGTAGATAATGGGAAAGTGTTTCATCTCTAGCTTATTTGTACTGCAACGAGAAAATATTTTCAAAATCTGTTACAAAAGGTTTACTGTCAGTGTTTTGAATCTTGAAGAATTCTAAAACATGTATCTATTTATTTGCAAATATTTCATAGCATTGTGAGATCCAATATGTAATTTATTCAAGTGAAAGGTCGTATTAATAAAGGCGAGCCCCATGTTATGTGTAGGATTAATTTTTTGTGGTACAGTGCTTAGAATGGTTTAGATAAATTAATAAAAATGTAGTATATATTTCTAGCTGCCTTGCTACTTTTATCCATTTTATCTCTAATAATCACATATCCAAAAATTTAACAGAACTACAGTACTAAATATTTTGCCTATTACAATACAGTTGTAAGTTTAAACAAATACAGTTTGGAGCATTTTGACAGTGTTTATAAAAATATATTCTAGAATAGTATATTTGTTTTATCCAATTTGATATGATAAAAGATATTAAACATATATTGTAAGGCATTTTTGGAGCAAGTTCTGTTGTGAGTAGAATTTAGTCCATATTCTGTAAAATATAAATAACAGTGTCTTTAAAATTATTGCTTGTGGTAATATGTATGAAAAGCCCATTGTTTTTCTCCATTCTTCTGCATATCGGTGCAGTCATATTTTTTTGCTCTTCAAAGGGCTCAGATTTTGAAGGAAATTAGCACTTCCTGAGAGGTCCTCAACATCTTAGCCAATGGCAATTTAAGGCACTGAGCATAGCCCTAAAATGGTCAGCATTTTGCCGATCAGTCCCTAAGGTAAGAAGTTTGTTTAAAATTATTTTTTTCTGGTTTTAATACTCTACACCAGGGGTGACCAACCTATGGTCCACAGGTCATGCATGGCCCATCAGAGCACTTCATAAGGCTCAGGGCCTGTTTCAACACCATATACAAACAGTAGATTAATTAGCATTTTGTCTTCATGTTTATGTCTTAGTTTACACAAGTGTGTAAATAGACAATATCGCACATAGAAACAAACCATCTAAATACATACAAAACAAGCTGAACTTAAAATTAGGGCTAAACAATTAAATAATTAATCGTGATTAATCACGTGATTTAAAAAAATCATTAATCATATGAATAATCACACTGTTAAACAATAGAATACCATTTATTTAAATAATTTTGGATTTTTTCTACATTTTCAAATATATTGATTTCAGTTAGAAAACAAAATACAAAATATACAGTACTCACTAAATATTTTTATTACAAATATTTGCACTGTAAAAAAACAAAATAAATAATATTTTTCAATTCACCTAATACAAGTACTGTAGTGCAATCTCTTTATCATGAAAGTTGAATTTACAAATGTAGACTTATGAACAAAATAAACCTTCACTCAAAAAGTAAAACTTTAGAGACTACAAGTCTATTCAGTCCTAATTCTCGTTCAGCCACTTGCTCAAACAAGTTTGGTCTCATTTACGGGAGATAATGCTGCCTCCTTCTTGTTTACAAAGTCACCTGAAAGTAAGAACAGGAGTTCACATACCACTGTTGTAACTGGCATCGCAAAATATTTATGTGCCAGATGCAATAAAGATTCATATGTCCCTTCATGCTTCAATTCCAGAGGACATCCACTCTGCCGATGATCGGGGCCAGCTTTAGCAAGTGCGAGACCCGATTCGGACTCACTCAATGGCACTCCGGGTCTTTGGTGGCACTTTGGCAGTGGGTCCTTCACTCGCTCTGGGTCTTCGGCAGCACTCAAGGACCTGCTGCCGAAATGCTACCAAAGACCTGGAGCAAGTGAAGGACCTGCCGCTGAAATGCTTCCAAAGACCCGGAGTGCCGCCGGGTGAATAAAAATTAAAAAGGCACCAGTGCGGGGCCCGATTCCTGGGAATTGGGCAAATCGATCTAAAGCTGGCCCTGCCAATGATGGGTTCTGCTTAACAATGATCCAAAGTGGGGTAGATCAATGCACTTTCATTTTCATTATCTGAGTCAGATGCTACCAGCAGAAGGTTGATTTTTTTTGGTGGTTTAGGTTCAGTAGTTTCCGCATCAGAGTGTTGCTCTTTTTACTCTTCTGAAAGCATGTTCCACACCTTCTCCCTATCAGATTTTGGAAGACACATCAGATTTTTAAACCTTGTGTTGAGTACTATAGCTATCTTTAGAAATCGCATATTGGTACCTTCTTTGTGTTTTGTCAAATCTGCAGTGAAAGTGTTCTTAACATGAACAACATGTGCGGGGTCATCATCCGAGACTGCTGTAACATGAAATGTATGGTATAATATGAGTAAAACGGGGCAGGGAACAGGCAATTCTCCTGCAAAGAGTTCAGTGACAAATTTCATTAGCACATTTGTTTTAAACGATCATCCTCAGCATTGAAGTATAACTTCTGGAATGGTAGTCAAAGCATGAAGGGGAATATGAATGTTTAGCATATCTGGCACGTAAATACTGTGCAATGCTGGTTACAAAAGTGCCTTGTGAACACCTGTTCTCACTTTCAGGTGTTATTATAAATAAGAAGTAGGCAGCATTATCTCCTGTAAATGTCTGAGCGAGTGGCTGAACAAGAAGTAGGACTGAGTGGACTTGTAGGCACTAAAGTTTTACATTGTTACTGCACTCAAAAATAAAACAAAAAAAAATCTACATTTGTAAGATGCACTTTCATGATAAAGAGATTGCACTACAGTACTTGTATAAGATGAATTAAAAAATACTATTTTTATATTGTTACAGTGCAAATATTTATAATAAAATTAATGTAAAGTAGGCACCATACTTTGTATTCAGTGTTGTGCTCAGGTTTATGCAAGCCCTGTTGTGTAATAAAGTTGGGCACCACCGCTCTACACCTTAACTCAATGGTTCCCTATTGTTTCTTAGCTCTTGGCAACATATTTTCTGAACAGAGAATGTATTGGTTTAGGCCCCAATTCAGGAAGGAATTTAAGAATGCACATATATTTAAACATGTGAATAGTATCATGAAATTGTATTGGAAGCAGTCTCAGTTGGAATTAAGATACCAATTTTGTGGTCCTTACTCATGTCTGTGAACTCACACAACTAGACCCATTAGAGTTGATGGGATTCCTTGTAGGAGTAAGTGGCTCCTATTTCTTCAATTACTTAATTCTTCAATTACTGAGATTAAAGGAAGAAGGATGGATCTCAGATAAATAGTGTTTCTGCCCCACCCCACCTCACTCCCAAACTATACTTGTAATAGATAAGACTGTTTAGGCCCAGATCTTGTGTATTTAATTATAGATTCTGACTGGAAATATCTGGATTATCAAAAGCCATGATAAAGAATTTTATTTTTATATTTTATTTCCCCCCTATATCTACAGGCTACTTTGCAGTAAATGACAGTAGTCTTTTTAGAAATATAGGACTCAATCATTTGTTGGTGTAAGTTGGCAAGCTCCTGTACCAATGTATACCAATGAACAATTTGGCCCCCAATTTTGCTGGCAAAACAATTACCCCAAAGAGTACCTCCTGCGTAATGTTGCTTTATTTACATCAAAGCTGCTTGTATTTAATTTTCTTGTCATTTAGTGATTTTCCATATGGGAAGCCTATTAACATAGATTTATACTAGAAATGTTAAGTCATCCTTCCAATTTCCCTGAACCTAGGTATTTAAGGGTAATATTGTTTCTTAAATTGCCATATAAAGGGAGACAATTTAAGAAGGAAAGGAAGACAGTTAGAAGTATGTGAAACAATCTGCATATTATACAATAGTCAAGGGAAAAATCATCTTTATCAAAGCCACTCTGCTTATCAAGGTTAAGGGGAAAGTTATCCATCTATCTATTTAAATACGAGTCATTATTTATTATTAAATGCTGAGAATACTTTAAATACTTTGCAAGACACAAAACACTCATAGGCCTTGCTCTGAAGTGCTACACTAGCTGATGACCTGGACTTTTGTTTTGAGCTTCATGTAATTTTCTCCATGCTTAAGGCTGCTGTAAAAGTTTTACGTAAGTTGCTTTAATATGATTAAACAGGTTAAAATATTAAAATGTACCTTATGGGCCAACAAGGCTGACTGTGCATTGTTCAGACAGACATTGGATAATTATTATTCTGCAAGTAAGGCAGGTTAACTTTTGACCTGACAACTAAAGAAAAATTAAGACAGTCTTGGGTATACTAACTTTTCTTGGCAACAACCACAAGGCCATCTGTTTTGCTTCCCCTTCCATACTACATCTCTACCATTTGTCCTGGTTTGCAGGGTCTAGGGATGGGAAGAGGAAGTGCGATAAAAGAAATCCAGACCTCTCTTTCACACAAATGAGGAAATATCCACACAAGGAAGAGGAGGGGGCATGGTTTGGCTTTACTAAATATCATACACTGAATAAATATGTGATCTTCTTTATACAGAAAAATCCAAATCAAGGTAGCAATTACACTGTACTGGTTCCATCCTGACCATAAGCTTTCTTCTAATATTCTGGCTGATACCTTAAATAAAATTATAGGAAATGAATGACTGAAAATGAGGCAGGATTTGTTCCACAAAAGTAACCAGTGGGTAATCCCAACCACTACTCACCACTATATAGTCTATAGATAGCTTACAGACATTAGTAGACACAGCATTAAACACAGAAAAGGTCTTTGATAGCACTGAATGGCAGTATTAAAATTATGACCTAAATCTTTTGTCCAGAGTTAAAGTTAAGTTAAAGACTTCCACAGATTTGAAATGGTTTGGGATCAGGCCCATAGTGAAGATATAATACAGACAAATGGCTTAATAAATCGTTTCTTTCTTTCTTGCTTAAGTAGGCAGGATTGCATCTTACAATTGCTTTTTGCATAAGTTTTAGAATGCTAGCAATCACTATCAGAAGCAGAGAGGATATATCAAATAGAGTGGGTTGCTGACTATACAAGTTACTTCTGTAGGTGGATGACATCCTGTTATTACTATTTTTCTATAGTTCATTTTGCTGAATAAAAATGTATTTCATTTTGAAATTCAGATAGAAAAGGCCTTTAAATATGATAGTTCACTAAAAGTGGGATATAATCCTGGAAACTCAGTAAGGTACAGATAGAGATTTTAAATTCTGTTTAATCCAGTTTAAAATACTTTATCCAACTTCAAGCAGCCTATTCAGATATGGCTTTTTAAGGACAATCGGTATAGGATGCCTCAAGCAAATAATTCTGATATTTGCCATTTCCTATACTCATGCCTATATATACAATCAGTCTGGACTCAAGTCCTGCAAAGAAAGGAGACAATTGTGAGAAGTTGTAGAGAAGCAATGACTCATGGGTGTGGCAACTCCTGCTGGTTGTCTGGGAAGTAGCTCTTTTACAGCTCCAGAGCACCCTCTGCTGGCTGGTATCCCACCAGCCACTGGCCCCATGTTCCTCCCAGACCCCAGTGACCCTTACCCTGGGGTTCTCCCCCTGCAGTACCCTCACACACTGGGTATCCCCTCACAGGGGAACCTCCAACCCTCTAACACACTTTACCTCAGCAGCTACTGCCACTCATCATCTAGCCACCTCTCACTGCAGTCTGTAACAGTCACTCATCCTTGTCAAGGGGTTAGGACCTGCTGCCATTACCTATCCCTGGGCTGCCCCTCTGCAGCCCCAGTACCTTTTGTAAGCCTTCACCAAGGCCTGCAGCCTGAGGGTTTACCAGGCTGGTGCTCTCCAGCTCCCTTTGCCCTTCCCCAGCACTGCTCCACCTCAGGTACCTTTCTCTCAGGCAGCCAGCCCTTCCCACTCCAGGGCTAGAGTGAGACTTCCACAGCTTCTGGCACACAGCCCTCTTATCAGGGCCAGCTGGGGCTGTTTCCCCAATCCGCCTACCCTTTCACAGCTGGGGCCCTCTCCAGAGCTGCTTTTAACCCTTGTTTTCTCAGGAATGGGCATCTGCCCCACTATAAAAGTATAATATTTTACTCTAGTAGCGTTACTTTTGCATGATGTCATTGACATTAAAATATATTGCATTGAACCATGAAGTAGATTCTGTTAGCAATATTATCTATGAAGAGATTATTGTTGCATAAATGGCAGAATCCAAATTCATTGCCATGCCAGGACTGAATTTGGTATATGAGATAAACCAATTTGGGGGCAGAACTGATCTACAGATTTAATAATGAGCTGGAAAAATGTCAACACTTATGGGAACAATTTCTGAAAATACAGATTAATTTAAATGAGTGAGAAAGAAAAATTAGTCCCTAATAGTACACAAGAGTATTGAAACATCATTTTTCTTTTTTTCTTTTTTATCTCTTTTTGCAGTGTTCATATCATGAGGCTTTAGAAAAAGGAAAAATAAGAGTGATAGTTTCATACTGATATTATTTCTGAAGAAATATTATATATATACACCAACCTACCCATCTAATCTTAGGGTATTGCATTGCATGAAAATAGATTGGCAATGGAAAAATCCCTGGCTTTTTTCTCTTTTGAGGTTATATATAAACCAAGCTTGGAGGGAGTCTTAGTTTTATGCAGGGGTCAAATGGTGAATGAGGACCAGCTGGTGCTGTGATTGTCATTCTGGTTATGGTGGGAAAAATGGTACCTGTTAAGAAAGTTTTTCAGCATTTCCTAAAAGTGGCCACACTTGGCACTATCTAATCTCCTTTGTAAGGTAATTCCATGGAGACTCTTTCCATTAAATGAGAATGCTTTGTTAGAAAAAATATGAAATCCAGTAGGTAATTTGAATTCCCTTTGTCTTTTTCAGTCATCTTCGGTGTTTCATTCTTTGTGCATTTTTGTTGTGTGTATACAATAATAAAACAGAAAAGTACAAAACAATTAAAACATATTGCAAATTTATAAATTATATTCCTATGAATTATGTACCAACATACCAAAATGCAAGAATTAGAGTTAATGAATTTCTATATGTCTTAGGTGTGTGCAGTTTTTCTATCAATGCAACATTTCAATAATTGCCCTGTCAACCATTCATTGAAAGATAAATAAAAATACCTTTTCATTAAAACTGAAGAAGTCTCCCATTATATCTATGATGAATCTACACCTTTAGACATATTCTTAGACTATGAAAGAACAAACTATATTAGCAAATTTTAGGTGGGTAGCAGATATGTTCCATTCCTAGAGATAAACCCATAAATCACTGGATGATAGGCATAGGACCCAAAAGGACTGGATGAAAAGGGCAAAATAATTATACACATCATCATCATAAGTGCCAGCTGCATGGGTGCTCCGGGGCTGGAGCAGCCATAAGTAAAAAATGCTGAGCATCCACCGGCAGCACCGCTATCAGCACATCCCCCTCCACCCAGCAGCTGCTGCCTACCGGTGGGCCCTGCCAATCAGTGCCTCCCCCTCCCTCCCAGCTATGGTGACCAGATAGCAAGTGTGAAAAATTGGGATGGGGGTGGGTGGTAACAGGTCCCAAATATCGGGACAATCCTTATAAAATCAGGACATCTGGTCACCCTACTCTCAGTGCCTCCCGCCCACCACAATCAGCTGTTTTGAGGTATGTAGGAGGCTGTGGCAGGTAGGAGGCAAAGTGAAGATGCGGCATGGGGGCAGAACAGAGTAGGGAGGGGGCAGAACAGAGTAGAGGAGGTGGATCAGGGGTGTAATGGGGGTGAGAAGAGGTGGGGCCTTGGGGAAAGGGGTTGAGTGGGGGTAGGGCCTGAGCCAAAGCCAGGGGTCGAGCACCTCCCGGCACACTGAAAGTCGGGGGCCTGTGCCCATGATCACTCCTTACCTTCATCAATAAGTAATTTACTTTACGCAGTCATTGTAGTGTTTTCTGAGTAAACTCCCATTAATTTCAAGAGGGCCAAGATTTCACCCTTAAATTTTTTCTGGACTCTACAGTTAGTAATAAGGAAGAGGCAGGGATGTGGTTTTCATATGTGTCGGGGAAAAGATCACCACTCTAGTGAATTTTAAATCAGACAGCCGGAGGCTCCTTTATTGATTACACCTGTGCACAAGCGGAGGCCAGCGTGCTCCCATGCAAGGGTTAGGCTGGCCTGCCTGTTACAAATGTTACTGAGCTTATAAAGGTTAAAACCGCAAAACGTCACACATAGATACAGCCTTATTTGGAATACAAATTGCTAATGCTGCAAAACATGACTAATATTTACCCTATGGCATACATATTGCTATTTAGCAAGCAACTCTCACACATTTTCCTATTTTCCTGTTATAGTCTTTGCCAGTCAAGTCTGCGGTTTTACCGTTTTAGCACTTTTTCTGTAGTCTCGACAGCAGGGTCAGCTGTTATCAAAACAGATCTCCTGGTTCCCCTTTATCCAAATCTAGTTCCTCTTTTGGGCCCTGACTACATCTTTCTGCCTCAGCATGCCCTTTATACAGTAAAACAAGCTAAGTTAAAGCTCTAAATTATTTTTGCTCAAAGGCCTAGGGCCTAAGATAATAGAGGGGGGGTTATTTTCCCTAACATATGCAATATTTGATCTTGTCACAGATATATGAGAGAGAACTCGCATGAAGTAGCTGTTGTATTCTGATTCCATTTGTACTGTTGAAATATTATTGGCAATGCATTTTGTAAGGTGGGGACTGGCAACCTTTGGCACGCAGCTCACCACGGTAAGCACCCTGGCAGGCCAGGCTGGTTTGTTTACCTGCCCTGTCCGCAGGTTCGGCCAATCGCGGCTTCCACTGGCCACTGTTCTCCGCTTCGGGCCAATGGGGGCTGTGGGAAGCGGCAGCCAGGACATTTTTCAACCCATGCTGCTTTGCTCATTTTCTCCTGGAGGTCATATGCGTATGCCCGGATAGTTTCAGCAGGTTCCTGTTTTTGCTCAAAGAACTCCTTTAGTCGGGTTCCAATAGGTATCTTGTCTCCATACACTTCTAGGAGGAGTTCAAATATCTTTTCCTCATCTTTCTTGTCCGTCATTGCCATGAACTTTACTGTGGCCTTAGCCTGGCCCTTAAGGTGCTCCTTTGTGAAATCCACATGATCTTCTTCAGGTACTCTTAGCACACGCAGAGCTGCCTTCACAGACTTGACCCACTCTTCTACCGTAATGTCTCCTGGTCTAATCAGGAAGCCACCAAACTCTGTGACCTTCCACTTCCGTGGGACATAAATAGTAGGGCGTTTCTTAGCTTGGTCTATTACTGCCTTAGCCAGTGATAAGGCTTCTCTCTGTTCAGTTATAGCTTGTTATAATGCCTCCCCTTGGTCTCATAATCTGCACTTTCACTGCTAAAGCCCTTGGGAGTTTCCTATCACTACAATCAGAGAGACAACAGAAGGAAGAAATAGAAATATGCAAAAGAAGGTTAATAGAAGGTCTGTGGCTAGGGAATCCTTGATTTAAATGGAATCAGAAGCCACACTTCTTATTAGATTAATGACTATAGGAAGCTGGAATTATGAGAATGCGGTTGGGAAAGGGGAAAAAAAGTTGTAACCCCATGTCAAGTCATTAGTCAATATGAATATAATTTGTTTTACTGAAATTTGAAAATACATGCATAAAAAGTATGTCAGAGTTCTAAAAAGTCCTTATCATCAATTTCTGGTGCTCTGAGCTCCTAGGTAAAGTATGTATCTTGAACAGCAAGCTCTTACCTTTAGAAGCACTTTTCAGTATGTCACCTTTTTATTAAAAAAAAGTTTCAGCTTTTTTGCCCTAAGATGACAAGATAGAATGATTACCTACTAGAAATAGTCTCTGTCAATACTGAGCTGTGAAGTCAACTGAGAAAAAATAAGTGCATTCAGCAAAATATTAAGATATTTGCATACTTCATTATCTTGTTCATGGAGCTAACTAAAGCCTAAGATGTTAAAATCCTGTTGCATAAAGAAAATATACAAATGCCACTAAACATGAAGGGCTACAGTTTCAAATAACATGACTTGCAGAATACACAACTTGTCATGTTGCTCTTGATCTCTAATTTTCCCTTCCCCATTTCAGCTACCCAGTTCTTTCTGTGACAGCTCATTTTAAACTCTGGCTGTCTCTGATCCTGATTCATGTGAGTCCTGCGGTCTCTTTGGGTATGTCTACACTGCAGTGTAAGCCCAGGACTAGTGGGACTTAAGTCATCTAATCCCTGTTTTATGATCTGGTGCTTGATTGTCTACACTGATTCTTAACCCTACATTAATAATTTTCTAACCTGATCTCGAATGTGGCTTCTGGCATCCACACTACAGCAAGCAAACCTGAGTGAAACCAATCATAGCCCAGACTTGTTAGCATCCTCCCAAAATAAGGCTGCTTTAGCCTTTTGATGGTGGTCCTCTGTGGGAAAACTTTACTGCCAACCCAGCACATTACAGGACATTTGAACAGCTGCCAACACAGCCTGCTGAACAACTTTTCAAGAAGTTCTTTACTTTGTGCTTTCATTTCTGTATCAAGAAACATGCAGAACTTCCATGAGATGCTGGGTGGGCATTCTGGCAGTGTTTTCTGACTCACCAAAGGCACCTGATAGATCATTGGATGGATTGGGGTGGGAGGCAGAGGATGAAGAGTGCCCTGACATGGCAGACTCACAGTGGCTGACATTGCTCAGTACATTTGGTATAGCCATTGATGCCCACTGTGTAGAATGGTGCTTCTGGTACAGGGCCACAAGCACTGACTGGTGGGATCACATCATCATGCAGATCTGGGATTACCAGCAGTGGGTCCAGATTTTTGCATTAAGAAAGCTACATTTCTGGAGTTTGTGAGCAGCTTTCCCCAACCCTCCAGCATAAAGACACGTGTGTGAGGGTTACAAGAGCCGTCTGGAAGCTGGCTACCCCGGACTGCTACAGGATACTTGTGAATCAGTTTGGCGTTGGAAAGTTGCTGCACTGGAGAAGTTAATTATGCCAGGATTTTTCAGTGATCAGGAGACCAGAATCATAGACAGGATGGGACACTATTCCCACTAAATGACATTGCGATAAATGGAGGTTCTGTCCCCAGCATTATTCTGAGAGACCATGCTCAGACTCCTAACTGTGTTTGATACTGTGTCCTGGCTGCAGGCCAGAGCCCCATGCTATATGTTGCCCGGCAAATTCCCCAATGGTGGGTGACACATAGAGATAGCGAGGGGGGTGGCCTCTCATAGACCCAGAAGGGGAAGGAGGACAACCAGCACCAACCCACTACACATACCTATGTGCTAATCTGAGCATACAAATGTATATTTTGTTCACCTACTTGAATCACTAAATTTATCTGAAAGCTAGATTTTTTTTTTGTTTCCTTTGTCTCAAAACATATTTCCAGATATTGAAGAATATGTGGTTTCAGTAAAAAAAAAAAAGAATTACTGCAGATACTATATACCATTGACAATTTTCTTACAAGGTCCTTCTCAGACTATATTAGATTTTGGGATTTGTTGCCTATTTGTTTTAATTATGAATGGAGTCATTCTTGAGTTATTAAATTAAAATTACACCTATCTTAAAATGACTCAGGTCTTAACTAGTTCAGGGAGAGCAGGCAATTTAATTAAAACTTGTTACACATGTAGATAAAAACACAAAAGACTTTTAAAAATGTCAGGTTTTTTTTTTTAAATATGTTTCATTATATATACACACACAAAGTGGCAATAGCATATAAAAATAAAGTTCAATGTTTATCATCTGAAAAACCTGGGGACAAAAAAACCCAGAACCCATAAATGCCATACAGGGCATTAATTCTTGAAGTGACTAAAAAGATAAGTGATAACATAGTCTACAAATATCAGGGACTAATATATACTAAACTGCAGAGATACTCAATAGTTTCATGTGTTTCCAGCCATTCTCTTATTTCTCGACATGTTTCTATGAGTCATTTTTCCTATTAATGCAGTGGTAGAGAGCTCATTCAGCGTATGAGGGAGGAATTGCAGATTTCCATTTTCTGAAAATAACTCTTTTGGCCACTAGAATAGTTACTATAACTCATTTCTGAATGTTGTAGTAATTCCAGCTTATCCAGTTCCCTAAAATACACAGGCTCGAAGAGGGAAAAATAGTTGTATGCTATGTTGTAGTCATGTTGCTCCCAGGATATTAGAGAGACAAGGTGGGTGAGGTAATCTCTTTTTTGGACCAACTAGCTTTTTTGGACCTAACAAAGAGCTCTTCTTTACGTCTGTGAAAGACCTGAAGGAGAGTACCGTGAAAGCTCGAAAGCTTGTGTCACCAACAGAAGAATATAAAATACCATCTCACCCAACCTCTGTCTCATGGGGAAAAAGTGACACAATTCAAGATAGCACTGAATACAGTATTCCAGTACACATTTTTGACAGATATAGAGGATTTACAAAAAGTTGCATGTGGCTCTTTGCACTTCCAACACTCACTGTATGTTTTCAATCTAGCCTTAAATAAATGCCCTGCAAACCAGTAGTACCTATTTAATATCTTGTTCTGGAAGAATCACAGGTATAAAGAACTTGAAGAATGTTTCACATTAAGCCAGATATGCTCTCAGATTTCTGTTGAGATAGTAAGACTTTCATTCTCCCACTTTTCTTTTAGACTGATTGTGAGATATATGTATTTACAGAGTGTCTAATGAGTGAATGAATTCCTAGATGCTTACTGTACCTTCCATAGAATGCTGTTCATCATTCTGTCCTACTTTAATAATATTATCATGTTGCTAAGTCTAAGATTAATGAGGCAGTTATTAGCATAAAAAAAGCTAGCATAGCTAGCTTTTTTCTATTAGTCACATGGGAAAAATATCTTTTAATTTTTTACTTTGGGGAAATTATACCTGTAGTTAAATTCTGTAGTTATTCTCCAAGGGAGTATAAAATGTTTGCCTTGATTGTGATAAAAAAATCCTGTGCAACATAACTTTGAACTGTAGTCACAAAGTGAAACCTATGTAAAAATATATGGAAAGGATTTATGTTGTTTGCTTGGGTTTTTGTAGAAAATTAAGTGTATTCTATATATAAATCATGAACCAAGTGCTATCATCTGAACTATCTGAATTTAGCCCATACTGCACAAAGTAAGTTTATATCTATTTCAGTAAATATATGTTTAATATATTCCATATATAAAAGAGAATCCATAACTTGCCCTAAGCAACTCAGTACATTTATTGAAATGTGTGAAAACTATTTCTGTACAGTATTAGCAAATTCAGATATTTTTAATGTCAACATCTGATTCATTATTTATACATAGAATGAACTCGCTTTTCTTCAATAACTTTCACACTTTTAAAAATAGGCTACACAGATTAATTGCAGTTTAAAAATATGTTGCAGAACTATTTTAACGATCAAGGCAAAAATAACAGCTATATATTAAACTATAAAATAAAAAAAAAAATAAAAATTTTGAGTGCTCCAGTTCTTGGGTACCCTATTTGAGATTTCCTAAAGAGGCTTAAAGAGAGGAAGGTGAAAAGAAAGGCAATTCTCTTCTCCTATTCCCTGACCCCACCCCAAAGCCCTGAATAGCTTGTGGCCCACGAAATGTCTTCAACTGGATTGAGGGAAAGGGACGACCCTGCTACAGAGCTGTACTTCATATCTTCCTTCTCCACAACAGCTGCAGGTCTGTACTCTCAGTGACTCATGCAAGTAGAGGGGAGCATTTGTGATTGAATTTATTTTAAAAACTATCCCCAGCTGGGGAATTGAATTTGCCACCTTCCTATGCAAAAGTTCCTTAGCATAAGGATCCATTTCCTAAACTAGCTTTGCTGGATAGATAGGAAGACTGGTTAAACTAGCAATGATTATATGTGTTAAAAGTATGGGTGGAAGGAAAGGTGCATTATCTGGCCATTATGATAACAACACAAGAATCTTCTGCACATACGGAGGCCAATGCAGAGTGCTGGTTTTAAGTAACCCTCATCAATCTATACAGATTCTTTAAAGGTTCTACTTGTTAAAATTTAGATGTTTTAGAACCTGACCATTTTCTATTGAAATCAATGGGTATTGGATTAGGCCCCAAGTGTCCAAAGTGTAATTAGAATTTAAAAGCCTGGATGCAGTTGTTTCATTTCTCTACAAAGTGAGAAAAAGGTTCATAGTTGTCTTTGATTAAAATTTTTATCCATTCTCAATTTTAATGTGTCCACACACTCATATAATCCAATACAGTGCCTATAGTAATATATGGAGAGATATACCTGTCTTATAAAACTAGAAGGGACCCTGAAAGGTCATTTGGTCCAGCTCCCTTCCTTCACCAGCAGGACCAAATATTGATTTTATCCCAAATCCCTAAGTGGCCCCCTCAAGGATTGAACTCACAATGCTGGGTTTAGTAGGCCAGTGCTCAAATCACTGAGCTATGCCTCTCCCTGTTTCCTTGTGTGTAATTTCTGCTAAGTGTTTTCTGCATGTTGCTGTCTCTTGTGACCAGTAAACTCTGGATATACGAAGGTATTTATATTTGATGAAAAGGGGTTGTAGCAGAGTGCAGCAGGTCCCCCTGGCTCCTAACTGTGCTATGTCCACAGAATCACTCTGGGACCCTGGGGTTAGTAACCACTCATGCAGTTTATTTGTAGGCTTGTTCCCACCACCGTTTCACCATGTACAGTTGGCCCTTCACTGTCTGCAGGCAGGATGGAAGGAAGAGCTACCTCCCTGCTTCCACTCCCTGCCTTTTCCCTTTCTTTCTACTCTTCCTCCTGGCTTCCTTCCCCTGAGGCTTTAATACAGCCCCAGGCTAATTAGATGGCAGCTGTCTCTGCCTCCCCAATTAGGGGCAGGTGATCTCCAGGCAGCTCTAATCTATCCCCCTAATGCCTAGCACCCTGTAAGACCCCTCCCCCCCATTCCAACTGCCAACTTCACCTCTCAGTGTCCTCTCCTTCCTCTACCAGGGAAGAGGACCTCTAAGGGGGAGTTTTTTACCCTTTCTCAGGTCAGTTCCAGGGTTTGCCATGTAGGGTTATTTCATCCTCTAATGCCAGATACTACTTTGTTTGGGGGATGGACAGCTCCACCACAACCCACAGGTCATCACACCTCCCATCCCCGTGGATGTTCCCATGTTTTTCCCCCTTCCTTTATGTCAGGAGTTCAGAGTTGTCCTGGCCCTCTCCTGGATGCTCAGTAATTCCTGTCCCCCAAGCTCACCCAGTGGGGCCTGGGTCTCTTCCTTTGGGGGTCTGCCAGGCTTTGCTGACCAGTCAAGGACCGTGGGATGGATGTTTCACCCATAGCTTCCCTTTCTTTTGTCGGACTCTGTTGTCTAGAGGTTTTCTGCTCAGGGGTCTCTACCCCCATCTTCATGGAATCTTCCCTTTTTCTTATCTTGTGCTTTCTCCCTTTGCTCACCTTCCCTCCGGGGAAGGGGTCCCCATCTGTACCCACCACCAATGGATAAAGAAGACCCTTTACTATCCTAACCCATTGCCACTTAAACCTGCCCCAAAGCTTAAGGTGCGCCTGGGCCATAGGGTATTTTCTCCTATCCCCATGGATGGATTCTATGTCCATCTTCACACTGGGAATCCACCAGTGCAGCCTCACCAGCTTCCTCTGTACCAAAGAGCAGGCCGAGACCAAGCCCACCTGGCCTCACTAGGGTTTCCTTCCAACCACTGTTGGAATGGTGGACAGCTTTGACCCATTTCCCTACCCTCCAGCATTTGCTCAACCACAAAACTCTGCCCATCCATATTCATGGGCGAGCAGTGCCCCTTCTTGTGCCCCGGTCATCTGCACTGTCAGCAAACAACCAGTCTGGATCCCAGGGGAGCCCCTCGGGAGTCCTCCCATTTGTTCTCTGGGCACTTCCTGGGTGAGGTTCTCTGGGCCTTTTCCCAGTCTCCACTTCCCTGCTTGGCTGTCCCTCTCTCCTGGGGAATATTGGTAGGGGTCTAGCTCCCTCCTCACTCAGTTCCCAGACACAATTTGCTAGAAAATAACAGTCCAGCATCCAGTCTGCAGGTAATGAAATGGGTTTATTGGGGCTGAACTAGCAAGTGTATTCCAAAGCCCTTCACGCCAGTCAGGCTTATCACTATTTCCTGATAGAGATTTCCTCTTCCCTTCCCCAGACTAGGGTTCTATACACCGACAGAACACTTTCTGTTCCTAACCCCTAGCTCCGCAAGCTAACAAAGATCCCTCTTCTTCGCAAACTTAATTATACTTGCAGTGCCCCACCCCAGGTGCCACCCCTTCCAGCATATGGTCATGTTCCATTCTGTGGGGTCTTGAATCTAGGGTCAGTAAGACCACCTGTTTTATATCTGATGGGAGGGGTAAGGAGCAGGATTACTTTTGGCCATAGTCACTCTCTTGCAGACTTGATGTCTCTTCCTTACATCTTCCCCTCATGTTTAGCCATGGTGGTGTGGGGTTTTTTTTTTTGGTCCTCTGACTTTTTTTTAATTTATTATTGATATGGGGTATATATAGCTTGAGCATCTATTATGGCATTTTTAAATATTCCTGCAGTTTTCAGGCATTTCATTCTGGTGATTGTTCCTTTTAATAGCCAATTTCTGTTTAGCTAGCCTCAGTTTTGTGTAGTTCCCTTTTGAAGTTGAATGTTGCTGTGTTGGGTTTCTTTGGTTTCCCCCCCTCCCTCCAAGGATGTTTACATTTAATTACATTGTTGTCTCTGTTACTGATTGGTTCAGCTACAGTCACCTCTTGGACCAAGTCCTATGCTCCCCTTAACACTAAATCAAGAACTGGCTTTCCCTTTGTGGGTTCCAGAATTAGCTTCTCCAAGAAGCAGTCATTAATGGTTTCTAGAAATTTTATCTCAATCCCATCCTGAAGTGACATGTTCCTAGTCAATATGGGATCAACATTACTGGGTTTTCTGTTTTTTTGAGCCTCTCATCTCCCTGAGCATTTCACATTCACTGTTATCATCCTGGTGCCAGGTGGTCGATAGTATATTCCTACTGCTATACATGTAGTATTCAAGCACGGAATTTTGTCCATACAGATTCTAGGGTACTGCTTGAATCATTTAAGATTTGTACTCTATTTTCTTCTATGGTTCCTTTCACATCTAATGTCACTACCTCACCAGTATAACCTAAACTGTCATTCTTAGACAGAAATAAACCTGTAGGGACTGGGAACAGAGATTAAGGAGAAGACGTCATAGGAAATAAAGGTTGAAGCACCTTTTGTTTTTTCCGATTTTTGTTATGGAGTCTTGTATGAGCTTTTTTAATAAACAAGCCCCAAGAAGGGTATTGAGTCAAGTTTCAAGAGTGCCTGAAGGACATCGAGACAGGGAGTCCCTATAGCACCACAGTTATGCTCAGGAGGGGTGCTAAAGAATGGGCAAGTTATATGACACCCTAAAAAAACCACCTGGTTTAGAGGGAAAGTGAAGGGAAGAAATATTTCCAGAGACAGGCTGATTTGCTGTGTGCCATGGAAAGAAACAGTTCAAGGTTATTGTTGGCATTCATGGAGCAGCTGCACACAGTGGATTGCCAGTTTTTGGCCTGAGAAACAAGTCTTGACTGGTGGAATTGTATCATTATGCATGCAAGATATGCACGAACAGTCGCTGCAGAACTTTTGCATTTGAAAAGACACATTCCTGGAACAGCTCATCCCGACCCTCCAGTGCCGTGACACCAAATTGAGAAGTGAGTGCGTATTGCTGTGTGGAAGTTTGCCATGCCCAATTGCTATTGTGCAGGAATCAATTTGGGGATGGAAAATCCACTGTGGGGGATTGCTGGGTTGCAAGTATACAAAGTCATTAATCACATCTGTCATAGGTCTCACCCACACTCTGAACTTTAGGGTACAGATTTGGGGACCTGCATGGACATTTCTAAGCTTAATTACAAGCTTAGATCTGGTCTCGCTGTCATCATCCAGATTTCTGAGTACCTGGAACACTCTCTTTACCCCCAAAACCTTCCCCTCCCTGGGTAGCCTTGAGAGACTCCTGCACCAATTCCCTGGTGAGTCCAGATCCAATTCCCTTGGATCTCAAAGACAAGGAAGAATTCAATCAGGTTCTTAAAAAGAAGACTTTTAATTAAAGAAAAGAAAGGTAAAAGAAAGAAAGAAAGAAAAAAAAAAAAAAACCCTGGGAGACAGCATACCAGCTAATCTCACAGACAATAGATAGAAAACACAGGATGTTCCCCTGGGCAAAAACCTTAATACACACAAGAATACCCAATCTGTAATTCTCCTAATTGCACCAAGACAAGTTACAAAAGAAAATAAACATAAACCTATTTATTCCTCTCTAAAACTTACTACTCTGATAAGAGGCTGATTTCATGATCTTTTTCACTCCGGCTGAAACTGACTAAACAAACGAAACTTCCCTCCTTCGTTTTGAAACATCTTGTTCCCCTATTGGTTCCTCTGGTCAGGTATCAGCTAGGCTAGGTGAACTTCTTAACCCTTTACAGGTAAAAGAGGCATTAACCCTTAACTATCTGTTTCTGACAACATCCTACTATGAAGGACTGTGACTCTAGGCAATGTGTGCAAAGTAGCAGAAGGTTTTGCAGCAATGAGGGTTCCCTAACTGCCGGGGAGGTGTGTGTGGGGAGGATAGATGGAATGCATACCCCTATTTTGGCACCAGACCACCTTGCCACTGAATACATCAAACAGAAAAGGTTACCTTTCTATGGTATTGCAAGTGCTGGTGATTCACCAGTGTCATTTCACCAACAACAATGTGGACTGCTCAGGGAAGGTGCATGACACACACATCTTTAAGAGCACACCCCACCAACATATCTGGTGAACTAAGTAAGTTTCCATAAACAGACTTTTATTGCAAACCCATGCAAACAGACATAACACAAACTGAATGAAACTTTATAAATATAGGGAAAAGAACATCTGAAGGGGAAAGACCAGTTATTTCTATTTTACAAACACATACACCTACCATGTCTCACAGGTCAGTATATATGCAGCTGTGATGATCTGTACTCTCTCTTGGGATGGAGTGGTAGTGGTATTGCACTGGCCGCGGATGCCATGTGGTGTGGGTGGGGCATGTAGGGAGATGCCAGAATGCCCTTCTCCTTTGGCTGCAGGGGGAGGCAAGCACAGACCTGTTGAGCCTGAAGGTCAATCAGAGACCACAGCATGTCTGTGTGCTCCCTGAGAAGTGCAGTCATCTCTTGCTGTCCATTTCTCCTATCCTCACTATCTCTGTCCATTCTGTCCTTAAGTGTGACCCTCCAAGACCTCTGCTTGGCATCCAAAGCAGCAGAGGCTTGCAGGATCTCCAGGAACACGTTATTCCCTTGTATACTCATCTGGGTGAGCTGTTCTGCTGGTGGATAGACTTGACTTGTGTACTTGGACTTTCAGAAAGCCTTTGGCAAGGTCCCTTACTACAGGCTCTTAAGAAGTATGAGCAGTCATGAATGTGATGCTGGAAGAGCAGGTGACAGTTCATGCCAAGACCCTAGGTCTCGACTGAACATTGACAAATACAAGGCTGGAATCAGTCTGGCTAGTATTGTTAAAATAGGAATTAGAATTACAAAAATATGTTTAAACTTTATGAAATGCTTGCATGTAACTGCATCCACTAATCTCACTTATAATATCTATATGCCATGTTATAAGGAAATATTTGAGTGTTTGCATTGTAATCCTCTGAAAATGTGTAAATCGCCAAATAAGAGAAAGAAATTAGCTTGCGTAAAATGCTGGCTTCCAGAACTTGAAGTCATCATGAAGAGCTCTGTGAAAACATCCTTTAAGTGTGCAGTGGCAGTCAAAAAAAACTAACGGAATAATAGGAACCATTAGGAAAGGGATAGGTCACAAGACAGAAAATACCATAATGCTTCCATATAAATCCATGGTATGCGCACACCTTAAATACTACATGCAGATTGTCACTCCATGTCAAAAAAAGATATTAGAATAGGGACAGATACATGGGTGTGGATCAGCTTCTTTATGAGGAGAGATTAAAAAGACTGGAACTGTTTAGGCTGGGAAAGAGATGACTAAGAGGGGATATGATAGAGGTCTATAAAATCTTGACAGGTGTGGGGAAAGTTAATAAGGCAGCATGATTTACTCCTTCACATAACACAAGAACCAGGCTCATTCAATGAAATGACTAGGTAGTAGATTTAAAACAACTTAAGGAAGTACGTCCTCACACAATGCACAGTTAACCTTCGGAACTCATTGCCAGGTGTAAATTCAAAAAGTATAATAGGGTTCAAAAAAGAGCTAGGTAAGTTCATGCAGGATAGATCTATCAATGGCTATTAGCGAAGATGGCAAGTATGAACCCCATGCTCTGGGTATCCCTAGTATCCTTTGGCCAGAAGTTGGTAATGGACAGCGGGAGATTAATTACTTGATTGCCTGTTCTGTTTGTTCTCACTGAAGTATCTGGTACTGGCCACTGTGAGAGGGATGCGGGGGAGGAATTGCTCAGAGGTTTCAGCATTGGCCTGCTAAATCCATAGTTGTGAGTTCAGCCCTTGAGGGGGCCATTTAGGGATCTGGGGCAAAAATCTGTCTGGGCTTGATCTTGCTTTGAGCAGGGGGTTGGACTAGATCAGGCTGAGAAAGCTCTGGCACACAGCTCACCCGGGTAAGCCTCCTGGCAGGCCAGGCCAGTTTGTTTACCTTCTGCGTCACCAAGTTCAGCCAGCCACAGCTCCCACTGTCTGCAGTTCACCATCCCAGGCCAATGGGGGTGGCAGGAAGCCGCAGCCACCGCATCCCTTGCCTGCACCACTTCCTGCACCCATTGGCCTGGGACAGCAAACTGCAGCCAGTGGGAACCTCAGTCAGCCAAACCTGCCAATGCAGCAGATAAACAAACTGGCCCAGCCCACCAGGGTGCTTACACTGGAAGGCACCTGCCAGAGGTTGCCAACCCCTGGACTAGATGATCTCCTGAGGTCCCTTGCAACCCTGATATTCTATGATTCTAAGACAGGATAAGGGGTTAGATACACCATTGGTCTGATCCAGTATGGCTGTTCTTAAGACCCTGGGGATCTCTGCTTCCGCTCTGTTGTTCCAGATCTCTGAGACTGAAACAGGCAGGTTTCCAGCAATGAATTTGTCAGTGCTCAGCTGAGGCCTAAAACCTGGGCAAGAACCAGCACCTAGTTTGCCAGCATAAGTTATCCTTCAATCATCTGGTACAGAGGCTTATTGAATAGTTACACACCATAGTTAGTACTTCTTCATTTTCATATTTGAGTTCCTTCAGAACTAATGGATGTATACCATCTGGTCCCGTTGACACAGAATTGTTTAATTTATCAGTTTTTCCAGTACCACCTCTGTCAACACCTCAGTTTGGGAAAGTTCCTCAGATTTGTCCCCTAAAAAGAACAGATCTGTTGAGAAAACTTTCCTCATATACCCTGCAGTGAAGACCAATAGAAATAATTAATTTAGTTTCTCTACAATGGCCTTATCTTCCTTGAGTTAGGATTACTATATTTCAAGTTCCCTAACAGAGGACACTGCCAGAGGGAGAAGGAACTGGGTGTGGAGTGTACAGAAGCTGCCCCCACTGGACACCCAGCTCTGAAGGCAGTCCCACTTCCAGGAGCAGTGCAGAATCACAGACATTTGTTCATATTTCAAAAATCTCCAGGATGGAAATGAGAAGACCAAAAAAAGAGGTCACATCCTGGAAAACCCAGACATATGGTAACCCTGCCCTGAGGGCTTCTTTAACACATTGGTTGTCCTGTATCTTCTCTGATTGTTTGGCAGGCTGCCTGCTTCTGATGTACTTAAAAAATTGTTTTTTCTGTTAGTTTGTGTCTTTTGCTAGTTGCTTTTCAAATTCTTTTTTGGCCTGCCTACTTATATGTTTACACTAGACTTGGCAGAGTTTACGCTGATTTCTATTTTCCTCACTAGAATTTGACTTCTAATTTTGAAATAATGTCTTTTTGCCCCTGCCAATTCTACTCTGCTATTTAGCCATCATGGGACTTTTTTGATCCTCTGACCATTTTTATGACTAATTATTATTATTATTTATTATTTGGGGTATATATGTAGTTTGAACTTTTATGGTGTTTTTACAATAACTTCCATGCTGCTTTCAGGCATTTCACATCTGTGATGGTCATTTAAATGGAAATTAAATGAATTTCCTCATTTTTGTATACTTCCTCTTTTGAATTTGAATGCTACTGCAGCAGATTTCTTCGGGATCCCCCAAGTATGTTTAAATCTAATTGCATTGTATACCAAGCTGTTCAGCGACAGTCATCGCTTGGACCAGATCCTATGCTCCTCTTAAAACTAAATCAATAATTGTCTTTTCCATTATGGGTTCCAGGACTATCGGTCCAAGAAGCAGTTATTAATGGTATCTAGTAATTTTCTCTCTGCATCCCAAATTAAGTTGACAAGTTCCTAGTCAATATGGAGATAGTTGAAATCTGCCTTTATTATTGAGCTTTCTCTTTTTTGTAGCCTCTCATCTCCCTGAGCATTTCACAATCCTTGTCACCATCCTGGTCAAGTGATCGCTAGTATACTCCTACTGCTATACTCCTAATTTTCAAGCAAGGAATTTCCACCAACAAATTATATGGTACAATTTGATTAATTTAATATTCTGATATCTGACTCTATGCTTTCTTTCACATATAGTGCCACATCCCCACCAGCACAACATACTCTTATTCCTATATTTTGTACCCTGATATTACTGTAGCTCATTGATTACAATAATTCCACCAAATTTCTGTGTTGCCTATTATATCAATATCCTCTTCAATACTAGGCATTCAAGTTCACCCACCTTAGTACATCAATTTCTTGCTGTTTGGGATCTGTCCATTCCTACTCAACATCCTGTCTTGTGAGCTGACATATGGATTCTGCTATTGCAGCCAAGTGTGGACAGAACTTGGGCAGAAAACTTATCATTCCTATGAGATGCTATACTGGTCTTACATCCACTGGAGCTGGCATGTCTGACTGTCTTGATCTTTGGGGGATCTGCTTTCAGCCTCCGTGCATATTCTGAGTAGCTGTCCAATGTATGTCACCTCACACTGTTTTGTGTAGCATAATTTTCTGGCCTAGTTTTGTTAATGACCCTGCATTGCTGTAGAAAAGCTTGTCACTTTCTGTCATGGTCTTGTTCAGCTTCTTTTTCATTGCTAGGGTAAACATATTTCCCAATGCTGAATATAAGACACCCGGCAAAATTACTTGTACTCAAGTAAGTTCAACAGCAATGAATCAGAACTATGTAGTACAAATATTCAAATTAATATCAAGTTGACTGAGATCCTGTTAAAAATAAATACTGTGTAGTTGGATTCTTTTTATTTACCTTCTTATATTTAAGAATGGGAAGGGAAGACCCCCCCACACACACTTCAGTACACCTCTCTCACACGGTGGTGGCGGGGAGAGGAGGGGAGGGTGACCGACCTACCTGACCATCTTTGCCCAGTGCTTTCCCCCATCCACGCCTGGCTGGGCACCTGGGACAGACCCTGCTCCAGAGGCTGCTGTGAAGTTTGCAGGTTCAGGGTGGGAACAGGCTGGAAATGACTTCCTCTGACCCCCACTACAGAGCTTAGCTGAGGGGATGAAAGGCTTCCCCGTACCAGCGTTGTCCAGGGCTTTGGCACACACAAAGCTTGGCTCCAGGCCTGTGCCCTGGGCCAGAGGGTCTTGGGCTTTCCTGGGGCACTAGCCCAGCCACAAGAAGTGAGGAAAGGAAGGAGCCTGCTGGCTAGGCTGTTGGTCAGCTGAGTGCTCCGACCAGGGGCTGGTTCTCCTCACAGCACTGGGAGGGGGATGCACCTTGCTGGAGGATATAATGGAGCAGCACAGAGCTAGGGGGGATGAAGGGGAAAAGCAGGGTGAGGACAGAGAGAGTTGGAGCACGTAAAGGGCCAATGGGTGTGCAGCAGAGGCAACACATAACTGGCTGCCGCCTGGCATCTGGCCAGCAGCAGGACCTGGATGTACTGATCGGGGGAGTCAGAAAATAAGGGACAATTTGCCCATTTTAAGAAAAAGTCAGGTTCCTGCAGGAGGGCTTAAATACAAGACTTTGCCTTTAAAAGTGGGACTTCTGGTCACCTTAACCATTGCTCCCTTCACCTATAATAAGGATACTATCTGCAATAATCTTTGCCCTAGGTAGTCCTTTCTGCACTTGGGTGAGTCTTCTCTGGTGTTGTGTTAATGCCCATTGGCACGCACAGCTATCTGTAGCGACCAAATGGCATAGCAAAGATGGTCAGCATGCTGGATTCTCTATCCAGGTTTATGTGCCAAAACCCATTCCTCACATCAGACCATAAACATTCTGGCTTTAGAAAGTTCTGACAAGATGTCATCAATTGTGGGCAGTGGAAAGTGGTAGCTTTTCAATGCCCAATTCAGCAGCTTTGGGACTATGTAGATTCATAATTTGCCCAATGGCTTCTCCATCACCATGATGCTACTTACCCAGACTCTATAGGTGCTCTAAACTAGCACCAGCCAAAGTAAAGAGTCTTCTGGGATTAATATAATTATTGTATTGGTTCATATGTATGCTTTCCATTCAAGAATTCAATTGGGTTTGTTGGGATCGAGAGGAAAGGTGTTGTAGCTTCAACTTTTTGATATAGATTACATAACATTTTCTGACTTGGTAAGAGGATCAGATGAACTATTATAGCAGTAATCCAACCTTTATCTGTCAATATTAGCTTTATATAATTTATTCATTTCTGTCAAATTTTAGAAAGCACATAGATATGTTAAATGTTTGTATTTGAATTAAATATAAATCAAACTTCAGCAAATATTTGAGGAACAATCTGATAACAAAGTTAGTTGACCCAGAATCACTTGTCACAGTATGATGATATTTGTTTCAAAGATTAACAGAATTATTTTGGGGAAGTTCTGTGGTCTATATTATACAGGAGGTCAGACTTGATTATCACAATTGTCCTTTCTGACCGTGGAATCTATTAATCTGTTTTTGGTCTTTCTTGTGCTTTCCAAGCCAGTTCCACTGTAACTTAGTTCTGTAGTGACCAGAAAAATGAATTACAATACCATATTTGCAGGATATATGCAATAGTGTTTCTAATGTGTCACTTGGGGCCCTATCCAAAGCCCATTTTGTCTACTGATTGCAATCAGGACCTCCCTGACTGATACAATTAATTTCCATATTCCTGTTGAACTGAAATCTTGAAATTTGGTGCATCTTATTCATGGTGGGATGCTGAGTACATCAGAAAATCTCAGATAGGAAATCTGATTTTCCATTAAAGTTCACAAAAAGGTAATTTATACTGTATTTGATTTTCAACTGATCAAGTATCTTTACATAAGTAACAGGGGTAATAACTGACAAAACATGATTGATGTTTTCAGTTAGGGGTGTCCTAAAGGGTACAAGGTTTCTAGATTGGAAAAATGAAAATCACATGAGGTTATCAGTTCTTTTTATAAGATATTAGCCAAGAAAATGTCTAAATGTTTGAGTGAGCAGTGACAAGACCAAAATTATTTCAGTGTTACACATTACTGTCTTAGGCACATATTCTTCCATCTTTACTCACATTGAGTAGCAGCATACTATGTGAGTCCCATCAAAATGGTAGATTCTGGTTCTCAGACAGTTTGCTTTTGGGCAGTTGTATATTGCAATAGGGTGAGTTTCATACGACCTATTAGAGTGCTCTGGACCAAAAACATTATAAAGACTGGGACCTAGAGCATTCTCCATATTTTTCAGATTAGTCTTTCCAAGCATGTAAAAAGGCCCAAGCAATATTATACTCTTGTGATAGTAATATAATCTGTGTACCAGTTTTATAATTATTTGAGGTCTGGTGAAGTTACTTCATTCCATTTTACAGTGGCTGCACTTAAATCCTTTGTTTTTTATTTATTTTATTTTAGTAATTACTGGCTTCCATTTTATTTAAAGGGATATCTCAAAAGTAGTAGAATGATGTATGGGACAATGATCACACAGTACAATAAAAAGTCAGAAGCAGCATTACCAGGAGGCAGAAAATCTGCTAATTATAAGTAAGGGACTGATAATGATATGAAGAGCCAAGTCTAGTCCTCCCTCTTAAATACTGTCCATTAGTGAAGTGAGGACTTAAAGCTGCCCCCATGACAGAAGATAAGGATTCCCCAGCCAAATCAGTCCTACACTGGACACTCTTGATCTGACCTAGTTGGCTGAAGAGCCCCCGGAGAGCTACTAATGAACAATTTAGAGCAGCCCTGGGGTTGCCTGTACTTGTGCTGGAGGAATAGGAAGGAGGGAATGGCTTGCAACAGCCCTCAAAATGAATGCAAAGCCACTTACTGCCTGTTTCTCCTCAAACATGCCAAGTGTTGCACACCTAGGGATATAGTCTAGAAGCCTTGTTATGTTGGCCACTGGCCACTTTGTTGTTTAGTTTCATTATTTCAATCCAATATCACAATGTACAAAAGTCATCTTATTGCAGACAAGCAAGTATGCCTCAGGCACTGATGTTGATACCACATCCACCCAAAGGCAGGATTCTCATTATAAATATTACAGAAGAAGTTATTCCTGTAAAGATCCCCAATTTAAACAAACTTTTGTTTCCTCTTAATTCTTCATTGTAGTTTCATGAACTTTAGATTGTAAGCATGCTGTAAATATATCTGCATTTCTCTGCCTCAGTATGCATTTTGAAGCAATTTCCTAATTGTGTTTATTACTTGTGACTTACCAGAATTACTTTAATCCAGAATACCAGACATTGAGTGCATAGTCACTATCATGTGATTTAGTAAGTGTACAGTTCAAATGTCTAGTGTGCAAAAAGTAAGTATATGAGGTATCCATGGCATTCATGAATCAGAATAGCCTAGCGGCATTAAGGGCCAAATACAATGTCCACTGAAGAGGGTTACAGAACTTCAGTTGACTTAATGGCCCCTAACGGTGCTGCCTCCAACTACTACTCATATAAATTCACTTGATCGTCACTATCTTTAAAACAGTTCAGAAAATACAGAAGAGGACAGAATTTGATGGGGAAGCTGGAATATTGTCTTAACATGAAGCAAAATGTCAGTGCTTAATCTATTAGCACTGACCTACAGTAATTACTATAACATCAAATGTAAAAATCATTGTAGTAGGTATTGTCAGAAATTTAGATACAGTTATGTAATGTAGGAAGATTCTTGTTCTTTTTGTGGGGGGTTAAGAGTTGAAAAACTCTGATTTCCATGAAATATGTATATTTTGATCTGGCCAAAGGAATGATGTTCAGACTATGTGGATCTTGAGTTCAATTAGTCTGATGTCAATATGTTTGTTGCAGTCAGGAAACACTGTGCCCTAGAGGACTTTCAAATGAATAGATGTAAAATCTCTACAGATTTTTAGGAAAGATTATGGGCAGACCAAACTTGGTCTTTGCATGGATGTGCGGGAAAGGAGGGGGGTATAAGAAGTCTTCCCTGCCATATCGCATTCTTTCCCCTACACTGGAAGAGGGCACAAAGGCAGTCCCTATATCCAGCAAAACACAGAGGCTACTTAATATTCTTATTACCTATCCTTCTTGTCTCCAGGGGAGAGAGACATCCCAGAAGGATTCCCTGATACTGACAAGTAAGTAAAGCAATGGTTTCACATTCCAATTACTAAATGAGGTGTTATTGTGTTAAAATCCTCCTGAAGTTTTAGTCCTATGAAGATTTCGACTGTTTTCTCCTTGCATCCATGCCATTATAGTATATTACCAGCTACTATCAACTTTTTTTGCTTTGCTAAAGAATACTTTACATGTAAGGAAAGCCAGGTTGGAAAAAGAAAAGTGACAGTGTTAACAGCAGTGCCTGTGGCTAAAGAAAAACTCAGCCATATAAAAAACACAATAGTGTCTATAAAATCAGCTGTATAAAAACATTTTTTTTTTTTAGTTTCTATATGGCAAGATTCCTATTTTATTTTGTATATGCCCCAGATCAGTCACTGTTCCAGGCCATCATTTTGTAAATATCTTTTTAAAAACATTGAAAAATCTTATTTTACAGTATCTGCTTTCCTCCATTGTTCAGTGTGCATCTTGAAAACATATGTCACTTCCCTATTTCTCCTTTGGAAAAAAAATATTCATACAAGACATCCTTGATCTTAGGGTTTCAAAATCCATGTTTTTATTTTACCGCTCAAAATGCCTATTTAAAAAGTTAGAAATAAAAAAAAAATCCACTTTCTCAGACCTTACCAACTCCTTTATATACAATAAATGCTCCCGTATTTCAAAACTTTTCCTTCAAATATTTTCATTTAAATCTTATTGTAGGTGTCCCTAAAACACTGATCTGCTTGTAGGAACTAGAGGCTGACATTTATGATGCCAGAACTGGGTCTTTGGAGCTAGTGAAGCCCATAGTCACATCTTATGAGAATACCATTCATTTGTATGCCAAAATTACAGTATTCTACACAGATTAGATGTATCTTAAATGTATTGCTGATCATTTACATCAAGAATGAAGAATCATTGCAGTGAGGTTATAGAACGGCATTTACATTAAAAGAAGGAATGCCGTGTAATTTTAAATTTCACAGGTAATTAGATTTTTTCATGTCTATTTGTGATTGTCACACTATGGCCCACATTTCAATCATGCAGCAGGCTGAGAGGTGTGTCCACAGCTGTGGATTTCGTCTCCCCTTCATTCCAAAATTCGGATATGATACACAGACTAAGCTCTCACCTTGCATTCATTAAAAAAGGAAGTTTAGTCCTTTTCCCGATGAAGATTGCCTTGAAAATGTAAAATGATTGCTAAGCTTGAAAGTTTGTCACTGTTTGTTCAGTTATTCCCAGACAACACATCTGTTCTGCAACCAGTGTATCCCCTGGTAACAAGAGATGCAGTTCAATGAGAGATGCAGACTAGTCCTAAGCGTGAGATTTAATAAATAGGATTCCTGTGGTCTAATATCACTCTGAAATTACTAAGAACACAGAAAATGTCAAACACTTAGGCCAAAATATTCAAAAGTATTAACTACCTTTGGCTGTGTTGGTTTGAGTGTCCAGTGTGAGGCACCTTGAGTCTGATTTTCAGAAGCGCTGAATACCCACCATTCCCTTTTCACATGAGCAGAAGTTAGTAAAATCTGGATGCACAAATTGTATTACAGACCCATATCCAAAATGCTTAGGCTGGCCTTGGATGTCAGCCAAAGTATTGCTTGTGCCAGATATATTTCCAGTAGTGACATCACTGTATAGGCACATTTCTACCAGTGGCTGAAAAGCAGTTTCACACAGTTTAAGAAACCCTGAAAGCTAGAATGAGTCAATATAGATTGCCTTAAATGCCTGCAGGATTGTATAAATCCTTCAGAGCAGAGAAACCATACTGTGCAACTGTTTCTACAGATGTCAGTGGAACAACCAACTTCAGGCAAATAAGTCAACTTGTTGAATTATATGAGGGACATCATTTTTCTGCTTTGTTTCTATGGCAAACAAGCCAAACAAAAAGACACCACGCACCTTCAACCAGTTCTGTCATCAGTGCTCTTAACAAATGTATCTTAAGAATAAAAAGTGTTTACTGGGATGGCCATGCTAGCTAGTCACATTTATTAAAGTTTTTAATATAAAAGCAAAATAAATGGCCAGTCTGTATTTAGTGCCATACCTTTCAGACTTTGTTGCCCAGGGCTGGTCTACGCTGTAACCTTACCTCAGCTGCTGTATCTCCAGGGTGTGAAAAATCCACACCCTGAGAGATATAGCTATGTTAACCTAATCAGTGTAGACAGTGCTAGGTCAATGGAAGAATTCTTCTATCCACCTACCTACAACCTCTTGGGGAGGAGGATTAACTACAGCAGTGGGAGAACCCCTCCCATTGCTGTAGGGAGCTCTGTGTAAGATTGAAAACTTGCCACTCTCACCAACGAAAGTTGATCCAATAAAAGATATTACCTCACCCACCTTGTCTCTCTAACACTTAATGCTACAGCAGTAGCATTTTAAGTATAGACTTACCACCAGTAGGCATCTTATCCCAGATGGTGAACAGTATCTGATGCTTCAGAAGAAGGTGTCAGAGACCCTATGTGAGAGAAAAAAAAGATAGAGAGAGCACTGCCTGCAGTAGACATGAAACTTGGAACAGGCTTGCTAAATGAGCTACCAACAGCCACCTAGCATGGAGACAGACCAACAAGCCGCTAAGTCCTTATAAGTGGGCCAAAGCAGTTTTTTGGGGGAGCTGACTCTGGTAAGTCTACCAGGGAGTCAGTTCTGAGCAGGACAGCTGCAAGCCAAACTCCCAGGCCTGTCACCACTAACAACATATAAAAGAGGATGAGGACTAGATGAAGAAACCCTCTCATTCGCCCAGGCTTTGAGGTAAGAGCCCTGCCTTGGGACAGATTTTTGGGACTCTGGGTTTTTACTTCAGAGCTGCCATCTGAATAAACCCAAAGCCCTGTGAAGGTGGCAATTGGACAAGCAAGTGTGTGGAGTCTTTGTAAAAGGGTCTAGAAGAGGGAAAGAAAAGGGAAGAGCAGAGACAGTCTAGCCACATGGGGACAGCCCACTCATTCAAACTCCATAATAGACAAGTATAGAACATCTTGTGCATGGAGACATTTGTCTAATTAGACAGACAGACAATTTGTGGTTAGTGTCTGCATTGAGGAATCTTTATATACTTTATAAATCCTTCTATCTATGTAACTGTAGGCAATTATGCATCTAAAATATATATTTGTTTTATTCTTGCTAACCTTTTGAAATTAATATCTTGTGACAGTGAGTTTCACACCTTAATGATTAAAGCTGTGTAAATAACTGATTTTTGCTTTGGTGGCTTAATCAAAAAAGATTGAGACAAATATTGTTTTGCTTAAGCTGCTGTAAAAAGAAAATATAAAATCCAAAATAGTCATTTTAAATACAAAAAAAAAATCAAAAGTGTCAAAGTGAACCATTGATTTGGGGGAAAATTGACTGAGAAAATTAATAAATTTGGCATTGATCCATGAAGTGTTTTGGTTTACACAAATCTGACTATTTTGTCTGAAAAAAGTTTTCCAAGATGTATTAAGAATATCTTGTAATGTAATTCTATAGGATAATTATGCATTACGTATAAAATATTTCTTTGTCTGTTTTATATTTGTCATCTTTTAATTTAGTTTCCTATAAAACTAGAGAGCTAATGAATAACTTTCTTTAAAGTACACATTTTATATACCTGACTCCCTCTTTAATTTTCTTGCTTGTAGTCTTAATCTTTGACATGGTACACTATATAGCACACATTAATCCAAAATTATGTCATGTAGGATTTGCAGAGAACATATTGCTTATGCTTGGTGGGCGATAGGATATGAATTGAGGGAATATCCTGACATCTTAGGTTTTGAATCTGTAGGTTTCACAAACTTACTTTGAATCTTTGGTCGTTTTTCTTGTGACTTAAAAAGAATGTGTCCCACCCCTAGCGGGTGACTGCTTTAAAATGTACTCTTCACCACCTCTACCTCCTCCAGCTAAACAGAAGTTGGAGTTGGCTCCAGTTGTCCTCCATGTGGGTAAAGGTCTCTACCTATGTATATGCTGTTCAACATGGCCTTTGATTCAATTTCCCTATCTGTAAATCGGATTACATTTATTTCCTTTTTCACTTTTTTTCCCCTGAAGTTTTTATTTAGAGAGTAAATTCTTGTAGGCAGTGATGACCATTTACTATCTGTTTGCATGATGTCTAGTACAATGAAGTCCTCATCTTTGCTGGAGCATATAGGTACTAAAATAAATATTTTGTTCTATATACTAGAACCTTAAGCAAGCACACTTATCAGCCCATTTGAATTCAACTTATAAACATTACACATCAGTATCTCATTGTTCAATTACTTCTATGGTTTTCATGACAGACTCTCTGTAAGCTCTATATGAAGATGCTGTACAAAATAGATTCCTTCTGGGTAGCTTTAAAAAAAAAAAGGTAGAAACATCCCCAAGTACCACTATTATGTCAGGAGGGAAACGAAGCCAATTTCTAATCCCCAGAGTGTCTGTAATCCCAAAATTTGGACAAAAATACACTGTAAAAAACAGATGTTTGAGACATCTGCACAGCAGCAACCACTGGCATCATTGATCAGGAAACAAGATGTTGCAATCAGCAGATCTGAAAGGCTATGAGCTAAACAAGAGCAACTACAGAGACAGATGTGCACTGAAAAAATTAAACAGCTTGCTGTAAATTAAGTATCCATGAGATATCCATCTGCTTTACCTATTCCGGTACAAAAAAATCAGCACGGGTAATTAAGAACAAGAGGTACGAAAAGGCAGCAAGAATACCTGTGGAACACAGCAGAGGATACTAACAACAGAACTAACTGACGCTTAAAAAATTGCCATACAATTTCTTTAACCAGATGTACTGGCAAGCTGTGGAGAATTAAAAAAGAAAAATCCAAAAGGAACAGATTTCAGTATAAACATATCAAAACCTCAAACTGTCAGGAATATATAATAACTTTGTTTAAAACCTCTTGTTTATGATAAGTCCTGGATACCTGTTAAACAGACAAAACCAGATCATAAGACAAATTACTTCATAAAAATACTATATGTGTTTGGTATGTTAAGGGATATGTTCCACTAAGTGAACAACATTCGTTATGAGTCATTCAGGAATAAGTGACAACTCCTGTTACACTTTTATTAATTTCAAAATGACTTGTCAATGTCAATTTCTCTCTCTCATCACAGCTTGAGAGCAGTGCACACAAGCTGGTACAAGCACGCACAACAATAACAAAGAAAAAACATAAAAGTGTGTATAAAATCTTCATGCGCATCTGAGATCCAAACTTGCCCTACTCTATCAGGCTGTGTTCCTGTGCACTGAATGCTCTAACATATCCTTGAAAATTTAATTATAGAAAAAAGAAACATTATCGAAATACAAACTCTACAGATAATACAATTCAAATCCCCTTAACTCTCACACAACATAAGTCAGGACTTACTTCCTATGACCAACATTAATGAGTTGTATAGCTATTCTCTGTACATCATGCTGCACATTGTTGTGTATTATTTATGTATGTCCTTTCAAAAGCTTTGAAGTATTTTTAAAGAATGAAACTGTACATAATGTCTCACCCATTACCAGTGGTGCTGCATTTATTAACAGTAATTAATACTTCTATTTCCTGTAAAGGCTTTAGAATGTCATTCTGTAGCACCAGAGAAAAAAACAACACCTCAGTAAGCACATGTTGAATTATAAAGGCTAGGGATGAATAAATAATATGAACTGAATATGAATCCAAGTATTAAAGGTTCCTTATCCCCCAACAATCCCCACAATAGTTCTATCCCATTGTTATTTCTGCATAAGGCATCTGGGGCATTAGCTCAAGGGATGAAGGACAATTGCTTTCCCTGTCATTTCAGAATTCAGTGAGGAAACAGCTACCCAGTGGTTCATTATCTTTGCAATAGGATATATAATATAAATTAAGTTTAGACTGATGCCCCTGAAGATCCAGAACATGAGCAGTAGTGGAGTGAGTGAATGAGTTTTGCTGATGACCAGACAATCCCTCCAGAAAGCAAAGATTAGTGCAAGAGAAGGTTTGCTAGGATCTGAGAAGAGGAGATTCTGGGTTTAAGAAGGTGGAGTAGAAGCTGTGTTATCCAGCACTTTATCAAACTAGAAAGCTCTATTAACCACCATTTTTTATATCTCCCAATACAAATCTTCAATCTAGTAACTGGGACTAGCATACTGCCCAGGAGGTTATGTAATTGCACATTCTGCACTCTGTTTTTATTCCAAAGAGACAGAGACAAGTAAGCAAGCTGATATCAGGGATTTATTCCAAAAAGCAGCTCCCTGGATGTGGCATAGGGTCATAACAGTTTCAGTCCAATCTCCTACACGTTCTACATCTACAATGTAGATGGAAAAATAATGCAGACTGTCATTTATTTTGGAGAGTTTTGTTATATGTGTGAAGTGTCTAGCACAATAAGGTCTGGCTCCATGGCTAGTGCCTCTAAGCACAACAAAACAATATCCAGAGACATTGCAAACCACCAAACAGGCCATTTGGAATTTTATATTATTTCATTTATTGATCCTTAATAAAGGTTCTCAACCCATTTATCATTGTGTGCCACATACTCATCCCTCAAAGTCCTACCTGGGCTGGAGGTTGAGAACCACAGTGTCCCCCACCTAATCCCCCCACAGCCTCTCTGCCTAGCACCCTTTGCCCAGAGACGCCTCCGCAGAGTGGGGCCAGGAGCAGATACCCAGGTGCAGATCAGGGAGCAGGAACCCTGGACCCCACCGTGCGGACTCAGGGGGCAGCCAGGACTCAGACCCTACCACAAACATGAACCCACTGTGTGGGGCTGTGTGGTAGCCAGCAGCCCAGAGCCTGGAGCCTATTGTGTGGGGCTGGGCCGCAGCCCACTGCATGAAGCCAGCAGGAGTCTGCAGCCCAGACCTCAGAGCCCGCCACGCGACAGGGCAGGCAGGAGCCCAGAGCCCACTGTGTGGCGGGGCAGCCAGACCTGACCCACATGGCCTTTAGCACAAAGGTGAACTGGGTCACAACCATGTGCCTATTGGACCACATGCGGCACACAGACCACGACTTGAGAAGCACTCATCTAAAAAGAAGCCCTCTAACAAAATAGCCTAGTTTGAAAACTGAAAGATGACATTGGGAAAAGCTAGTAAGAGGTGTGTGTGACTCTTGGTGAATTCAAGTTGTGACACGTGGCTAGAAAGAATGAAATGGTTTGCAGGCTGAATGACCCAAAGCCCACCTTTAAAGTCATGTTAGAGAGGTATGGGAATGATAATTAGAATCATTCATGCTAAATAGACTAGAACTTTGAAATGCAAACCTATATTGTTAGAATTAGTACTAATTATGTGTACCTTAGATGCTGCCCATAAACAGATAGTTCCTGTCTGTCACTATAACTATTGATTCAGAGATCAAAATTGAATATTAACATTTGGATGAATCTTAGGTAAAATAATGTCATTGTCTATATGTCTCTTTGAAGTTTGTAATAGACTGCCTAATGGAAAAATTGTCCTATGTTAATTTGTGTAACTAATTACTCATGGTGTTTAGAAAGCAAAAGGTTACATCAAAAGCCTATTGTTTAACCAGGATTGTGTGGTCAAGTGGATGCTATAACACTGTATAAAAAGACCCTTGGGTCCTGATTGTGTCATCTCAGATCTGCTTAGGCTTCATCGGGGGAAGTTTGAGTTACAAGATTGAGGACCCAGTTATGCTGATATGCCCTGAATAAGAGGTTTGGACATTGGACTATGACCTATGAACTGACTTCTAAAGGAACTCTGCAACTACAAAGCTCTGCTGTGAATCAGAACCCTCAGTGATTTGAACTGATGTCTATATGTATATTGAGCTTTTAACAATACTCTCTCTCTTTTGTTTTTTTAATAAATTTTACCTAAGTTAATAAGAATTGGCTGTAGCGTGTATTTGGGTAAGATCTGAAACATTTGTTAACCTGGGAGGTAATGTGTCCAATCCTTTGGGATTGGTAGAACCTTTTCTTTTATATAATAAAATAAGATTTACAGATATTTTCATCATATTTGACATGGGTACCTGGATGGAGGCCTGAGGCTGTATCAGTTTGAGGGAACTGTGTTGTTTAGACTTCTGATTAACCAGTAAGATATAAAGAAGCTGTTTTATGCTGGCTTGGTGAATCTAAGTATTGAAATATCCACCAGCTTTATGGGAATTGTCTGCCCATTTTTTGCAGTTCACCCTAATTGAATGACCACAGCTGGCTCCCTACTAGGACACTGGTCACACAGGTATTTACTGAAGAAAACTGAAAGAACATAATTAATTCTGGCAAAGAAAATAAAGATTGAAAAATCTTTAAAAAAAACCAAACTCAATTTTATATTGAATTGTACACTTTGTTCTCTATACAGTTAATCTTCCACCAAGAAGTTCTTATGTCTCACTATCAGCAAGCTGCTGGAAATTTAGTTCCTTGCTTTGTCAAAGCCACATATCTGCCGCTAAAGCAGGAAAAAAAAACACTTAAACAATAATGACTTAGTTTTGGGATCCTGGAAGTCCCCTAACTTGATCCCAGTAGATTTGCAATATTGCTTTAATTAATGACAACTGAATACTTCTGAGACCATCTGTCCATTTATACAGAATAGCTAAGCCTTATTAGATAGAAAAGGGTCAGCGTTACCATCTTCCTGTAGCTTAACTGATTTTCATATGGCTGTTTTGTGCATGAAGAGATTAAAATAAAATCAAGTAATTACTACTGTATAATATTAATTTAGCACCAAGAAAGTGCCCTGTGGTGTATAAAACACAGAATAAAGAATCTCTGTTCTGAAAAGCTTACCAGACAGTACACACTGGGAAACCCACAGGAGGGACTAGCTTATTTTAAATTACTGTTATAAACTCACATCTTATGGGAACTCCCACCCCATCCTGCTCTACCCATTTATTTTCCTCCACTGTGACTCCCAGTGGTTTCCTGCCAATGTGACTCCTATAGGGCTTCCCTTTCTGCAACATTGCGAAGGGATTTCACAACAAATGGGGAAAAGGCGATAAATGTCACAGGGTGGGGGGAAAGATTTTGTCTCCATGTCTGTCTCTATAGTTTATCCCTCTCCTGTCCCTTCCTTATGCAAACCTTCTGGAGGTGCTTCTGTGGCAGAGAGAGGTAAATAGTGGAACTCCTCAAGGATCTGTATTGGGACTACAGCTGTTCAACATATTCATAAAAAACTGGAAAAGGGGTAAATAGTGAAGTGGCAAAGTTTGCAGATGATACAAAATTACTCAAGATAGTTAAATGAAAAGCAGACTATACAGAGTTACAAAGGGATCTCACAAGACTGGGCAACAAAATGGCAGATGAAATTGAATGCTGATAAATGTAAATTAATGCACATTGGACAACATAATCCCAATGATGCATACAAAATGGGGGTATAAAGTAGCAGCTACCACTCAAAAAAATCATTGAGTCATCATAGATTCTTTCCTGAAAACATCTACACAATTGCAATTGTAGTGACAGTTAATACTGTTAGGACCCATTAGGAAAGGGATACATAATTAAACAGAAAATTTCATAATGCCACCATATAAATTGATGGTACCACCACACTTTGAATACTTCATTCATTCTGGTCACTCCATTTTAAAAATATAGAGAAGAGCAACAAAATGATTAGGGGTATGGAACAGCTTCCATATGAGGAGAAATTTAAAAAGACTGGGACTGTTCATCTTAGAAAAGGGATGACTGAGGTGGGTTATGATAAAGCTCTGCAAAATCATGAATGGTATGGAGAATGTGTTACCCTTTCACATAACACAAAAGCCAGGGTTTACCCAATTAAATTAATAGGCAGCAGGTTTAAAATATAAGGTAGTAGTATGTCACACAATGCTCAGTTAACCTGTGGAACTCATTGTCAGGGGATGTTGTGAGGGTCAAATATATAACTGAGTTTAAAAAATAAGAATTAGATAAATTCAGGAAGGATTTCTCCATCAAAGGCTATTAGCCAAAATAGTCAGGGATGCCTCCCCTTGCTCTGGGTGTCCCTAAACCTCTGACTGCCAGAAGCTGGGACTGAACAACAGGGTATGGATCACTAGAAAATTGCCCTCTCCTCTTCATTCCCTCTGAAGCATTTGGCATTGGTCACTGTTGGCAGACAGAATACTGGTCTACGTGAACCATTGGTGTGACTCAATATGGCCATTCTTATGTTCTTATGCTAATACTCCAGCACAAACCTTGTCCAGAAGTGAGCACCATCTTCTTGGCTCCATATTCCTTATCTATATTTTCAAGATCTTCAAGTGGACATAATTCAGAATTAGGATTAACAAATTACATATTTTATTTTAAAAATACCAAAAAGCTTCTGAAATCTTTATAACATTTTGCTGCTCTATAAAATTATCAGCTTTGCCTGCGCTCAATCCTGTGAGATGCTGAGAATGCACAGCTCCCCTGGGCAGTGCTCAGTAGCACTCGGGATCAGATCCTTAAAACTTAAGGATCATTTGTGTAAAGGTTTATCACATGCTTTGCTTAGGTATGGATGAAATTAACTTGGTGATTATTGGAGCATGATCTCTAAAAGAAGATGATGCAAAAACTACCTCATCAGTTTTATCCTAACCCTGTTCAAGTCCATAATAAGATAGGAAACTAGTTATTTTCTAACGTACTCTACACATTTTAAAGCCTGCTCTGTTCTACTGGAGGTACATTATGCACTCAGTCTTGAGTATAGGGCATGTGCCCAATCAGTAGAGTAAAACTATATTGGGTGGTGGGGAGTCAATGTGCCAATAAAGCTATTCCACAAAATGCAACAACCACAGGTCTCTGGTATGACTTCTGTTTTTGAAAGATCTCAAGGAAATGAGTTGACACTTTAACAAGGAAGTTGCAAAAAGTATAGGAACTTGTTAAAATGGCTTAGATCATAGACCATTAGTCTATAGATTGCAGGCTGTCACAACCCCCATTTCTGTAAGCGGCACTATTGAGATCTAACGGATAACAGTCCTGGGAGCATAAAGGAAGGGTCAGATTTATTTTTTAAAGTTATTTAGGTTCCTAAAGATGCAGATCAGCATCTAGTAAGATTTTCAAACATGTCCGGGTGTCTAGCTGCATCTTAAAGCACCATTTAATAAAAAATCTGACCTGAAGTACTACCTCAAAGTCATAGAAGTGGCCTGGCCAGCGCTGCTTCCTGCAGTTCCCACTGGCCGGGAATGGCGAACCGCAGACACTGGGACCTGCAAGTGGCTGTACCTGTGGACGCTGAGGTAAACAAAGTGTCTCGTGGTCCGCCAGGGGTTTACTCTGAACAAGCTGTGAACCAAGTTTGGGAACCCCTGCTCTAAACTGTGAAAACTGCATGTTTATAGCTATCCTTTGTTTCCTATCTTTTAACCAGTTACTGATCCATGAGAGGTTCTTCCCTCTTAACTCTTTATTGCTTACTTTGTTTGAGAGCCATTGGTGAAGGACCTTGTCAAAGTTTTTTGAACATCCAAGTACACCATATCCACTTGATCATCCTTGTCCACACGTTTGTTAACCCCCCGAAAGAATTCTAACATGTTGGTGAGGAATGATTTCCCTTTTCAAAAGCCCTACTGAGTCTTCCCAAACATCTTTTGTTCATCTCTTTTATCTGTTTAATCAAATCTGAAGTTGAATTGGAATTAGGGCTCCAGTTTAGATTCAGTGGCATTAAAATCTCACAAGCTGTTTTCAGAATCAGAGCCACAGCAGCAGATCTGGATCCAGTAATTCAAACCTAAACTTATCTTTTCCAAAATTCAGAAGTTTGGATTTGTTTCCTCTTAACTCTTATTTTAAACTGGATTACTGGGTGGATTTATGCGATTCGTTATGAGACACAGAACCTTTCACTTCTAGGTCACTGAGCCAAATCTGGCCCACCTTACTATGGACTAAAAGTTCCTATAGTCTGACAGCTCTTCAGCAGCATAAGTGACACCTGAGTTGGTGGTGTCTGTCTCGTTTTTAATGAATAGTGTCCACCTCACAAATCATCATGATAATCAGGGCATTATTCATAATTTGTATCGCAGTAGCATCGAGAATGCACAACTAAGTTTAGAGTCCTATCGAGCTAGATCAGGAGTCGGCATCTTCTGTCACGCGGCTCACCAGGGTAAGCACCTTGGCGGGCCGCGCCAGTTTGTTTATCTGCCGCATTGGAAGGTTCAGCCGATCGCGGCTCCCACTGGCTGCGGTTTGCCATCTCAGGTCAATGGGGGAAGCGGGAAGCACCACGGGCTGAGGGATGTACTGGCCACGGCTTCCCGCCTCCCGCTTTGGCCTGGAACGGCGAACCGCGGCCAGTGGGAGCCGCGATCAGCCGAACCTGCCAACTTGGCCGATAAATAAACTGGCCCGGTCCGCCAGGGTGCTAGATACTGTACAGTGTGTCACTGTGCACTGTCAGTCCCTCCTGCAGAGAGCGTACACTCTAGACAAGAGAGACAAAGCAGAAGCACAAACAGGTGAAGTGAATTTCCCAAGTTTGTGCAGCAGGACAATGACAGATTCAAGAATACAGTTCATGTCTCCTAATTCCATCTCTGTGCCCTATCCATGGACCACATTATCTCTCACTTGGTATTATAATTATTCTACTCTTGTATTATGGTAGCACCCGAAGCCCCATTGGGGGTTGGAGGCCTCCTTGTGCTGGGCACTGTACAAAAACTGAAAGATAATCTCTGTCCTGAAGGGCTTACAGCCTAAAGACAAACAGATGAAAGGTAGATGATATTGATAGTCTTAGCAGAAAATCTAAAGCCAGAGTTGTGGAACATTGGGCCAGCCTGGGAAAGCATGTGAGTCTCCTTCCCATGCTGTACCTCTTCTCAGTAAACCAAGGAACTTAAAAATAGGGTTGTTTTATCTTACTGCTAGTTTAATCACATGTATTTGCATCACTGCTCAGAAATTTGGCTCCGTACCTTGCCCTACATATCACTTTGATTATCCTCCTCCATTAGCTTAGTGCGTTTCTTCATCTGGTATCACTAAAGTCGCAATGTTTTATCATTCAGTGAAGTGGCTATGATGTCTTATCTTTGTTGATATCTGTTAAATTAATGTCTGTGTTTATGAGAAGCTTTAGTGTCTCTAAAATACTGAAAGGAGATTAATTCTCAGACACGATGAAGTTTGCCTAATGAACTTTTTATCAGAGGCCAATGCCAAATTATACAAAGTGCTTATAGCATTAAATCCTGCAAGGAATTATTATGAGTAATAATTTTAGCAGATTTAACTCTGAATTGATTATAGGAAATAGCCATTTTCTTACAGAAATAATTCATCTTGCTCTTTTAAGAAATCTGCCAAACTAGTTTTGGAAAAGTACAGTATGTGCATAGTTCCAGTCAAGGGTATTTCTGAGTCATAACTTACTCCATGAATAGTCTGATTTCAGACAGGCTAGTTGAGGACTAAGTTATATTAATGTAAGGAAGGATGGTATAAATGGCACAGTTACTGTGACAGTTTGTACCCCTTTACAAGACTATGATACTTTTTGTACAAAGCATGCCTTGTGAGGTATCATTCAAAAACAAATAACCTGCTAATCATTAATGTCTGGTAAAATATGTGTGGCAATGTCACACGTAAGATTAGAGGATTCCTCTGTATGGTATTAGTAGACATCTTGCAAGTCTGAGAGGAGCGGCCACAGACTAGTTCCCCAGAGACAAAAGGCTAGCCAACTCCTCAGCTAGCTGTCAACCAAATTAAATGAACCATCAGCTGGTTAACTGGCCATTCTTTGTCAAGAGAGAGGATGAGTGTGAAAATCTACATCTTGACAAAGAAACAGGTGGGGGTTCCCATCCACACCTTTCTCTTTCCTGAACCTCAGCTGGAGATATTTCTCAAAGAGGAGAGCTGGGCAGTACATGATGTACATTTCTGGTGAAAATATGGGACTGGGAATTTGCTGGTGTTTACACTGCACTGTAATGCATGAATGGCTGGATACAGCACTCCCTATAACTGGGAGTAACTTACACTCTGAAGGCTGTGTCTGAGCAGACCAGGAGTGATAGTTCTCACAGTAAAACAGCGTAAAAGGCACCTAAGATTGGGGAACTGAAGGGACACAGCTATTTATCAATCCAGATTGTATCCTGGGTAATGTCACAGTTATGAACATCAAGGGGTTATAAGCATGAACCCCAAATTCAGGGAAGAGATGTTATTTTCTATGCTTTACAGAAGAATAGTTTTCATACTTGAAAAACAATGTATTGATTAAATGCACACTCTTGCAGACAGGGAGTTCTCTGATGTCATCTGGTGTATAATGAATTATGGAGTTAACTTTATGTAACCCTTATGTCCCCAAGAGGGGACAAATCTATTGATTCCACCTGTCTCATCACTGGCTCACCTTTGGAACAGTGGGCTATGAGTTCTCTGTGTGCCTTTTTATCCCTTCAAAAGCAACCAAAGGGATGTGTCTGCTTCTCTTACTGGAAGCCAACTATCTGCAGTCAAGTCCTTTCTTCCAACATGAAAGGTCTCTGCTCAGTTCACTTTTCTGGATGGTCCCATGATGTGTAAACTATCCAGGGCTTGCAACTGGATGCCCTGGCTTGTCAGACTTCTTTCCCAGCCCCCATAGGTTATTTGCATTTTAGGCATCTGAAAAAACAGATATTTGGGATCCTGGTGAGTGGGGTCCCTTGTCTCTGAAGCTTTCAAAATAGCAAGGGCCTACCATTCCATAAGGATTCAATACAGGAAATTACATGTAGAATTAAGATGTAAGGTAGTATACTCACCACCCATAGCACCCCTCTTGTGTCCTCATCTGTAGCATCTCATCTGCTTCTCGCTGGATCTTCCATGGCGATGTCCTCTAGCCAAGTCACATAAAGTTCAGTCCCCTTCCAAGTTAACAAAACGTCTAAGTGAAAGTCCACTGTAAATATCCAAATAATTCTTCAACCTCTGTCAGGCTTCACTGAAACATTTTTACTGGCTCTCCCTCAGGGCTTCTCCCAGAGGACCCTAATCTACTCTTGTCTTGGGGTTTCCATGACCCTTCCTCAAGGGTTAAACGGGGACCCAGACCCACCCTCTACCTTGGTTTCCAGACCAATGACCATGCTTTAAGCAACTAGGTCTACTTTCTCAGACACACTGCTGGTCCCCCTCTACCTCTAAGCCCCCTTGTGCTTATTCCCACAGCTTGTGTTTAACATAATCTCCCTTTGGTTCTCAGGCCTCTGGCTTCTCCCTAGGTTCTCCCAGCTTCTCTTTTCTCTACTGAACTAATCCATTTCAGGCTTCACTGATGCACTTTTAACTGGCCTTACCTCTGACCATTCTCCACACAATCCTGACCAGCTATTTGTGGGTTCCTCTCTATGGAAGAATCCTACCTCCTCTACAGTTTCCTAACTAGTGAGCTTCCTAGGGTTCCTTATAAGGCCTAGCTGCCTAATGCTTCTTACCTACCTCTGCCCCCTCTGACCACGAGACAGTCAGTCAGTCACAGGTGCACTAACTGGCTCTTAACTCCTTGCCTAACAGGTGATGGAAGTAAGCTGCATCACATAAGTGTTCTGGTACAGACGTCTTGAAAAAAAAAATTGTCGGTTTGAGGAAATTTTGTTCTTAGATGACCATAACTGCAACGTGTCAAGATAATAGTTTCCTAGCAGTAAGTACAATTTTGAAGGAACAGTAATATCAGGAAATGATTAAAATAAATCTTACATTCCACTTAAATACTATGCTCTTACATAGCTTCTTTAATCAATGTAAATCAGAGTGCTGTACAAAAATGGGTACTTATTGCTGTGACAGACGTGGCGCTGTTGTGTAATAATCTAAGAATACTGCTCAGTAAGAATTTTATGAATATTGTGTTGTCAGTGAGGTAAAATTATTGTAAAGCTATGGTGCATTACTAAGATTTCCTGTATGAATGTATTGATGTAATTTATATTGGAAATAATAGAATGTTTACTGTGTGCCTATAATGCTTGAATTCAAGGAAGATTTTCCCCAGAAAGAATACAATAACCTCAGATAAGAACATGCCTCATCATATATTTGAAAGACAATGGTCAAAAATTTGGCTTCAAGTATCTTACATTCTGTCTCCAGCAAGTTTCAAACCTGTTCTGACAGTGCTGAGAACTAACATCACAGACCTACAAATAATTACAAAAGTGACTTTGTCTCAGGATTAAGGAGTGATCAAAAGGACTGTTAAATGACTTTTTCCCTTAGACTGAGAGAGAAACTGTGAGTTAAGGGAACAGACTAGGCCTAACATATTTTAGAAGTCTTTTGGGGGGAGGGGCTACAAGAAGTGTAGACCTACCTGAATCCTCATGTGGAAGATGGTTAGACAACAGGTAATCCACACCTGCATGTTTATTAAGAGTGGTTTTCTCTTCAGTTCTTTTGAGCTAAACACATACTTTACTTTAAAGAAGTTTAGCTACTGGTTACCACTCTCATTGCTCCCAAACAGAACAGAATTTTGGTCTGACCCTAAGTCAAGTCCACCTGAGATAATCACACCTATCTGACTGCAACCCAAAGCCCAGGGTGAGAGTGGGAGAATTGCTTGGTTCCACCTCAAGACAGAGATCACAGCTAGAGGTCTGAGGTGGAGATGTGTCCTCAAAGTGATCTGAAGGGGTCAGAGATGTAGTTAGTCCAGGAAATTGACAATTACATCAATTTTACGATAAGGAAATTGAGACTCAGACAGGTGAATGTGACTTTGGAAGGTCACACACCAAGTCAGTGTCAGAGCTGTGATTAAAACCTAGGTTTCCTGATTATTGGTCTTCTGCTCTATCCACTAAACATTATTGCCTTCTTAATTACAATGCTAATATTTCACTTAATCTCTGCATAAGACCATGCTATCCAAATGTATCTCTTTTGGAGGCTAATATATAGTTAATGATAACTGCAGAGCAACTGTGTTTCCTACAGTATTTTTTTTTATTCTTAAATATAGACTGGTATCCTCATGTAAATGTTTTTAACAGTTATTTCCACTTCTTTTCCTCAGTTACTTTAGTTTCTGTAGGTCATAGCCTCTTAAAGTGCTAATATATCTCTGCTATTTGATATCTCTTCCTGATACCTCAAATGGAATTTTCTTCTTGAGTCATTACATTTGGTTTTCCTTACTTCTGCACCAGGTGATACCTCATTACTACATACATTAACATTGTAAATTCACTGAACCTCATATCAGTGATCTTACATGGTTTTCCATAACCAAATATACTACTATATTTAATAAGCTTACAAAAAATGAAGATTTGCAGGTCAGGAGTCAGGTGCTAAAAAAAAAAACGCAAAACAAAAAACACTAAAATACATTTATTTTGTTCAGGCGAAAGTTTCCACTGCTTAATTTAAATTAAATAAGCATTAAAAAAGATATTCTCAACTGTACATTTTAGAATTCAGTTAAAATGTGACAGATGGGCTGTTCCGAATAATTGCTTTTTAGTTTTAAATATATTGGATCACAAGTATTGGAAAAATGGAGATAGATACCTTTAGCTACAAATATATAGAAGAATAATTCACACAAACCTTTCCTCAGATATTAAGCCTGAGGGAAGTAGAATTTGAGGGTCTAAATGTGGTTAGCTTTTATGAATTTTAGGGTATATCTAGACTGTGGGGTTTCACAGAGCCTGGGCTCCAGCCCAGGCCCAAACATCTATACTGACATTTTATAGCTCCACAACCTAAGCCCTCTGAGCCGAGTTAGCAAACCCACGCCAGTTGTGGCTGTGCAATGGGTCTTTTATCACAGTGTAAATGTACCTTACTTTCATACACTTCTGTTTGTTGTCTCTAGCCAGGACCTGAAGAAAGGATGTCCAAAGTCCATAAGATAAGTTGTTCTTCTGAGATTTCTAGCCCTATTTTGCAAACAGAAGAAACTCAGATAAATATATAAACTTTTGGGGTTATATCTGAACTAAACCTCTCAATAGTTTGCATATGCACACCTGGTGAAATCTATATGTAAATCCATATGCATTCATGGTTATAACTGGAATATACAGTGATTGATACAAAACTACAATGTGATGTGATTCTGCAACTGATCATCATAGCATCACTTAGCATCACTTTGCACGTAAGCTACAAATCAGCATCCCCATCCTACCATCAATGTGACTAAAATCCCTTATTACTATTGTTCACTTTGTCACCTACAATAGTAAGGTTCTTGTAGTAGTATTTAAGGAATGTCTTGGAAGAGTGCTTCAGCCAGCCAGCCTGTCACCCTTGAATTATACTGCAGAGCCACACCAGCAAATTCAGTCCCAGACTGGTCCTCAGAATGGGTGTCTTGTACTGTCCAGCTCTTTCATTTTAGATATTTCAAGCTCATAGAAAAGTCATAATTTTATTAATAGAAAATGATAGGCACAAACCTCATTATCTGAAAGGGCATTTTCCAAACACTTCAATCCAAACACACTGGCCTAGCTAAAATAATAAAAAAGTTTATTAACTACAGAAAGATAGATTTTTTAAGTGATTACAAATAATGAGGGATCAGTCAGAATTGGTTACATATAAATTAAAGAATTAAATGAAATGTAAACTAATACCTAACTTAACAGGCTAAGTGAATTTAAAGCAAACAGATTTCTCTCCTCACATACTTATAGCAGTCTGGCTGGATCCCCTTCCCTGGTCAAATATTACTTTTCTTGTCCTTCAGCATTGTGGCAACAAGGACATAGAGAAAGAGAGGATATAGGTGATTTGGGGCCTCTGTTCCCCATTTTTATCTCTCTTCCTCCTCTTTAAAAATAATCTCCAGATGAGATTCAAGAGATAGAAAGTCTGTTTGTCAGCTTGTAAATTTGTCATTCATACTATTCTTACTGCCAAAGAATAGCCATTTAACCAGGTGATAGGCCCCTTGCTTATGCTGTCACCTGGCTGAGGTGCTGCCTAGACTTTTGTCTTGGGAGAACTGGTCTGAAGCTGCTTTCCTAGACTTGGAACATGTGTGTAGGAAGTTGTGGCCATCTCTGACTATCAGTCTTGGAAGGAGGTTATGCACCCTCCCTCTTGTGCCCCTACGAGGGTAACGGTTGCAGGGGAATTAGCAATCTGTGAAACCCTGGCCCTTGTCTCAAGCAGTCTGTACTCTGCAGCCCTGACCCCAAGCAGGGAAGAGCACACAGCAGTCTAGGAGCTGACATCCTTACTTGGCAGAGGGCAGACAAACACGGGCCTTTTAACCAAAAGTGGAGAGGCTGCCACCTCAGGGGTTGGGGTGGGTTGGCAGCAGAAATTAGGGGGACTCTTGCCCAGCATACTCCAATGTAGGAGTCCCAGCCCAAGGCCCGAACAGTGGCTGATGGTTCCACCACTGGGTCAGCAGGGATCCCAGCACAACACACTGACCAATATTCTGGCCACAGAACTGGACTATCCTCTGGTGTCCCTGGGATACTTCCTACAACTCCCTCACTGTACCTGTGCATCATGGGTGCCTTCTGTCTCCCCGGGGTATACTGCTATCAGCATTCCCAGCAGCTCCTGAGTTTTTTTGTTGACTGGCAATTCCAGTCATCCTGCTCAGCTCCTCAGTGCTGCAAAGGTCCTCTTCAAGCTTCTTCTCTGGCAGTGGATAGTAGATATCCATCTCCTTCACCAGCTCCAGCTGAACTGAGCTACAGTGCCCATCTTTTATACTTCCTGTCCTGCCCTTCTGATTCCAGTGGGGCAGGTGTGGCTTGCCTGGGTCCACCCACTAGAAGTTAGGCACAGATTCCTCCCCATCAGTCTCAGAGGGAAGCCACAGCCCCTTGTTACGATGTCTTAGCAATGTTAGACAGTAGAATTATATAACTTTACAAACAATGTTGCTACAGATATTTTAACAGGACAATAATGATCAGCAAATTATGATTTTTCAAATGATATCTCACAAGACATACTTTGTACAAAATTTATCATAGTCTTGTAACAAGGGTGAACATAAGGGTAAAGATTGTCACAGAAGGTTCTCTATATGAAAATAAAGAGGAAGGCTATCAATGATTGGTTTGGAATAAGAGACAAACTGTCATGAATGAGGGAATGGTAGGTGTGTTTTGGCAAATGTGTTTTTCTAAAGCCTAATGCTTCTCCCAGTCTAGTCAGTTAGAAAAATTCTGTTGGGTATGGTGTATAGTTACCCTTCACTGGCCTAAAGTTAAAACAGAAACAAAAATCTTTAGAGTGTAAATATTGCCATTACTGTATTAGAAGGCAATAAGAAAGATCACTAAGGGATACATTTATAGAAAATTATCTATTGTTTTATTTTAAATAAATTCCTGAAATTGACTATTAGATACCACTATGATGATATACCACATAGGTCTTGCACGCTAGCCACAATTCTGCCCTCTGTTACAACAGGATACGCTAACAGCAGACTTTGGCCCTAGATATACGAAGTGCCAAGTAAGCCCTGTGACAGGGTGTTGGGCAGAGGGTTGCTGATTCAGCCCTTTGTCATACCAGCTCTCATTTAGGAGGATAGAATAGATCTGGCTGGAGATAACTTGGCCCTAATTGGGGAGGCAGAGACAACTTCTGCCTAATTAGCCTGGGTCTGCACAAAAGTCCCAGAGGAAGGAAGCTAGGGGGTGAGGGGGAGAAGAAAGAAAGGGAAAAAGGCAGGGAGTTGAAGCAGAGAGGTAGCCCCTCTTTCCTATCTGCAGACAGTGAATGGCCAACTGAAACAGTGACGGGAACAAGCCTGTAAATAAACTGCACCTATGGTTACTAACCCCAGGGTCTCAGAGTGACTTTGCAGACCTAGCAGAGGCAGGAACCAAGGGAGCCCTGCCGCACTTTGCTACACATGGTAGCTTGTCTGGGATCTGTGCCAGAGCAAGTGTTTGGCAGCCTGGAGATGCAGGAGACCCTGAAATGGCTGGTTAAGTAGCAGGAGAAGATGCAGAAGGTAATGCAGAGGTTTCAGCAAGCCCACCAGCTGGATAGACAGGCCTTGCTTACCTTGCAGGCAGAACAGCAGACAATTCTGCAGGACTTCATTTGGGAGCAGGTTGGCATCCAACAGCAGCTCCTGCAGAAAGTGATGAGTCCCACGGGAGGGGATGATGCTGGGCTTAGGACTGTGCAAAATGGGGCTGACAGATGACACTGATGCCTTCCTAAGCACATTTGAGTGGATAGCCTCAGATGCTGGATGTAGTAAGTAACCTGGGCCCTGTGACTGGTTCCCTACCTAGCCAGCGAAGCCCAAATAGCCTACATAGCCGTAAGTGAAGAGCAGGCCAGGAGTTATGAAGCGGTAAAGGCAGACATCCTGGGTCATGTGGGGTTGTCTGCAGAGAAATACTGCCAGAAGTTCCAGTTGGCAAGGTGGACGGGTGGTTGCAGCCCCTGTAATTTGCCCCAAATTTAATTGACTGGGCCACCTGCTGGCTGAAGGAAGATACCCAGACAGTAGGGGAGATCATGGATGCGCTCATCCTAGAGCAATTTTTACAGGGCCTCCATGAGAACATAAAGTTGTGGGTCTGGAGTCACCTCCCAAATACTCTTGAGGCATCTGTAAGGCTTACAGAGGAGTACGTGTAGAAAGACTTCCCTGTTACGAGAATGTGAAGTTAATAGGGTAAGGTCTAAACAATAATAATCTTACTTCTGGCCATGTTTTTAATTTAAACATGCTAAATAAGCAAGCAAGAGAATGTAAGTGAAAGCACAAGGCTGCACACATAGACATCCCTCCCCACCCCCACGCGAGCTGATAGCCTTGCCTTTCCGTAACAAGCAAAAGTAAGGGGGTGTAATCGAGCAAGGGGTTGCTATGGTAACCAAGCAGCTGGAATAAAAGAAGTAGTTAGAAAAGGCAACAGTCTTTTAAAGATTGGAAGTAAAAGCCTACTGATGAAAATAGGAAAGAATATAAACTCTGGTGAGCCAAGTATAAAAGTTTAATTAGGACAATTGAGCTGCTAAATGTGCATTTAAGGAAGATGAGGCCACTGTGGAGAAGCTAAATGAATTCTTTACATTAGTCTTCATGGCAGAGGATGCGAGGGAGATTTTCCTCAACAGAGCCATTCTTTTTAGGTGACAAATCTGAGGAACTTTCACAGATTGAGGTGTCAATAGGAGGTTTTGGAATAAATTGATGAATTAAATAGTAATCAGTCACCAGACTAGATGGCATTCACTGAAGAGTTATGAAGGAACTCATATATGAAATTGCAAAACTACTAACTGTGGCATGTAACCTATCATTTAAATCAGCCTCTGTCTGAGATAACTGGAGGATAAGTAATGTAACGCTGATTTTAATAGAGGCTCCAGATGTGATCTTGGCAATTACAGGCTGCTAAATCTAATTTCAGTAAAAGGCAAATTGGTGAAACTATAGTGAAGAACAGAATTATCAGACACACACAGTTGAACACCTATGTTAGGGAAAAGTCAACAGGGCTTTTCAAAAGTGAAATCATGACTCACTATTAGAATTCTGGGAAGGAAACAATAAGAGTGATCAAGTGGGTACAGTGTACTTACCATAACAATGTTTCTTAAGCAATTTAAGCAGTCATGAGTAAGAGGGAAGGTCCTACATGAGAAGGAAAATAGGTGGCAAAGGGTAGGAATAAATGATCCATTTTCAAAATGAAAAGAGGTAAATAGTGGGGTCCCCAAGGTTCTATACTGGGGTCAGAACTGGTCAAGATATTCATAAATTATATGGAAAAAGAAGTAAACAGTAAGGTGATAAAGTTTGCAGCCAATACAAAATTACTCAAGATAATTAAGTCCAAAGCAGATTGCAAAGATTTACAAATAGATCTGGGTGACTGAGCAATACAATGGAAGATGAAATTCACTTTTGATAAATACAAAGTAATGCACTTCGGGTAACACAATCCCAGCTACACATACAAAATGATGAGATCTAAATTAGCTGTCACCAATCAAAAAATTCTCAGAATCATTATGGATAGTTCTCTTAAAACATCTGCTTGGTGTGCAGTGACAGTCAAAAATATCTAACAGAATGTTAAGAATGATTAAAGGTCTAGATCATAAGATGGAAAATATAATGACAGTATATAAATTCATTTATTTTAAAAATACATTGAATACTGCATACAGTTCTGGTCATCCCATCTCAAAAAAGATATATTAGAATTGCAAAAGTACAGAGAAGGGCAACAAATGTGATCAGAAATATGGAACAACTTTTGAGTAAGCAGAGTTTGAATGAGCTCTACCCTGACATCTAGTGGTGAGCTATGGAAAAGGACTTTAGGATCTGATCTCAAGTGAATGGACACACCCACCCTGCCTAAGTGCTCAACATGACGGGACTGCTTGCCCAAATGATCACTTATGCCTGGTGTTGGATCTCCAGTCTCCTTGTTATTGGGGCAGGAGAAATAAAGGGTTGTTATCCTTGTGTAAACCGAGGGCAGCAGAATTGTACCTGGCATATCCCAATGGAGGGACTCACCCTCAACTGAACGGCACTTGTTAGGCAGGGGACATGGATTCCAAAGCCCAATGAGTTGAGAAAGGGTGGAGACAGGTGTTCTGTGCCCCATTTAAGGGTCTTAGATACCATTTGACCCATTATCTCCCCCATGGTATAATAAAAGAGTTAATTTAGACTCAATTGAGAGTTTTGTTAAATGCTGCAGAGCTGAAATCACTGATTCCAAGGTCTAAGTATTTGATCTACTTTGGCAGAGTGTCTCTCTTGCAAGAGAGTGCCAAGTGTGCACTAGTAGTGAGGCTCCCCCACTAAGAGCTGAAATCACTGAAAGCTGTGTTAAGTGGTGGCCCCTGGGTGGCTGGCCCCAGGGTGGCTGGCAGAGAGGGCCAGAGCTGAGGCAAGCAGTAATCAATTATTGAGGTGATGAGTAAGTGCCTGAGCAGCAGCATGTGTAAAGTGCCTCAGACCTCTTCCACTTAGGGTGGGAGGTGAACTCTGCAGATGAACCTCTGAACTCTGGGCCTGCAATGGCCAAGGACAGCAACTGTGAGTGGGGTGCAGAGAAGGGATGGGAATGTTGAAATGACTTTTGGGTTGCTGGACTTAAGAACCTGAGGGGAAAAGATCACTGCCCAACTTACTTGGAGTGGGTCTTTTGTTCATGTTCATGAACCCTAGTTGCAGTGTTTTCCCAAATTAATGCTGAGTTACTTCCCTCCTTTTATTAAAAGCTTTTGCTACACTCAGACTCTGTGCTTCCGAGAGGGGAAGTATTGCCTCTTAGAAGTGCCCAGAGGCTGGTGTGTAATTGTCCCAGGTCACTGGGTGAAGACTCAAGCTGGTTTTGCGTTGTATTGTTGAAAAGGAACCCCTAGATACTGAACCTGGCCCTTGTAGCTGCTGGCTCCACCTGGCAGAAGGGTTACATATGTATGAGGAGACATTAAAATAGAGGGGACTGGTCTGCTTATAAAAGAGATGGTTGGGTGGGAGAGATATGATGGAGGTCTATGAAATCATGTTTGGTATGGAGGAAGTGGTGTTTATCTCTTCACATAACACATGAACCAGAGATCAACCATGAAATTAACAGGCAGCATAAGGAAGCTGATGTCATCAGGATATGTGAAACAAGAAGAACAAAAGATCTCACTGCACAATGTAAAAGTGGAGAGCAAGTATTCCTAGGAAGATCATTTGACAATAGAGCAAGGACTGGAAGTGTTGGATTCATTGTCAGTAAAGAAACAGTCCTAAGGATAGTCAGCTGTGACATCATATCACCCCATAGCAGTTCTCATATTTCAGATAATACAAGAAGAATGATTAAAATTATTCAGGTGTATGCTTCCATGCAGCAAGAGGAAGACAAATAAATTGAACGTTTTTACCAAGAGCTGGAGGAGGTAATGCAAAAAAGATCCACATGCAAAATTATCCAAGCGGACTGCAATGCAATAGTAGGTGGAAAGGAGAGTGAGAAAGAAAAATAGGGGGAAAAAATAGGTAAATGTGTAGGAAATGATCACAGAACATGTCTGGTTGCATTCGCAGAGGCAAACAGTCTCCACATAATTAAAAAAATAAATGTGTCAGCAGGGAACATGGAAAAGCCCAGATGGAGTCACATTGAATCAGATTGATTATGTAATCATGGATACAAGAATCTTCTATGATGTAGCAATAATAGGAGAATGAACCATTTTCACAGGCTCAGACCATTGTATATTGCGCACAAAACTATGCATTGACAATGTCTATGAAGACAGAAAGAAGAGTTAAGAGAAGCCAGAAACCAAAGCAAAAATGGCACTTCAACTAAGCAGAATTTGCACAAAAGTGAGTGAAATGGACCTCGAGTGTAAAGTCAACAAGGATAATCGATAAGGATGACAAACATTTTATCTCACAGATAATCTCGGCAGCTAAAAAGGAAAGGGCTCTTAAAATGCTGGGATGCAAGCAGAGGACCAGTGACGAAACTGTGAATCTGATGGTGAGGAGGGCACACATGAAATCAGAAGAAAAGATGGGCAAAGAATACAGAACACTGTGCAAAGAAATTAATGGGAAGATCAAAGAAGACTACAAAGACTTTAGAAAGAAGAAATTGAGAGAGGTGGCTGAAAAGAATGAGAGTCTGAAGAAGGTAGAAAGAGATGGTAGGCTGGAACAGATTATCCTGGCAGCGCTGAAAGAAGAAAATGTGAAAGGACATCAGAAAGGAGCCACCTACATCAATAGAGAGCATGTTCCAGATGCATGGAAGAAATCAAAACCAATACTATTGGTGAAAAAAGGCGATCCAGAAGAACTGAGCACTCTCTTGCAAATGTATAAAGTCTTCACCCGCATCATACTCAATCGGATTAAGAAGGATCTTGAAATAAACGAAAGCAGAGAACAAGCTGGTTTCTGCTCAGGTTATTTGACAATTGATCACATCTACTCAGTTTGACAACTCATTGAAAAATGCAGGGAATACAAATTACTATTGTGTATTGCATTTGTCAACAACAAAAAAGCATTAGACTCAGTAGAGATTAACGTTGTACTCAACACACTCAATGAAATTGAAATCAACCCAAAGTACATCCACCTGGTGGAAGAAATTAACCACAATTGTTCAACAGAGATAACATTATTCAGTATCCCCTGCATTATTACTATATACAGAGAAGTCAGACAAGGCAACGCAATCTCACTAAAGCTGTTTTTAGCAGTATTGGATTCGCTGTTCAAAAAATTGAACTGGGAAGAAGGAATCAGAACTGATGGAGAACAATTAACATAACTTCTCTTTACTGATGACTGTGTAATACTGGCGAAGGACACAGCAGAACTGGAGAACAAACTTTTGCATGATATCAGGTTGGAAGTGAACATGTCAAAGATGAAGTGCATGCGGAATGAGCATTGTGCAGAAGTAATCATTACTGTAAATGGGAAAGAAATCAAGGAGGTTGATAAATATATTTACCTGGGTCAGTAGCTGAGCAGAGGCAATTATTTGAAGAGGAATGCAGTAGGAGGTGAAAGGTGAGGTGGGCAAGTTTAAACAAAGTAAAGACATCTCTAATGGATGATGAACTGCCCATGAAGAAAAGGAAAGAACTGTTTAACTCCACTGTGATGCCAGCAATGATATACAGAGCAGAAAGCTGGTCAACAACAAAAGCGGAGGAAGAATAATTTGCTGTCACCCAGAAAGCAATGGAAAGGCAAATGTGTAAGCTATCTCTCCTTGATCATATACTGAAAGAGGAAATCAGAAGGTGTACAGAGGTGACCAATGTAGTGCAAGCAATGTAAGACGCAAAGCAAAGACGGGTGAGTTATGTAGTCCACAGGCAAGACAATAAGTGGACAACCCGCATCAGTGACTGGATCCCCAGAGATCAAAGCTACAACTGAGCAGAACAAAAACCTGCTGGGCCAATCCCAAGACAAAACTCTTTGGCCAGAAATGGAAAGAACATGGTCACAACAAAATAGAATGGAGTGGCATCGACTTGCGTTCATGGAGGGACGGACGAGGACAAGTTGGACAAAGGTGAAGGAGATAAGGAAGTGCTTCTTCACACAATGCACAGTCTACCTGTGGAGTTTGTTATCAAGGAATGTTGTGAAAGCCAAAGGTAGAACTGGTTTAAAAACAATAAAATTTATGAAGAATAGGTCCATCAAAGACTATTACTGAAGATGGTAAGGGACAGAACCCCATGCTCTAAAGTTTTACTTTGTTTTGTTTCTGAGTGCAGTTATGTAAAAAAAACACAAAAAACCTCAACATTTCTAAGTTGCACTTTCACTATAAGAGATTGCACTACAGTATATGTATGAGTTGAATTGAAAAAATAATATTTCTTTTATCTTTTTTGCAGTGCAAATATTTATAATAAAATAATATAAAGCAAGCATTGTAAACTTTGTATTCTGTGTTTTAATTGAAATCAATATATTTGAAAATGTAGACAAAAATCCAAACATTTATTATAAATTTAAATTGTAATTCTATTATTGTTTTAGAGTGCCATTAAAACTGCAATGAATTGTGACTATTTTTAAATCTTGTTAAATTGTTTTGCATTAATTGCTTGCAGTAACTGCAGTTAATTGACTGTCCTAGTCTTTATTTAAAAATATAAAACAAATGTGGAATAAATGCAAATCACTGCATGAAACTTTTTTTTGTGCCAAATCATATCAAAATAAAACATTCTTCCTAGCAAAGTATCCAAAATGTGCCTTATGATGTGATTTATACTGCTGAGTGGCAGAGAAAGAGTTAACTGGAGCCAGAGAGCAATTAGTGCACCCAGTTTAGGATTAGGCCCTCCTCACGAGTGTCTGGGTCGCTGAATTTAAGAATGAGTTCCAGCTGAGGGGAGTGATGGTGGTGGCGACTAGTAGAGGAAGCACTTCAGGGCAGTAGAAGGAGGGAAGTAAGTCTGGCATCTTCTCCTGCGAGAGGGGAGTCCTGTTAGAGGACCGAGACATACACTGGGGAGCTTTTGGGGTAAACCTTGCCAAATAGGCAAAATGACAGAGAGGTATCCTGCATACTGTGTTTCAGGAGGAAAGACACATGGACTCACAGAGAGACTTGAGAGACAGTTAGGAGTTGGGAGTCTAGGAACAAACTTCTGGGAGATGTTCCTTGGTACAGAATTTCCCAGAATTATGACACTAGTTTCAGGTGGGTTTGAGAAAGCAAATAGTTGTCATAGTAATATCTCATAGCTTGAATAAAAATAGCAGTGAATGTCTCTCGCTCTCTCTTTATTGGTTATATCTTACATTGAATAGCTCTACCAAAATTTTAATTTGGATATTTCTATTACAGTCAGACCAATTGACAATTTCAAATATATTTATTCATGTTTAAAAACTAAGTGTCTATTATTTTCTCAATAATTGCATCATTCCAAATTCTGCTTTCATATGCATGTCAGAAGCTTTTATTTATTTAGATAGGAATTGTGCACTCAGTTGTGGGCAAAACAAGAAATCTGATCCAAATTCCACTGAAGTCTTTCCATTCACTTCAATGGACAGTGAATCATGCCCTGAAGTTAAACAATAAACACCTCTACTTCGATATAATGTGACTCAATATAACACGAATTTGGATATAATGTGGTAAAGCAGTTCTCTGAGGGGGGCACATCTGCGCACTCCAGTGGATCAAAGCAAGTTCAATATAACGTGGTTTCACCTATAATGCAGTAAGATTTTTTGGCTCCTGAGGACCGCGTTATATTGGGATAGAGGTGTAATACGATAGCTTGATGCTGAAAGGAATTTATAGGTCTAGTCCAAAGGCCACTGAAGACAAGGGTGCCTATAACCATGTACACTGCTACAGGCTGCTATAATGTACGGTAGTTGGCAAAGTTCCCCAGGCGACTGAATGTCAGAGGAAGATCCAGAGCACACAACATTCTAGCCAAACCTGTTCTACACACTTTTCCATCCATGAAATGCCCTTATGGTAAAAGCTACCTGGCTTTATGCATGATGGAATCTCCTCCACATTTGAATCCCCACCCTAGGAAGTTGTGATAGATCTCCATTCCTTTCATTCCACTCAGTAGTGTACAGGGACTGTAATGGAGAAAGAATACACCACAATCCCCAATTGTATTTATTTGGTACTTTGTCTTATATTAGACCAGGCCTGCACCACTCGTAAAGTGGTGGGGGCCATATTACTCCAAAGAAAACAGGTGAGGGCTGAGCCCTCCCTAGCCTCTCCAAAACAACACCCCCTCCCAGTGCCACCTACCCGGTTCGTCATCTCCCCATGAAATAAGGGGAGGGGAAAAGGGGGACAGTCTGAAGGGATTTTCTGGTGCTATGAACTAAGCTGGGGAAAGGAAAGGGGGCAGTGTGAAGGGATTGCATGCGACTGTCCAACACACAAATGCAGGGGCTGCAGGAAGCCCTGGAGTGGAGGGCAGTGTGATAGAGGCCGGGGAGGGGGAAGGTCTCTGGACCAGGGAAGGGGGCATGTGCTGGTCATGGCTTCCCGCCTCCTCCATTGTCCTGGGACAGCGAACTGTGGCCAGTGGAAGCCACTGTCGGCCGTACCTGTCAATGCGGTAGGTAAACAAACTGGCCTGGTCTGCCAGGGTGCTTACCCTGGCGAGCCACGTGCCAGAGGTTGCTGACCCCTGTCGTAGACCCTCAGTTTTATGAACACCAGTCTTATGAATGACCATGTTATATGAACCATTTTTTCCTGATGGGGAGGGAGGGAACCAAATGATAAATGGCATGAAGCCACCTATACATTTGAGGTTGGATTCAGCCAGAGTGATGTGTGTTAGCCTGGCCTTCTGAACTCCATGGAGAAGAACAAGAAGTCAATATCCTTTTACGTTGTGATACCTTTAGTGCAGGGGTTGGCAACTTCTGGCACGTGGCTCGACAGGGTAAGCACCCTGGCGGGCTGGGCCAGTTTGTTTACCTGCCGCAGTTTACTGGCCGCGATTCACATTCCAGGCCAATGGAGGCTGTGGGAAGCAGTGCGGGCTGAGGGATGTGCTGGCCGCAGCTTCCTGCTGCCCCCATTGGCCTGGAGAGGTGAACCGTGGCCAGTGGGCACTGGCATCAGCCAAACCTGCAGATGCGACAGGTAAACAAACTGGCCCTTGGCGAGCCGCATGCCAAAGGTTGCCGACCCCTAATCTAAAATTTGCAAAATACTCAAATCATGAACATGCAACATAAATCTTTAGTCACCTTTCCCCTATATTTATGCTTAGGTACAATTTTTTAAGAAGGCTGTGACAAGATGAAAACGTTGAGCAAGATGTGTAGTACTGTGGTTCTAAGGAAAGGTTGTGCTGTAACATAGTAGTATAAAATGAAAAATCCCTGCCACCAGCAGTAGATAGTTTCACTTTAGGAGCAGTCAATTGGTTCTAGAAAGCTGTCTGGAGGGAACAAGTTGGCTGATAACTTGAAATTAGATCCATTATCAAGCACTCTTGTATGACTTCAGTCAAAAGTAAGTAGTAAAATGTTAAAATCGACACACTATATTATGAGACAGGCAGCCAGTGGAGTTCACCTGGCAGAATGGTAACGGGGATCAGATTTTTTTTTTTAAATTAACTACAGTACCTAATGAAAGAGCAGCTGCATTTCATATAAGCTTAAGATGAATCAGGGAAGACTTCAGCAGTCCAACCCTAACATAGCCTCACATATGAGCAATTATGAAAATTGATTTTTTTCTGTTTGTTGACTTTGTATAAAACATACAGTATGGAAGAACCTAACAAGTTAAAATACAATTTGATAATGTGTATTGAGAATATGTCTTATGTGTATCTATTTTTAATTGAAAATAAAATAAAAGTGTAATTTAATACATATATAAAACTCTAAAAGCTATATGTACTTATTATAGATTTACTTTAATGCTGTGTAAACAACATTTATTCTTCTTCTTCCAAAATATGCCAGTTTCTCACAGGTTAGATGGTCTCTGAATTTTAAAGACATATTGCATTTGAAATACTGCCTCCTTTATTGTGGTTACATAGATTAAATCTCTCATCCAATTTCTAACTGACATTTTCCTTTGCCATTTATTTCATATAATTTTCCCATGAAATTGTAGGAGGGAGAGTGACAGGTCGAGTTTTAACTTCTGAGTAAATGCTTTCAGTGATACTTAATGTATGCCCTTAAGGAGGTAATATCTGCTTAATATTTATAATATCTGAGCACAACTGTCATTGTTGCTTGAAACTTTTGTCAACAAAGGCATTCCCAAAAAGAAAATGAACAAAACTGCCTAGTAGGTATGACTTTAGGGACAGTTCAGGAGCTCCTCTGGTTTGATTTGGTGCTGCCTTCTTAGTTTCACCTAGCTTAGGTTATTTAATATATAAAATACAGCTGGAATTGATGGAGACTTATATAGAATCTGCACATACATCTTGACACTTTTCATTCTGTACTTATGTTATCAGGCCTTTTTCTCATTTGCTGTTAATGGTGGCACTATCTATTGCCTAGGACAGGGGTCAGCAACCTCTGGCACATGGCTCGCCAGGGTAAGTACCCTGGTGGGCCAGGCCAGTTTGTTTACCTGCCGCATCAGCAGATTTGGCTGACCGTGGCTCCCACTGGCCGTCCCAGGTCAATAGGGGTGGCGGGAAGTGGTGCGCGCAAGGGATGTGTTGGCTGCAGCTTCCCACCACCCCCATTGGCCTGGGACAGCACTTACCCTAGAAAGCTGCATGCCAGAGGTTGCTGACCCTTGACCTAAAATTTCATTTGAAATGTATAAATCTCAAATTTCATGTTTCAAAAACCGTAAGCACTCTTTGCTATCTACTATTGGATGTTGTTGTTTTTTTTAATTGATGTACATCACCGAAGGCCAGATCCACAAAGGGATATAGAGTCCTAAAGCAAAGATTTAGGCACCTAAGCTCCAATTTTGTACATCTCTGTAATCCCCCAAATGCCTGTCAATTACTGCCTACCTTGTGGACCTACATTATTTCTGTTAATGTCCCCAGGGTGCCTGTTTCTGCCTCTGGGCATGCCTCCTGCTGACTCAAGAAGATGTTCAGAGGTTTATCTCAGGCCTAAGACCCAGTATGATTCTCAGGCAGGGGAGCACCCATCTTCTCCTGGTTTATTTTGCCTGTGAGGCTTGATTCAGTAGATATGATCAGAGCATGCCACGCAAAACAGCCTGGAGTAGAGAAGGAGGACTTCCTTATAATCTTTAGCTCAGACGATAAAGTACTCACCTGAAATGTTGGAGACCCCAGTTCAATTCTCCTTCTGCCTGCTGAGAAGGGATTTGAACAAAGGTTTCCCCACTGTTGGGTGAAAACTAAGTTCAATTTTAATTTAGACTTAACTAGTTTTTTAGTTTTTTTATTTTATATGTTTTAAGGTAATGCTCTTATCACCTATGAATTACACATACATGCAAAAATAGATAAGACAAGAAAAGATAAGTTACCTTTCCTGGGGATAAGGCGATTCTTTTTAAATCTCTGGTCTTCATGTTCTTCCCCTGTGTCTTCTCCACTCTCCTACTTTTTATCCCCTGTTCCATAACTTTGCACAGACTCAGTTTATCTCATTACCTCATTTGTGTACCCATTTAACACATTATGCATAAATCACTATAACTTTAATATTTTTGCTTATCCTGCTAAAATTTACTTTTATCCGCTATCAATCGGTTGCCTGATCTTTAGATTATGTATTAATTATACATAATTAATTACATAAGAATCCCCAATTATCATTTTGAGGGTTGCCAGGTTCTTGACCCAAGATCAGGCCCAATATTATTCAAATTATTATACAGTTGAGAATATGATGTGCACAGTTGCAACACTCACAGTATAGGAATTCTTCTATATTTACTGATATAGGTTATTAATACATTTAGCACAATCACAAACACCCAACTCAGTAAGGTAGATAGAGACACTACAGAATGTACCTCTGCACATCCATGTATTCACATCATCTCCTGTAGAACAACCTGAAATGTTCACCATCATCTTCCTCCTCACCATCCCCCTGCCCCTCATCACCTGTGGTCATCGTTCTGTCACTTCCCAAGGACAACATCTCTCCTACTGCCCCTAGACTGGGATGCCACTTTTATAATAGGTTACTCTGACGCTGCTATGTTTGATATATATTCAGTAGGAGATTTTTCCCTCTTTTCCTTATTTGTATTTCCTCACCTTACTAACGTTGGGGTGTCTTTTTCTCAACTTATTTTCATATATGTCTGTTCGTTACCATGCCTCTTTTGTGGTTAGGTATCACATTTGTTACTTCTGTCCTAACTGGTTATTTCAGTTCTTTCCAAGTTGTGGCATATCTGTTAAGTTTAAAAGGGTAGGAATTTAAGAAAGCCCCTATGCCAACCTGCTTTAACATATCCTCTATGTTGAATGTTGCAGCTATACATGGACCTTATGCTTTAGCTCTTCACCATCTATCTAGGTGAAAGGTCCCAAACATATGTATGCTAACTTTACCTTAGCTCACCATGCAGGATGTGGCCTGCAGGTCCCTTGTGTTTCAGCCAAAAATATACTGTAATATAGGCCCATAAACTTATTATAAAATAATCAAACCCATAAGAAAATAAACTTATAAGAAAAGATATATAGGCAAGCAAACAGGCTAGTCTTAAATGTATCTTATGTACATTAGTTCATTGCCGGGACATTTCTGTGGTTGAATTATTTACCTGTGGTCAGAACTTCCCCTTGAACTCTATTTTCAGCTCCCCAAATACTTGGGATTTTCTGTTGGGCTGTTTATCTGTTCAAAGGTCTCAAGTCTTATGTTAACTTTCTGAAGCTAATGTCTTACAGGATACAGGCCTATAGGTTTCTTGCATTACTGCTGAATATAATGCAAAGCAGTAAATATAATTGTAGTGAGGTGAGACCAACAGGAGGCATCGTGCCAGTGAGTCATCTTGGGAATTATCTCTCCAGCATATGGAGCACCTCCTTCTGGCCAGTGTCTCACCTGCTGCTGGCCCCCGTGTCCTTCCCGGATACTGGTGCCCCTTTACCTGGGGGTGTTGGCCCCTGGCAGTGACCCCACACTGTGGGTCTCCCCTCCCAGGGGAGTCCCCAACCGTCTATCCCCACCTTGCCTAGATGGCTACTGCCAGTCATCATCTAGCCCCTACTCACTGGGGCAGACTCAGACTGTCAACTACTTATTAATAAGTAGTTATTAGGCAAGTTATTAATAAGTAAGCTGAGGGGGACGGAGGCGTCCATCTGTCACCCTGACATTTCATCTCGGGAGGTATGCTACCTGCCGGGGGCCCATATCTGAAATGTTACAGAGGCATTGTTGAGGATTATCCGGCCTTCTGACTACTACCCCATGCTACTCAACCATGTGGGCACAAATGATACTGCAAGGTGTGACGCTGAGCGGATCAAGAGTGACTACAGGGCTCTGGGAGTTTGGAGTACAGATGGTATTTTCTTCGATTCTTCCTGTCAAAGGTAGGGGCCCGGGAATGTGAATGCCTGGCTGCGAAGATGGTGTTGCCAGGAGGGCTTTGGCTTCCTCAACCACAGGATGCTATTTGAGGAAGGACTGCTAGGCAGAGATGGCGATCACCTTTTGAGGAAGGGAAAGCCTTGTTTGCACACGGACTGGCTAACCTAGTGAGGAGGGCTTTAAACTAGGTTCGACGGGGACAGGTGAGCAAAGCCCACAGGTAAGTGGGGAACATAAATACCCGGGAGATGGGTCGGAAACAAGAGGGAGCGTGGGCTATAATGGAAGAGAGAAAATAGGGTCAAGGCAAAACTGGGAGGCAGGATCAAACCAGTATCTTAGATGCCTATATACAAATGTGAGAAGTATGGGTAATAAGCAGGAAGAACTGGAAGTGCTAATAAATAAATACAACTATGACATTGTTGGCATCACTGAAACTTGGTGGGATAATACACATGATTGGAAATGTTGGTGTGATGGTATAGTTTGCTCAGGAGGATAGACGGGACAAAGGGAGGAGGTTGCTTATATCTTAAAAATGTACACACTTGATAGGTGGAGATAACATAGGGACGAAAGTGTTGAGAGTCTCTGATTAGGTGAAAGGGGTAAAAAACAGGGGATGTTGGTGCTAGGAGTCTACTACAGGCCCTTCCGGTGGAAAGAGGTGGATGAGGTCTTTTTTAAACAAATAACAAAATGATGAACCCAAGATTTTTGGTGTGATGGGGATCAACTATCGGAATTGTTGGGAAAATAATCGGCAGGGCAGCTATCCCAAACGTTCCTGGAGCATTGCAGAACTTTTTATTTCGAAGATTGAAAGCTACTAGGAGGTGGGAAGTATTCGCGGATTTTAACAATAGGAGGAAATTGTTAGAGCAATGAAAGAGAAGGAGTTGGGTAAATGATCATGAAATCATGAGTTTGCAATTCTAAGGAAAGGTAAAAGTACAGAAAGTAGAGAAATGAATACAGGAATAATTTGGTAAGCTGAAAGCTGATAGGTAAGGTCATGGAATGGGTAAGCTCAGAGAGCTGATAGGTAAGGTCCCATGGGAATCAAGACTGAGGGGAAAAACAACTGAGGAGAGTTGGCAGTTTTTCAAAGGGACACTATTAAGGGCCCAAAAGCAAGCTATTCGATGGGTAGGAAAGATAGAAAATGTGGCAAAAGACCACCTTGGCTTAACCACGAGATCTTGCATGACCTACAAAATAAAAAGGAGTCATATAAAAAATGGAAACTAGGTCAGATTACAAAAGGATGAATATAGGCAAACAACACAGGAATGCAGGGGCAAGATTAGAAAGGCAAAGGCACAAAATGAGCTCAAACTAGCTATGGAATAAAGGGAAACAAGAAGACTTTTTATCAATACATTAGAAGCAAGAGGAAGACCAAGGACAGGGTAGGCCCACTGCTCAGTGAGGAGGGAGAAACAGTAACAGGAAACTGGAAATGGCAGAGATGCTTAATGACTTCTTTGTTTCGGTCTTCACTGAGAAGTCTGAAGGATGTCTAACATAGTGAATGCTTATGGGAAGGGGTAGGTTTAGAAGATAAAATAAAAAAAGAGCAACTCAAGAGTTAATAGAGAAGGGTATCATGAGACTCTAGCTATTTCTTTTGGGAAGAGCTAATATGTCGGACTAAACAGAGAAAAAGAAAATAAAAAAAGGTATCGGGAGACAGAAGAAGGAAGTTTCCAGAAGAACTGGAAAGGGCAAATATTAAGTGTCATTATAGAAAGGGAAATAAAACAACCAGGCACTACAGACCAGAGTTAGTTTAACTTCTGTGACCAGGAAAGATAATGGAGCAAGTAATTAAGAAATCAGCGCAAACGAACTTGGAAGTGGTAAGGTGGATAGGGAATAAGCCACATGGATTTTGTAAAGAACAAATCATGTCAAACTCAATCTGTAGCTTTTTTTGATAAGATAATGAGTCTTTGGAGTTAGAGAGAGCGGTGGATGTTGGTAATACTAACTTAGTAAGGTTTATTGATACGGTCTCTCGCATGATATCTAGTCCGATAAACGTAGAGGGCACAATACATTAGATTGGGGCTACATAGGTGGGTGATAACTGGCTGGAATACCGTACTAAGAGTAGTAGTTATTAATGGCTCCCAGTCTGCTGGAAAGGTAAAGTGGGTGTTCCGCAGGGGTCTGTTTTGGGATCGACTCTGTTCAATCTATCGATCCACTCCTTCACTCCAAACGACTTGATGTTGTCATAGAAGTACGCTTATTAAGTTTGCAGACGACCAAAGATGGGAGGGATTGCAACTGCTTTGGAGGACAGGGTCAAATCAAAATGATCTGGACAAATTGGAGAAATGGTCTGAGGTAAACCGATGAAGTACAATAAGACAAATGCAAAGTGCTTCACTTAGGAAGAACAATCAAGTTTCACACATACAGAATGGAGAGACTGTCCGAAGGAGTATGGTATGGTAAGAAGAGATCTAGGGTCATAGTGACCAGAAGCTAAATATGAGTCACAGTGTGATACTGTTGCAAAAAAAGCAAACGTGATTCTGGGGATGCATTAACAGTGTGTTTGTAAACAGACACGAGAAGTCATTTGTTTCTTCCGGTCTACTCTGCGCTGGTTAGGCCTCAACTGGAGTATTGTGTCCAGTTCTGGCACGATTTCAAGAAAGATTGGAGAATGGAGAGCGTCCAGAGAAGAGCAACAAAGAATGATTAAAGGGTTTGAGAACATGACCTATTAAGGAAGGCTGAAAGAATTGGGTTTTTTAGTTTGGAAAAGAAAAGACTGAGAGGGGACATGATAGCAGTATTTTTCAAGGTATCTAAAGGGTGTCATCAGGAGGAGGAGAAAACTTGTTACCTTAGCCTCTAATGATAGAAGAAGAAGCAATGGGCTTAAACTGCAGCAAGGGAGATTTAGGTTGGACATTAGGAAAAAGTTCCTAAGTGTCAGGGTAGTTAAACACTGGAATAAATTGCCTAGGGAGGTTGTGGAATCTTCATCCCTGGAGATATTTGAGAGTAGGTTAGATAAATGTCTATCAGGGATGGTCTAGACGGTATTTGGTCCTGCCGTGAGGGCAGGGGACTGGACTCAATGACCTCTCGAGGTCCCTTCCAGTCCTAGAGTCTATGAATCTGCTCATCACTGGCAAGGGGGAGGTTGGACCTGCTGGCTTTCCCTGCAGCCCAGTACCTCTCTTTAGGCCTTGAACAAGGCTTGCAGCCTGGAGAGTTGCCCAGCTGCAACCCTAGCTCCTCTTGCCTTTCCCCAGCACTTCTCAACCTTTAGTACCTTGCTCCAAGGCAGCTAGGTCCTTCTTTCTCCACCACGTTTAGAGAGAGACTCTTAGCTCCTGACTCACAATCTTTTTGTAGGGCCAGCTGTGGCCTGACTGGGGTGTGGCCCTAGCTGTGGCTGCTTTCCCAATTAGCCTAACCTTTTCTCTCAGGAGCCCCACTACAACAATAAAGGCTGTCATAAAAAGATAGTTAAGGGTTAATGCCTCTTTTACCTGTAAAGGGTTAAGAAGTTCACCTAGCCTTGCTGACCCCTGACCAGAGGAACCAATGGGGGAACAAGATGTTCAAAAGGAAGGAGGGAAGTTTCCTTTGTTTAGAGTCAGTTTCAGTTTCAGCAGAAGTGAAAAAGATCAAGGAACCAGCCTCTTATCAGAGTAGTAAGTTTTAGAAAGGGATAAATAGGTTTATGTTTATTTTCTTTTTGTAGCTTGTCTTGGCATCAGGGGAATAATCAAATGTGGGTATTCTTGTGTGTAATAAGGCTTTTGCCCAGGGGAACATCCTGTGTTTTAAATCTGTTGTCTGTGAGATCGGCTTGTATACTGTCTACCAGAGATTTTTTTCTTTAGCCTTTCTTTTCTTTAATTAAAAGCCATCTTTTAAAGAACTAGATTGATTTTTCCCCCTTTTTTTTAGATCCAAGGGGATTGGATCTGGACTCACCAGGGATTGGGTGGGGGGAAGGAGGAGGAATGAGTAATTCTTCCTTGCTTTAAGATCCAAGGGGTTTTGATCAGTGTTCAACAGGGAATTGGTGAAGAAGTCTCTCAAGACTACCCAGGGAAGGGAGTTAGTACTTGGGAGTGGTGGCAGCAACACTAGATCTAAGCTGGTAATTTAGCTTAGGGTTTCTCATGCAGGTCCCTACATCTATACTCTAAAGTCCAGAGTGGGAGTGAAACCTATGACAAAGACAAACTAGCCCACTGGGCTACAAACCTCACTACCTCTAAGCAGTTCTTACCTTACAATAGTTCTCCTTACTGGTCTGTTTTTGCAGCTTTCAGTTTTTGCTTGTTAGCTTATTTTAGGTGGCACTGGATGTTAATAATTCCATTATGACACTCCTTCACCCTGCTATTTACAAAGATTTTACAAATAAAACACAGAAACCTTTTTGAGGGTTTATACAGTCCTGAAGCAGTGTCAGCCAAGTTCTGAAATGCAGCATAAGCAGACACACACACACACAAAGCAAGAAAATCTTTTATATCTTCTTATAATACTTTAATATTCATTTTTTCTAACATAATTTAGTACATATCTTTGACTAACACACATCATTACACAGTTTTCTAACCATCTTCACTCAGACAAGGGTCCTAACCTCTGGACTATGGGTGGGAATCTGTGCATTTCAATGATTGGAGTTGTTCCAGTCAGTATTAAATAATTTAAAAAATAAATATTAATTGGGCCAGAGAGTGACTCCATAGTCCAGTGACAGGGCATTCACCCTTGCCACTAGACTAAAAGTTTTAAGTGTGGCCGAACATCATTACGGTCTCTAAGTCCCTTTGTAAAACTAGGCCCAAATACCTTCTTGTGTTAAATAGAATTGTGATACTGAATGCCTTACTGGACTTTATGGAGTCTGTAGCTATTATTCATTGCGTTATAGAAAGCTCTGCTTCATGAGATTTTTTTTAGTGGGAGGTAGGGAGAAGGGATGAATGGACTATAAGGTGGATATAAAGCTGTCTAGATTGTTGGGCTCAACAGGTAGTGATCAACAGCTCAATGTCTAGTTGGCAGCCAGTATCAAGCGGAGTTCCCCAGGCGGTCTGTCCTGGGGCCAGTTTTGTTCAACATCTTCATTAATGATCTGGATGATGGATTGGATTGCACCCTCAGCAAGTTCACAGATGACACTAAGCTGGGGGGAAAGGTAGATACGTCAGAGGGTAAGGATAGGGTCCAGATTTACCTAGTCAAATTGGAGGATTGAGCCAAAAGAAATCTGATGAGGCTCAACAAGGATAAGTTCAGAGTCTTACACTTAGGACAGAAGAATCCCATGCACTGCTACTGGCTGGGGACCGACTGGTTAAGTGGCTGTTCTTCAAAAAAGGACCTGGAGATTACAGTGCATGAGAATTTGGACAGGAGTCAACAGTGTGCCCTTGTGCCAAGAAGGGTAACAGCATATTGGACTGCGTTAGTAGGAGCATTGACAGCAGATCGAGGGAAGTGATTATTCCCCTCTATTTGGCACTAGTTATGCCACATCTGGAGTATTGCATCCAGTTTTGGGCTACCCACTACAGAAAGGATGTGGAAAAACTAGAGAGAGTCTAGCAGAGGACAACAAAAATGATTAGGAGGCACATGACTTAGAAGGAGAGGCTGAGGGAACTGGGATTATTTAGTCTGCAGAAGAGAAGAATGAGAGGGGATATGATAGCAGCCTTCAACTCCCTGAAGGGGGGTTCCAAAGAGGATGGAGTTAGGCTGTTCTCAGTGGTGGCAGATGACAGAACAAGAAGCAATGGTGTCAAGTTGCAGTGTGGGAGGTCTACGTTGGATATTAGGAAACACTATTTCACTAGGAGGGTGGTGAAGCACTGGAATGGGTTACTAAGGGAAGTGGTGGAACCTCCATCCTTAGAGGTTTTTAAGGCTTGACTTGACAGAGCCCTGTCTGGGATGGTTTAGTTGGGGTTGGTCCTGCTTTGAGGTCTTCCTGAAGTTTCTTCCAGCCCAAGTCTTCTATGATTCTAAGGGTTTTGTAGCGAGGAAGTGTAGCCTCCCTCAGAGGTGGAACCAGAGGGAACTCTGCAAGCCACCTGGTGGGCACAGCATGAGGCCCAACCACCACAAGCTGGAAACAGAAGGGTGGGACAGGAAGGGGAAGTGTAAAGGGCTGGCCCAGCAGCTCAGTTGAGAGGAAGCAGTTGAAGGAAACAGATGCTTCTTTCCTGCTGTTGGAGTAGGACGCCAAGGAGAACCCCTGCTGCCCCGGGGACCAGCCTGAGCTTCCAGACAGAAATGCCACTCTGGATACTGAAGAGTTGCTACCACTATCCTTGGCAGTATATCCCGGAGAGACTGAGGACAACTCCTGGACACAGGTACACCCGAGGGGGAGAGTAGAAAGAAGCCCAAGGGAACCAAGCAATAGTCTGGTTGGGAGCTGGCCTGAAACAAGATTAGTGTGTTGTGGTTGGATACCCATTGATCCATTGGCAAGCCATTCTGCTTCTGTTAGGGCCCTGGGCTGGAACAAGTGGAGTTGGATGGGTCAGTGTCCCCACTGCAACCCCACCTCTAGGGTGGAAGTACTCTCCCTTCTTAGGGCAGGAGGCCTGCATTCCTCGGGTGTCACCACTAGAACCCCATAGACTATGCTTGACACTCCCCTCTACCTGAGCCTCATAGATTGTGCTTGGTGCTCACCCTTGCCAGAGCCCTGCTTAAAGGTTGGGTGAATAAACTGCTGCAGCTCTGCCTGACTGCAGGCCAGAGACTTGACCATTTGCTATCCTGCTCGGCTTAATGGCTGGGTGAATAGGTTGCTACCGCTCTTCTGGTTGAAGTCCAGAGCCCAGACTCTTTAGGGCACTGCCATGCTGGAAGACTGGGGTCCCTTGAAAATTACTAATTTCTTCTGTTTTTCTTTATTTGGAAAAGACTGTAACAGACCAAACTTTGAGGAGGCATAGTCTCCCTCAGAGACAGAAGCAGAGGGACAGCCACACTAGCTTACAGGCTTGTAGAGGGAAGAAGCCAGTGGCTGAATATCATTCTAATTATAATGGAAAAGCTTTATGAAAAATGAAGTTTTTTTTAACGAATAGCTGCAATACTTTCTTTTACTCTCTGAGTCATATGTGGAGAACTCATTTTATGTTGAGACACTCTTAACTTGGTGGCAGCTATAAAATTGGTTATACTCCAGTTGGTATCTGGATTGCATCCATTCAGATATCATAAGGTTTCTACAACTGTATAAACAGTATAGTAGTGTTATCCTTTTATTTTGCCATGGAGTAAAAGATTCACCGCCCAGACATTGGGTTACTGTGTAATGGCATAGCCCATATAATGGCTTATGGCAGAGGTCGGCAACCTCTGGCACATGGCTCGCCAGGTAAGCACAATGGCAGGCTGGGCCAGTTTGTTTACCTGCCACATCGGCAGGTTCAGCTGATCGTGGCTCCCACTGTCCGTGGTTCACCGTCCCAAGCCAATGGGGGTGGCGGGAAGCCGCGGCCAGCACATCCCTTTCTGTGTGCCAGAGGTTGCTGATGTCTGGTTTATGGAGACATTTTAGTATGTTATGCTATACAAAGCTATGAAGAATAAAATTATGCAATTAAAAATAAGTTTCCATAAGCACACAGTGTAACTGAACATACAAAATAGAATTTAAGTGAGATATTAGTGGGGCACAGGCCTTTTGCTAATCCTCTGCAGACAGGTACATTTCTCCTTGCATGTATTCAGATTTAATGAGTAGTATATGTGCCCGTGTATGTGATAGGAAAACTCTTGGAAAGACTCTTCATAGTTTGGAAAGGCAACAAACTAACATTCTGAAACTCTTTAGAATTACTTTTTTGTTGAAATGTCACTGATAGCACCATGACTGTAGAGAGTTATCATGCTTGATGGACAAACAGAGAACAATGGTATATAACTACAAATTCTGTATTGTCCCTGATAAAAGAGAGTCATAATAAAATAAAATCACGTATAATACTATTTACTGTGACTTGATATTACTACTTAAGCTTTCATATACTATGTAAAATGTTTTCTCTTAAACTTTGTAAACATTATCATGTTACTATTTATGTCTTGCTTTTTGTAGTGTCTGGATTAAACTGGAATTTAAAGATAAATTAAAAAAGCTGCACTTAAATGAATATATGAGAAGATGGTATGGTTTACTCATTTACTTAACCAATGCCATATTAGTGCTAGTATTTTATTATGTCCACAGTACAAATACAATAGAAGAAAGCTTATTTCAGCCATATCCCAAGTGGTTAAAACTGTCTCTCTCTCTCGTCGCTTCATCCCACAGGAAGTAAGGAGGTAAGCTCAAGAGAACTCAGAAGATAATTAGGGCCTTGTGTTCAGCAGACTAACCTTAAAACTCTTTCCCTCCTTGGCAAAAGAGATATGTTGCTTCTTCCCTCAGCCAAACAGATTACTACTGTACTCCCTCTACCTTATGAGCCCAAATGGGAGGACTCTCCTTACGTAACTAGCAGTTCCCACAGCTCTTCTATGGTATCTCTTTTTTACTGCAGTCACTTAACCACATTCATTTCTGACCAGGGAGAATATGCATTCCCACCCCAAAGAACACAGTTGCCTTCTTTCTTGCACCTTTTCTAATGCACAAGAAAAGGACAAAAGAAGTATTTAAGATATCTGAAAAGTCCCAGGATAACTTGTAGGTAATTAAATTTATACCATAGTTATATATTGCACAGCCAGATATTCAGAAAAAAACATTATGCAAATGAATGCACAATTGTGATAATGGCATACAAACTAGACATGTAAAAGCAGCAGAGAATCCTGTGGCACCTTATAGACTAACAGACGCTAGTCTGTTAGTCTATAAGGTACCACAGGATTCTCTGCTGCTTTTACAGATCCAGACTAACACGGCTACCCTTCTGAAACTAGACATGTGGATTCTTATCTTAATCAGATTGGAAGTTTAAATATTTTAAAATAGGGGTCGGCAACCTCTGGCATGCGGCTCACCAGGGTAAGCACCCTCAGCCCACGGCACTTCCCACTGCCTCCATTGGCCTAGGACGGCAAACCGCGGCAGTGGGAGCCATGATCGGCTGAACCTGCTGACGCAGCAGGTAAACAAACTGGCCCAGCCTGCCAGGGTGCTTACCTTGGCAAGCCGCATGCCAGAGGTTGCTGACCCCTATTTTAAAATGGTCCCACATCACTAACTGTAACCCTTGGTGTAGGACTCTATGCCCCAGTCACTTGTATTTTTTGATTAAGAAAATCTGTGGTTGGCAATTGGTGTCCTCTTGCTGAGCTGAATGAGTGGACTTTCATGAAGCTCTCTTTCTCAGATTATGAAGTGAAAATGCAGTACAGCAGGCATCAGCTGCCTCTGCAGGATTCTGTAAACAAAAGCGAATTAATTTGATATTAAAAAAAGATTTTCATGTATTAGCTGGATGAAACAGAAAATATTTATACTGCTGGATATATACATTTTTTGAAACAGGTGACAACCAACACTGCACTCTTCTACTGGAGAGCAGCCAATTATACTTAATTAGAATTTTAAAATGCACTTTGAAAAACATGAGGAACAATTTTCAGATCTGTTGTTTTCACCAGAAAGTGGGGATGGCAGATGCAACTATTGGTATCTGAGAGACTGCACAGGGGTAACTTGATTTAGACTTCAACAGCAGATTTTGAAAATGATTTGTTCTGTTTCTAAGGAGGAATGTTGGATAATATTTTGGTTTGGTGGAGTAAGGACTGTGAGACAATACATTAAATTATTAATTGGTGTTATATCTGATTGAATTTTAAATGATAATCATGAATTATGGCTGCTAGGAATTTGCATACAGAAAGCAAACAAATCTCTTTCCCACTTTGTTCCCACGTATACACACTTAAGCTAGCTAAAAAGAACTATCTTATGAATAAAATGGCAATAATGCCATCGATACCATCTAATTAAAGGGATACCATGAACTTGTGATCTAGTTACTAAAGACACGGAGATGTTAAAATCTAGTTTCAGGTTCTACACTTACCCCTTAACCACCCCTGACAGTTTTTATGGCTTTACAATCAAATTTTTCTATTTTTTTTCTCTTCTGCTTTATGAAATACCCCCACTGTGATGTTATCTAATTAAACTATGACCATGTAGATCATCATTGCTACCACTGTTATATAATTGCATCCAATCTTATACAAATTGTGGCATGTGAGATGTCTATGGAAAGGTTATGATTTGCTGTTTATGATTATGCTATTTGTATGCAATTAATATTTTGGTATCTGAAGTTATGACTGTTGGCTCTATGCCTGTATTTCAGAATGTTTGCTCCTCGACAGCACCTATAAGATAGTTAGCTAGCACATCTTGGAGGGACGATTCAAACTGAGTGGCCCATCAAAAGAACATTTAACTCACAATGGAAGATGCTCAACTACCCTGAATGGAGTTTCCGGTGAATGTGCTGTTTGAGGTGTAAGTAATGGCTTCTATTGTGTCTAAGTAGAATGATGCATGCACATGTGACTACTTCTGCCCCTGCTTTTCCTGCCAGCTTAACTGAAAGCAATTTAAGAAGTGTTCCTGTTTTTAACACCCAGATGTCCAACTCCCAGTGGGGTCCAAACCCCAAATAAAGCCATTTTATCCTATATAAAGCTTACGCAGGGTAAACTCATAAATTGTTCATCCTCTATAACACGGATAGAGAGATATGCACAGCTGTTTGCCCCCTCCCACACACAGGTATTAATACAGATTCAGGGTTAAATAATAAGTAAAAAGTGATTTTATTAAATACAGAAAGTAGAATGTAAGTAGTTCCAAGTAGTAACTGACAGAACAAAGTGAATTACCAAGCAAAATAAAATAAAATGAAACACGAAAGCCTACAGCTAATATAGCAAGAAAACTGAATACAGATAAAACCTTACTCTCAGAGGTGCTCCAGCTATAAAATGAAGTTTTGGAGTCTCATGGGCAAGTCACATGTCCATGCAAGACTGAGTTCCTTACCAGCCAAGCCACATTCCTGGGAAAGCTCAGATGTGGATTGGTATCTTTGAGTTCATTTTTGGCTTAAGGGTTTCTTGATTGTGCACTTACTGAGAATAGTCTTTTTTCTCAGGAAGCTGACCAACTGCTTCACTGAGGCTATTTAAAATTAAACAAGTACATAGCCAACATTCATAACGGTGAATATAAAAATGATACATGCATACAAATAGGAGGAATGTATTCAGTAGATCATAATCTTTACAGAGATGTTACATGACTGCTTTGGGCCAATGGGAGGTGCTGGAAGTGGTGCAGGCCGAGGGACTTACTGGCAGCCTCTTCCAGCAGCTCCCATTGGCCCAGAGCAGCAATCCACGGCCAATGGGAACCGCGATCGGTGAGACCCGCAGATGAGGCAGGTAAACACACCGGCCCAGCCCACCAGAGACTTTCCCTACACAAGTGGCGACCCTTGTTTGAGAAACCCTGTTCTAACTCTAATTTTATCCTCTTTTTTCCCCAGATTCTGGAACCCACATACTTGAAACTTTGTGTTTTTGGTATTGTCTACTTTTGACAGACTGTACCACTGTATTCACCTCTTTCATACTATTGTAATAATCTTTGTACAAGGTATACTTTGTGAGGTATCATTTGAAAGCTCATAATTTTCTGGTCGTTATTGTCTTGGTAAAATATGTGTGACAACATATTATGTAAATTTATAAGATTCACCTGTACAGCATTACTAAAACATGTTCCAAGCCTGGGGAGGAAAGGGAACAGGCATGAAAAATCTACATCTAAGCAAAGAAACAACATGGAGTTCCCAGCCACATAATCTGCTTGTTGCCATGATCCCGGTTGGAAATGCTTCTCAAAGGGAGGACAGGGCTATACACAGAAGTGGCAGACATTCCACTCCTCTCTTATTCGCTAACCATCAAGTCACTCCATTTCTGGGGGAAAATCTGTGAATAGGAGTGTGTTGGAATTACCCTGCAGTACAGACACCTGGGGAAATTCTGTGCCACTGTGCAATCCAGAATTTGTGCAGAATTAATGTTCTGATCAGAATTTCCTTTTTCCCTTCAGAATTGGTGCTTCTGAGCCACTTGCTGCCACTAGACCCAGCAAAGGCTGACTCTACAGCTCACAAATACAGGACACTGTCAGCAGGGAGGAGGTGGAAGGGGAGCATGAGCTAAAGGGATCTGGGAAGCTGCAGTTCCCAGCATGTCCTGAAGGAAGGAGGTGGTGTGCACTGTAGGAAATGCTGTACAACCCCAGGACCCAGCATCAGGCTGTTTCTCTTTCTTAATCCTTGTGCTCTAGGAGGCAGGGGATGCAGGTGTCTGGACTGGGGGGAGTTCCAAAGCAGGGCTCTGTGGGGAGAGGATGTGGATGTCTGAAACCAGAAGGGCAGAGTTTTCCTCCCAGATGTGCCCAGCTGGCATGTATGACACACCCAGACTGAGATGCCCAGCAAAAGCATAAGAGAGAAACAGGAACTGTGTGTTTGTAGGGGTTTCTTTAATGCTCTATTCCTGTGGGAATCTTTTTTGTTGTCTGTATTGTGAAAGATATACTTGCAGACAAGTATTTTGAAATAAATTACCAAAATTATTGAAACGGACATGATTATTTTATGTTATTTTGGCACATAAAATATGAAAAATATTAAAATATTGTGCACACAATTTTTAATTTTTTGGCAATGCAATTTTTAAATTTTTGGTGTAGAATTCCCTCAGGATATATAATTCAGGCTGGTATAAGGATACGTGTGACTGGCAGCCTGCAGGTACACATAGACCAAGATTGGAATGACTTACATGCTGAGGGCTGTTTGTGAGAGGTTACAGAGCAGTGGTGGCACAGCTATTCAGTAGATTGTCTAGATTGTACCTTGGGTATGTCACACTACCCATCTAGTTTCAAGGACAAATCTGCAGTGGTCACATTATTGAAATTACCATATAGTCTGGTTTTCCTCTGGTTATTTTGAGTCTATGTCTCTTCAACACATTTCTCCATTTATCAATATCCTCTTCTAGATTATCATTCTCTGAAAACAGCATGCATCAAGGTACTTCCTTCTATATGTTCTTGTGAGGATATTCAAGACAAGGACAAAGGATAAACAAACATAGCACTGTCTTTCCAAATGTATTCATTATTTGGAATTATATTTTCATTCAGTCAGTGAGAGTACTTGCAAATATGAATTCAAAATTCACTGGCCATGAATATTCTATTAAAATAGCTTGACAGAAGTGGCTTCTCTGAATGTCCCTTCTAGTAAATTCACTGACTATTTGCAGAAATCCAGAACAAAAGAGGCCCAACATATGTTAAACGGTTTTGTGTAAATATTTAATTAATATTATGGATTTTTTCAATGTTTTCCCAGCACTAAATATTTATATGAAGTTGTATGATGTGACTGGGTCTTGATTATTTTGCTTTCATCTGCTCGTGAAAGCCATTTTCATCACTTTTTTGTTTGTTTTTGTTTTTTGTGTGTACTGGCCTAAGATTTCTGTCTGGTCTTTAAGTAGAGTTTGTGAACGATTTTGAATGTTAAACATTTTAATACTTATTGCAACTAGAGCTAATATTTATGACATTTGATGCAATTAGCCCATATTAGACATCCAAATACCACCCCAAAATTTGGGTTTTCAAAATAAGTTTATGAATTTTCAGGCTTGTGGGTTACTGTATTTTAGCTATCGTTCGAGTGATAAAGCCTTATTTTCTGTCATACAATATATAGAGAGCAACTTACTTAATACTCTTACCTAAATATAATATAGAAAAAGCACATTTTAAACAAAGAAAAAATGATATTCCTATATAACCTTATTTATTTTTCTTAATTTGAAGCTGGTTCAAACATTGTTATTATCACCCAGTAATGATTCAGAAGCAAAATTATCCCATTATACAATCAACATATAACAGTTTCCAAGAATACATTATGCTAGGCAATGAGACAGACCAAAGCTATAGATGGTTGTCACAGTAATACTAATTTTTAAACCATATTTGACATATAACTAATTGTAGTTGTGTAGTATGACACTGGGGTGGGGTGAACTATGTAGGAAGAGAGTGAGTACATGTGTCCACATGTTTAAGACCAAAATATGAAATTTATAATTTACTAGAGCAGGACAAAATTATTCTAATGATTTTTTTCCACAGAGTAATAGCTTTTTTAAAGCAATTTTTTTTCTTCACCTTGTCTTTCTTTGAAATATTTCATGTTTGTAAACAATTGCAGGGTTCAAAACTGAAGTCAGTTTTGAACCCTGCAAAATTAAAACAACTTCAGAGAAAATTTTAATTGAATTGTTTTTCCATTTTTCAACCATTGCTGTAATGGTCTTGCATACCAATATGATTAATGGGCAGAAAGAATGTGTGATTTGACCTTCAAAATCAAGCACACAGACAGCTTTGTTACAAACACTATATAACGTATATACCCTAGCTAGGGGGATGTGGAGAAAGTAGTCTGAAGTCACTGTAGACTTTACACTCCCCAGAACTCCACATATTTCCATAGGAAGCAGATTGTGGTATTGTAGAAGGTGCAGTATGCATGGGCCTGTAATACTCAGGGAATATCAAACTCAGCAATTCAAGCTCCAATTCCTCTGACATCAGATCATCAAAAAAAGAGGGTCTTTTCACTCAGTTTCCTGGGTTCCTCCATCATTGTCATGGGCAGGACCAGCGCCAGGGTTTTTGCTGCCCCAGGAGGTGAAGTAAAAAAAATAAAATAAATAAAGACGATCGGTGGCACATCGGCGGCAGCTCAATCGCGCCGCTTCATTCTTCGGTGGCAGTTCGGTGGCGGGTCCTTCGCTCCCTCTCTTCCTCTTTGGCAGCACTTCAGTGGCAGCTCAAAGAGGAAAAGAGAGACTGAGGGACCTGTCGCTGAATTGCAGCTGAAGACCTGGACGTGCCGCCCCTTTCCATTGGCCACCCCAAGCACCTACTTCCTTCGCTGGTGCCTGGAGCCAGCTGTGGTCATGGGCTCCTCACTGGAGCATGGTTTTGTGCTGGCATAGGTCTCTGTTTTCTACCCCATTTGAGAGGGTTTAGCATGAATGGAGAGGAACTTGATGATGCTCTGATAGTAATACCAGAACATCTTTTCTCTGGTCACACAGATTCCTTCCTAAAATGACCTCTCCAAACATAGAGATCCAGTCATGTGTTTGCCCCATGAGAAGTTTCTCCAGGCTGCTGTGGAGATGAAAACAGACAATAGAGCTACCACTTCCCCTTCCTGTAAATTCAGGAGCCTTTTGGCCTCCTTTTCCTTTATTTTGCTTGCATCTGTGTCATGCAGTGGAAGGGAAAATAAATTCAGTTGTTAATCCAGAATGACTGTGGAGCTTGAAAAAAATCTCTTTTGCATATGGCTGAGGAGTTAGGTTAGGTTAACTGTAGTCAGGAGTAGACATGACTTAAAAACTGCTTTTAAAAATGAACTTTTTCTTCAGAATGAGGCGCTGCATAAAAGTTACATAATGCTATGATATTTGAAATAAGTACTATTACCTTTTGGCCTCTAAAAATAAAGGCTTTGCTTATAATTTAAGTGCACTCAGTTCAAAAGGATTTCTCTAAAGTAGTTAAAAACTCTGTTAGAATGTTGTAAAGTTTTCTGTGGTATATCTGAAAGGTCAACTCTTTGAAATAATCTTTTTCTAACTATTTTAGCAGTGCTATTGGTCTCTCCCCCCTCCCCCCCCCGCCGAGTTTGAGACTCTCAGAAGTGGCAGACAATCCATTTCTAAAAATAGACAGTTATTTAAAAAGTTAAAAAACATTATTTTTGAAAGTTGAATTACTCTCTGATCAGGTTAGCCATTTTTAACCATTTTCTTTCAAATGAGTTGCAAAAAAAATTCAACATACATTCTAATTCTTCCGAGCTCAGATGGCCTTGTTGTAACTCAGGGGTCGGCAATCTCTGGCACATCGCTCACCAAGATAAGCAACCTGGTGGACCAGGCCAGTTTGTTTACCTGCTGTGTCAGCAGGTTCGATGGACTGTGTGTCCCACTGGCTGTGATTCGCTGTCTCAGGACAATGGGGGTGGCGGGAATCAGTGGCCAGCACATCCCTCGTCCCATGGCACTTCCTACCACCCCCATCGACCTGGGATGGTAAAGCTCATAAGAAAAGCTAGTTGGATTTTTTTATTAAAAATGTTTGTTGATGGAAAAATGGCTTTCTCATCACAATTTCCTTAGGAAATATCAATTTTTTATTATATTTTCCTATCTTTCATTAAAAATCCAAAACTAATTTTCAGGTTTTGGCTGTACAAAACAACCAAACAAAAATTCAGTTTAAAACAATTTTATTCAGTTTGGTGGTTTAAAACACACAAAGTTTTGAAGTGAAATTCTAAAAAAATGAAAACTTTGATGTTGTTGTTGTTTTATTATTTTTTTGCACAAATAAGAAATATTTCTCAACCAGTTCAGCTCAGAAGTTAAACAGTACACAAAGTCCTGAAGACATGGATGTCTTTCATTTCCCTGGTTTCAGAGTAGCAGCCGTGTTAGTCTGTATCAGCAAAAAGAACAGGAGTACTTGTGGCACCTTAGAGACTAACAAATTTATTTGAGCATAAGCTTTCGTGGGCTCCAGCTTATGCTCAAATAAATTTGTTAGTTTCTAAGGGGCCACAAGTACTTCTGTTCTTTTGATTTCTCTGCACAGACTCCTTATCCCTGTAGGGTATTAATTATAAATCTTAATAAATGCCTCAATTCAGAAAAGCAGTCCTCTCCATGAAACCATTTAAGCATATGCTTAACATTAAACGTGTGCTTACATCCCATTGAAGTCAGTAGAACAGGGATGGACTGAAACACATGTACAAGTCCTTCACTGAATTGGGGCCAACAGTTTGTCAAACCATTACAGTAAAAGGACATGCTTATAAAGAACTAAATCCAATGTTAAAACTGCAAATTCAGTTTTCCATGTTTATACCTTTGAATGGTCAGTTTCTACACCAACAGAAAATATTCTATTTGTGAGTGCAAATTGTATGTGTACAACGCCATCCACAATGTATCTCAACTACTGATTACCCTATGTGAAAATGCAGGGGTTTTTTTTGTTTTTTTTTAACAAAACCTTTTTTTTTTTTCATGCATGGAATGAAGACATATGTCTGGTATTTTACAGACTGCTTTCAAAAAAATTCATCGTATATCATTTTGCTCTTGCTTTGACACATGTAATTCTGATTTGAGAAACAATGTATTATGATGTTTCACTCCAGATAAATAATTAAATCATTATTTTGGATCAGATTCAAGGAAGTGTAAATGTCAGTGTACATGATCAATAAGAAGGTGTGTATATGAATGAGTAACTTTAATACTGGAAATGGACAGGAGAGCTTGGTTGTGGCTGAAAAAGGAATCAATGCCTTAACCTTTAAAATCCTTTTCATCCTATAATCTCTCCTGTTTTCCCACTTACTAAGCAGGTTACCAATATGTAACAAATATCATTTTAATATTCAATATGTTGTATTTGAATATGGCTTTTATGTCCATCAGTGAATTATGACAATATTTCATATCTACCAAATTCATCAAATTATACTGTCCCAGAGATGCTGTGCAGACTTGTTAGTGTGTACAACACTGTGAAAGATTTCAAGCACTGTGAAAGTGTTGTGCACTATTGTTATTATAATTATTACAGTGTATGTCCTTTCCCAGTAGATGTGTTTCCAGATGTAAATGCACTATTGAACAGCAGCGTCAAATCATTGACAGGTGGAGTAAAATATCGGTGTTGATCTTTGATGAAAATTTGCTGATATGAACACTTCTATCTATTTAGTTTCTTATTGTGGCACCCATTGGCATAGTGTTTAAGCACCTCCCAAGAATCAGAGTAAGTTATATTTCTCTCTTCCTTCCCAACCACCAGGAAGCAAGCTTCATGGAGTGTGATTTTTTAAAAAAAAAATTTATATAAAAGTGAGTGTGTTGGTGTATATCACAGTTCTAGTCTGTGAAAGCACAAGCAGAGAGTTGTGTTTTGCATTTAGTTCTTAATATTGTGAAGTTGTTGTTAGTCACTTTCATTTCTTCTGGTGTGATTTCATAGTCTCAGCCTGACTTCTGTGAAGCTTCTGTCTCCTTCAGTCATGAGTTTCAATATCTGGTTCACAAATGCAGGTTGATCTTGGAAATGAGACCTTAAATGAACACAGTAGCAGCTAGAGTAGCATGTTTTACATGCCTCTAGTTTTGTCATTCATATTGCTTATAAGCTTTTTCTTCATATTCTCTCATTTTCACTTGTAAATGTATTATTATCCAATTTTCTCAATAATGTGCAACTTAATTATCTCCTGTTTTTAGTGCACTGCTGCAGGACAGTGTGCAACTCATTACATACAATGCAATATCTTCCTATTCATAAGGCTGTCAGAAAATAACAGGCTACAACTTTCAATGCTCACCACAAATTTTTCACAATGCCACACACTCAAATATGATGTGGCCATAGCTGCCTTTCTGTCATGACAGAGGGGCGTCTGAGAAGAATTTCAGTGAGTGCAATTGTTATCCAGCACACATAGTAGAGACAAAGGCAGAAAGGAGGAGGATTGGGCCATACCCTTCACGCGGTTGGGGACAGGCTTCCTGTGGAGCTCACCCTGTTGGCTGCCCAGTTCCATACCCATCTCCAACCCCTGAACTCAGCCTGCTGGCACTGGCCTTGCACTTCACACAGGTGCAATTCTGCCTCCACTGGGTGGCATGAGCTGGGCCCACCTAGCAGGAGCAGCAGCAGCAGCTCCTGCATGATCTCAAGGACTGGCCTTTCACAGCCACCAGTGAGTGCGGATAAGATTTGTGCCTCCTGAAGGGCAGAAGGATGGAACAGTGGAGCTCCATCAGTACCATCTCCCCACAGGACATCCAGTGATCTCTGAGCTGGGTTGGTTCTAGGGTTCAGGGGTTTGAGGCACCCCACCATACTCAGAGGACTGCAGGAATAGGGAGGGCAGCTGGTAATCCAGCCCTGTTGGAGGACCCTGCTACCAATTTGACATCTAGTCAGTTACAAAATAATTTAGCTCCTGCACTCCTGCAGTCACTCACATACACCTGCATCCTCCATATCTCTGCCCTGAAGGCAGAGTAGGATACTTGAGCTGACCATACCATAATATAACTATCACAACTGTGGCTGCAACTTTTGAACCAAAAATTTCACAACTTTCTTATAGCTTCCCTTATTTAACTGTTCTGTAACTAGTGACATTAAGACCCAGAAGTAGGAGGAAGGTTTATTTGCCTACCTCATAGACTTACACAAACATCAGATGGGCTTGAAAATCAGAGTCTGAGAAATGTTGGTGTGCTTTTATTTTTCCATTGATATCAAATCAGCACTCAAAAGATCTCTACCAGAAGTAGATATATATCAGGATGGCAGCTGTTAGTTGCAAGCCCAAGTAAAGAATCTCCCTTTAGTCAAGTATTAAATGGAAGGATATTGAATTTTTTAGGAGCAGAAGACATATCATAGGAATGGGATTCAAGGATCAACACTCTGAGTTAATTGCAGCCAGAGAGGAAACAAGGAAAGAAACAGAATATATGGCATTAAAATGGATTCTGATGGGAAAGGAACAGAACATGAAAAAGCCATTGCAGCAGATCTCAACAGCATCAGCAGCCATGTTTGAACATTCTATCTCTAAAAAGTCAGCAGGACCCATTGGCCTAAAGGGCTTAGGTATCTTAGTTCTAGATTTAGGCACTGCTGAGATCTATCTCCCCACACACCACACACCTAACCTGTTGGTGCTTAAATTCACTGGGTTGCTAGATCTTTGCTATAAAAGTCCAGGGCACCAAAGTTTCTGACTCTGGGCATGTACACAATGCTGCACTCTAGAACAGAGGTTCCCAAACTTAGTTCACAGCTTGTTCAGGGTAAGACCCTGGCTATCTGCGAGATGCTTCGTTTACTTGAGCATCTGCAGGCATGGCTGCTTCCAGCTCCCAGGGGCCATGGTTCACTGTTCCTGGCCAATGTGAGCTGTGGGAAGTGATGGCCCAGCAGGTAAACATACTGGCTCGGCCAGCCAGGAGCTTTCCCTACACAAGCGGTGACCCCAGTTTGAGAAACACTATCACAGAAAAAGAACTAGGATGACAGGTCTGGTAAAATAGGACAAACTATGATACAACAAATTAATGTGCACAGACAACAGCAGCAGCAGTTGAGACAGTCACTTCTGTTTATTGGCAGAAAGGGATACTCGTTTACAGTTGTTAAAGTATAGTGGACAGAATATCTTAAATGAAAGCGTAAATAAAATAAACTGATTCCAAAGAAAATGAGGCCGCTCATAACCACCATATGAAAATAAATCTTATGCATTTGAACATAAGCTGAATACAAATCTGTACAAATCAACACAATGCATATTGAAAGAAATATAAGACAGAAAGAATGAGAGATTCAAGCTGATAGTTGCATCAGAAAGTTACTCTCTCTCCTCAACCTCATGAAAGTTAAAAATGCCCATGCATCATGTTCTGTCAGGAGAAAGAACCAATGATCTGGTGGCCAAATTTTTTAAGGCTAAAAACCGGTTGAGAGTTAAACGCTACGCACCTAGTGGGATTTTCAAAAACGCTCATCTGCATTTTTAGACACTTGAAGCCCTTTAAAAATATGGCCATAAGGCACTTTTGTACTATAAGTCTCATTGCAAGTCACTGTAGAAAATAAGTTTTAGGCTCTTTAGTCCCTGAGGCACTTCTGAAAATTTTACCCAAACTTTTTCTAGTTGCATGGACACAGTCTTTAGTTTTCAGTTACAGATAATCTGTCACAACATGTCAGTTATTAGTAAACATACAAGATGCTTCAGGTGGTGTTTGAAACAGTTTAGAACTGTTTTACAAAACTGCTTTTGGCAGTAGCTCTGCTGCTAGTGCTGTCAGCACGTGTTAATGGCTATTTGTCATGTTTTGAAGGCTGAAGTCATTCTCTTTCTTAGAAATTAGATTTTGTTCTTTACTAGGAGAAAACAAAACAAAACAAAAATCTTTACTTGTGTCACTGCTGCCATCAAATAATACAACTAGACAGAGTGGACACAGAAAAAGGTGGAAATTATTCTGTGCTGGAAATGAGATATAATTATAGAACCATAAGGCTGGAAAGAGATCCTTATTGGTAATCTAGTGAGGTGGAACAAAGTATATCTAGATCTTCTCTTTTAAGTGTTGACTAACCTGTTCTTTTAAAAACCTTCACTTAGGGGAATTGCACAACCTCCCTGGGTAAACTGTTTCAGTGCTTAACTATTCTTTAGCACAAAACTGGACACAGTACTTTAACTGAGGTCTCCTCAGAAAGATGTGGAGTATTAACTCCTGGGTCTTACATATGGCACTCCTGTTAATACACCCCAGAATATTAGCCTTTTTTGCAACTACATCATATTATTGTCTAATAATCAATTTGCGATCCACTGTAACCCCAGATCCTTTTCAGCACTACTACCACCTAGCCAGTTATTTCCCATTTTGTAGTTGTACATTTGATTTTTCAGTCCTAAGTGTAGTTCTTTCCACTTGCTTTACTGAATTTCATCTTGTTAATTTCAGACACATTTATCAAGATCATTGAAAGTGTTGGCAACCCCTCCCAGCTTGGTTTCATCTTCAGATATTACAAGCACTCTCTCTAGTGTATTATCCAAGTCATTAATGAAAATATTTAATAATATAGGACTCAGGAGAGACTCTTGCAGGACCTCACTAGATATGTCCTCCCAGTTTCACAGCCAATCATTGATAACTAGTCTGTGAGTATGGTTTTTCAACCAGTTGTTCATCTACTTCAGAGTAATCTCATGTAGACTACGTTTCCCTAGTTTGCTTATGAGATATCATGTGTGGCTATGTCGAACCCTTACTAAATCAAGACAAGTCAAATTTACTTCCAATGTTGGATGTTTCTGCTGGATACCTTTCCTTCCCCCACCCCATCCATACACGCACACACTTAAAAGTCACATGGACTTTTGTGCTTGTTGGCATCATTTTTTTCATGTTTTTCATTACTATGTTGTTGACAAGAATTATTCACATACAGTAATTCATAGCAAAGGGTTCAGGAGACTGGGTACATACTTGGAGACAGAAACCTAATGTTTTATTCCTGATTCTTCTGCTGACTTATTGTACCGTTAAATCTCTTAATTTCTATGTAACTCAGTTGCCCTAAATATAAGGTGGTGATGAACTTTCCCCACTCTCTTCTCTTGAAAGAAGCTGTGTCTGCTGGTTAGTGTGAAATAGGGGTGGGCAATGCCCCTCTCCATCTTTGGAGAGGCTAACAGTGGTAACATGTAACTGTGACACTGCTCTGAGATGCACTGTGGTTAGATCCTTCTCAGAGACACAAATCTAGGGAATAGACGAGCATCCTTGCACCCTTTCTCCCCAGTCCACACAAGGCCACATATATAATATAGTCTTTCAAATATACTTTCTATATTTCATTCAAATAAAAAATAAAATATGATAATTAAAATATGCACCGGAAGATTTAGAGATAGTGGATTTTAATTATCCAGCCACTTCTGTTCCAAATTAATCCCACTGATGTCTAGAGATGCATCCAGGATGAATTGAGACCATTGTGTCTTACTAACATATTGTCCTGACAATCAAGCTTTTTGTAGTATTATAAGCCAGTTTTACATAATTAAATTATAAAAGATTGTTTGTTAAAAAGAAAGGAAGTGTGTTTTCTGGTGGAAAAAATTAAATTATGTGTGCTGAAAGAGGATAAACGTGTTAGTCTGGTGACGGAACTTAAAGTCAAAAAATTCTCTACATCTGAATTTGTAAAAAGAAAAGAAAAGTTGCTCCTCTTTTCTCAGAAAGCAAAACCCAGTAGCAGATGGAGAAGATACAAAGAAACAATTCATTTTAGATGTCATAGAATGTTACTTGTTTTCAAGCTTTTAAGCTACACAAGTCTTTATACTTAGAATGCTGGCAACGCTTCGCAGTTTGCATAAGAAAATAATTTGGGCAGTTTTGAAAACTGAAATGAGTGTACAAGTCTACATACCAAGAATTAGTTTCAATGGAGAGGAAACTTGCAGTTGCTCAGATCCCTTGACAGGGTGTAAAAAATATTCACCAGTACAGGCATCAAAAGCAAACAAACTGACTTCCAGATGTTATTGTGGACCAGGCAGAGTGAATACAAGTAGCTTTTTAAAAATTTGTCCACATCTGCTAGAGCTATCTGAGCAAACAAGCAGTTATCATTAGGCACTTTTGTATTTATATAACTTCACTCACTGTTTTAACAAATTAATATTAATCCATTATAACAGGGAGATGTTTCCTAGGAAGTGTGTGAACTTAAAATCACTCTTTAACAAATGACTTACATTTTGAGTGACATGCACATTGTGGATTTATACTTGAATAATGAGAACTGAAGTACCTTTTAGTGATGGTGAATTGCCAAAAAAAAAAAAAAAATACCAGTGGAAAATGGTCTTTCTAACAAGTGTTTGCAGACAGAGCGTAATCACGGGTTATTCTGAGACAAGTATGATACTGACTGTGGGATTGGGTGTATTTCTGAACTAATGTGTTTGTTTAGCACCAGAAAAGATTTAGGCAGTGGAGTATAGAAATGGAAAGTGAAAATATTAATCTGTATAGAAGTTAGTCTAACATTTCAACTTTATTACTTGAACAAAATGTTTAGTTAACTTTTCGAGGATCAAATTAGCCCTGTTGACACTGGTTCTCCACTTGTGAGGTACTCTCTTCTCTTCGTGTGTCATTATATAATGCATGTATCTGTAACTTTCACTCCATGCATCTGAAGAAGTGAAGTTTTTACTCACGAAAGCTTATGCCCAGATAAATCTGTTAGTCTTTAAGGTGCCACCAGACTTCTTGTTGTTTTTGAGGATACAGACTGACACAGCTACTCCCTAATACTAGAAAATCATGAGACCACAAATGCCATCCACAAAGCCAAGTTAGGTGCCTTGGTTCCCTAGTTCAATTTCAATAAGAATTTGACATACTCCCACTTGACATTCTCATAAGTAAACTAGAGAAATGTGGTCTAGGGTAAAGGTGGATTCACAACTAATGAAAGACCATTCTCAAAGAGTATTTATCAGTGGTTTGCTGTCTAAACTAGGAGGATGTATCCAGTGCGGTCCCACAGGGGTCAGTCCTAGCTTTGGTAATATTTAATATTTTCATTAATGATTTCAATAATTGAATGGAGAGTATGTTTATAAAATTTGTAGATGACACCAGTCTGGGAGGTGTTGCAAGCACTTTGGAACATAGGATTAGAAATCAAAATAACCTTGAAAAAGTGGATATGGATGGTTGGTCTGAAATCAACAAAATGAAACTCAGTAAAGACAAGTGCAAAGTACTTCACTTAGGAAGGAAAAATCAAATGCATGCTACAAAATGGGGAATACTTGACTACATGGTAGTACTTCTGAGAAGGATCTGGGGATCATAGTGGATCACAAACTGAATATGAGTCAACAAAGTAATGCAGTTGCAAAAAGTCTCTTGCTCTCTTGCGGGCTCAGTGCCTGTTCCACTGTGAATAGATATTTAAATAGCTATTAGGACAGAGAGAGATGACTTTGTAGTCTAGGGGTTAAATCATGTATTTGGGACATGTAGGGTCCAGTTTCCCTACTTCAATCACTTTTTCATTTTTATCTTCAATGGAAGAGCTTCAACAGGGAAGACTGAGGAAGAGCCACATCACAATATCCCATAATTCAGTTATTAGTGCACTCTCCTGAGAGGTGAGAGACCTCTGTTAAAATCCTATCTCTCCCTCTGGCAGAGGGGGGAACTGGAACTGCATCTCCCATACCCCAGATGAGTGTTCCAACCACCTAGCTAAAAGTTATAAGGTAGGCTTCAACACCACTTTCTATTCTTCTCCTCCTGGTGCTGCGGCATCCAGATTTTGAACAGGACTCGATCCGGTAGGCACATTCAGAGGTCGCCTGCTAGATCAAGCCCTGCACACAATATTAGTGGACAAGTGCCTATTTTCCTCTAGTTTGTGAATCGCTCTGGACTTAGGTAGACGAAAGGTATCTGTATGGCTAGAATAGGGGTCGGCCAAGGTAAGCACCCTGGCAAGCCAGGCCAGTTTGTTTACCTGCCACATTGGCAGGTTTGGCTGATCGCGGCTCCCACTGGCCGTGGTTCACTGTCTCAGGACAAAGGGGGTGGCAGGAAGCGGAGTGGGAGAGAGATATGCTGGCCGCAGCTTCCCGCCATCCCCATTGGCCTGGGTCAGCAAACCGCGGCCAGTGGGAGCCGTGATCTGCCGAACCTGCTGACGTGGCATTTAAACAGACTGGCCTGGATTGCCAGGATGCTTACCCTGGCGAGTCATGTGCCAGAGGTTGCCGACTCCTGGGCTAGAAGGAGGATGCAGCACACAAGCTCAGAGGCAGAAAGATAGGCTTTGAGGGCATGTTTATCCTCCAAACTTAAGTGTCAAATGAGTTTAGATGCCTACATGATTCAACAGGAATGGACCCAAAACTAGGACTTAGGTGCCTAAACCTTAAACTTACTTTTGTGGGCCTGGGCCTTAGTGGAAAGACTCCTAATAATCCAAAGGCTTTTTTTGAGAGCCCCTAAAATATATAAGATGAAATGGAATAAGGATAGTGCCATGAGGTCAGAAAAACAGCCTTAGGAAAGTTTTAGAAATGGTAGCAATTCCCCCCACCACACACACACACTCCATACACTTTGACAGCTAAAATGTAAAAATTACATTTAAGATATGCCCCTTGTCAGTCTTGCACTTACTACCTGCATTCCCTTCATGATCAGTAGATGTGATGACATGTGTGTGTTTGTGTGTGTGTGTGTTGCCTTCCCCCTTATTGCATCCTCCTCCCTGTTACTGTTTGTTTCCTGGTTCCTGCTCCCTGAACTCGGTGTTAATGTGTCTGCATAGCACTGGATGTGTGCAGTTACTCAGGGCCTGCTGCTACATACCTGCTATTTGGACAGTTGTTCTCTTTTGTTCAGACTGTTGCTCACTGAACTGGTTCATGGTTGTTATTATGTTTTGACTGACCACCTACTTGCGTCTTGCTTCAATTTGCTTGAGATTTGGGATTGCTGTTCTGGCGTGCATCAGAGTGTAACTGTAGAAAACATCTTTACTTCATGGACTATTACCTGCTTTTAACAAAATAAAATAACTATTTCTGTGTATGTAGCTGAGGGCTCAATTAACAAACGGAGACACAAATTAGAAAACTCTAATACGTTAGTGCTTAGAGTTGTTCAGGTTCTCTTGCAGGCAACAAAACAAAATGATTTCTAGCAGAACTTCAGTCAAACAACGAAAGTGAAATGAAAAGTAATGGAATGCAAAAAAACCTAAAATAAAACAAAAATCCCCTGTACAAAATCAAATCATGTTAGTCAAATGTTTTCACTGTAAAAAAGACATTGTAATTCTTTAATTCTAGTAATCCCTTTATTTCAGTGAAGTGTCTTTTGATATACTGCATGTATTTATGATAATACAGTGTATAAACTGTAAAAGTAAAAATATTCTGAAAAATGCTTTTCTCAATAATTTCTGCTCTGCAGAAATCAGAATTCTGAGATATGGAATATAGTCTTTCCACTTTCAGTGATGAGGTACTTCATTATCCTCTGTGAATAAAGCAAGGGTCTTGGGGAAAAATATTAGATGATCGCACAGTTAGTCTATATCATAATGTGTATGCCTGGGAGTTGAATGAGGTTGCACAGCCAATCTTGATTATATTAAGATTACAACCAAATTACATAGACTCATAGACTTTACATCTCTCAGGACATTCAATGGTGGTTCAGCAAGAGGGAACACTATTGTGCTTCATGGGAGATGTAGTCAGCCAGGGAGCCTAGGCCATAGAGGTGAGTGAGGTATGAGACACCAGAACTACGACTTCCATGAGGTATCATTACAGTATTTGTAGAGGGGGAACAATTTTCTGACCAGTATGACATATGAGCAAATGGAGTTACCCATAGAAAGGATGTATAGCAAAAAGAGAAGGATACCAAGCACAAAGCACTGGAGGATAACAGCTGAATGGGGGAAAAGATATATTGCCTAGGGAGATCTGATTAGAGTGGTAGTAGGATGCTCAATTAATCACAGAGCCACTAAACCCAAGTGAGAAAAGATTCAAAGAGAGTGGTCAACTGTGTCATAGAGTGGATAAAAGATGTAGTTATATTAATGTTTCTGGTAATTTTTTCTCCCCCTTAATAACTATTTTGTGCACTTTAAATTGATTAGTTTGAATCATCTTACCGCAGTCCTTTTGCCAATCACTGTTGGACTATCTGTTTCGGTTTGTTCATTGTGTAAAGTAAAATGATTAGTAAAGTAAAGGGGAGGGATAGTTCAGTGGTTTGAGCATTAGCCTGCTAAACCCAGGGTTGTGAGCTCAATCCTTGAGGGGGACCTTTAGGGAACTGGGGTAAAAATCTGTCAGGGGATTGGACTAGATGACCTCCTGAGGTCTCTTCCAACTGAGAAAGTCTATGATTGATCCATCCTTATCCTATAACCAGGGGTTGGTAACCTGTGGCACATGGCTCACCAGCATAAGCACCCTAGTGGGCTGGAACAGTTTGGTTACCTGCCGTGTTGGCAGGTTCAGTGGATCATGGCTCCCACTGGCTGTAGTTTGCCCTCCTGGGAGTGGGAAACCACAGCCAGCACATCCCTCATTTGCGCTGCTTCCTACTGCCCCCATTGGCCTGGGATGGTGAACTGCAGCCAATGGGAGACAGGATTGGCCAAACCTGCCAACACAGCAGCTAAACAAACTGGCCCAGCCTGCCAGGGTGCTTACCCTGGCGAGCTGAATGCCAGAGGTTGCCAACCCATACTATAGTTCAAGGATTTTGAAAAAAAAAATGGACAGTCAGATCAGTGATAAAAGGTTTGTTAACTGGAGATACACAAAACAGTTGTGTTAAAATAAGATTTAATGTGAAACTGAATGCCTTAAAAATGCAAATATTTTTGGCATTTCCAATATTTAATTAAGACATCTTCTCTAGCTCCTCCTTTGAAGGCATCATTAAAAATGTTTTTAATAACAAAACAATGACAACTAGAATAATAAAGTTATGACAGCAGTACAATAGGATTACTTTTTTCATGCATTGTTGGCAATAGCTGGAAAATCTGTTCATAGGATGAAGGGTCCAAATCCGTGAGAAAGTGGAGGATCTCTACTTTTTCTTCTTTGAAATACTTCACACATATGTTGTGATGAATCTGTTCTACTGCATGTATGTATAATCTCAAGGGACACTATATTCTTCCTTTGAATATTTGACTGCACCTCTAAGGAGTTCAAGTGAGAGAGGTAAGAGTGTTTAAGAAAGTGCTGAGTGAAGGAAGTCTGTTAAGAGAATGGAATTTCCTCTGCTGTCGTAATATACATTCGTATGTGTCTTTACTCTTCATTTTTAGTAGAAAATAGGCATAAAGTTGTGATACTTGCTGAAATCTAAGACAGTTAAGAAATATAAATCATGAAAGTTACTGCCTCTGTTTCAGTTTAGAAAATGGGCCAGATTATGATTTTGATTACATCAGTGTCAATGAGATCATAATCTGGCTTACTGATTTCCAACACGCAAAATGATCCATGTAAATGACATGAGCCATCACAACCATATATTTTTATTTGCTTTTGCTACTGTCATTTCTAATGTTCAATTCTTATTTTCTTAAATTGATCAAGCCAAGAAATGACTTGGAATTTGTCTGGCTGTTCCTCATTTTCTCAGTATAGCTTCCCTGATTTATATTCAGGAGATACTCCCTTTAGTTAATCAGCAGATCAATGCATAATAGCCAATTGCCTTTTAAGCTTTTCAGAGTTTATTTTATTTGAATTCCCTTGCCCTTAATGAAAATATAGTTTGGGCAACACTTATATGGCTCAGTCATTTCTAGTTAGCATAAAGTTGGTAAAGGTAAAGATGCTAGGACAAATCTAACTACCTTCCCAAACTGCTATCTTTGTTTTCTATTATAGCAATTATAGAAATTTTTCCCAGACACACTCAGGAATTAGACTGTGTTCAAAGAAGTTTTTTATTTGTTTGGAAAATCTAACGTAACTTCTAACATGACATTTTATTTTTATAAAATGGAGGAAGGAAGAAGGGTATGTCAAGTAGATCACTTGGTACTCTTAACTGATTGTTCAAAAGTGGTCAGGGAGGGATTTCTGGTACATGTAACAATGTCGATGAAGTTCAAAGTCACAAATCCACTATGCTAACTTGGTAAGAAGCTAGAGGAAGATGCAACCACTCTTTAGGAAAATGATAAGTAGTATTTTTTGAAAATCTTGCTTTAATATTATTGTACAGAAATTAAAATAAAAGTTTGAGAAAGAACATATTTAAAAAGTGTTGGCTGTACTACACAAAGCACTAATGTGGTTATGGAATTGCTTTTTCTTATTAACAAACAAGTGTCATTGTTTACATTATATTAGAAAAATTTATATTCCAATTCACCTCATGGATAATCCTTCATTATTTTAGTTGTTAGAAGTCCAGAACTCAGTTTGGTGATTATTGCACACTTTTGGATTAGGCTTTTCAAAGGACCCTAAAGGGAGTAAACGGTGCCTATCTCCCTTAGGATTTTGTGAAAGTGCCATCCTTTACAACAGGAAAATTCAAAGACCATAAGTGAGAAGGCTTTGTGCCAATATGTAAAAGGAATGTGCAATCATACACATGTATGTATTCATAAACCTAAAGTATGTGTTACAGTTAGCTGTAAATTGGCACATTCTCTAGTGATTAGAACAGGGATTGGCAACCTCTGGCATACGCTCGCCAGAGTAAGCACCCTGGTGGACGGGGCCAGTTTATTTACCTGCTGTGTCCACAGGTTTAGCCAATTGCACCTCCCACTGGTCACAGTTTGCTGTCCCAGGCCAATAAGGGCTGCAGGAAGCAGTGCGGGCCAAGGGATGTGCTGGCCACCGCTTCCCACCACCCCCATTGGCCTGGAGTGGTGAACCGCAGCCAGTGGGAGCCGCGATTGGCCAAACCTGTGGACAATCTGTCCCGGCCCGCCAGGGTGCTTATCTTAGTGGGCCACGTGCCAAAGGTTGCCGATCCCTGGATTAGAATATAGGCCTGGAAGTCAGATTCCTGGATTCTCTTCCTGTCTCAGCTGCCGATATTCTGTGTGATTTAGAGTTAAATCATTCTGTGATTAAACTTCCTCATGTGTAAGACGTGTAATATTAGTTACTGTAACTATTGCACAAAAGTGTTGTGAGGCTTGTTCATTTGTTAAGTTATTTGAGTTCTTGGGATGAACAATGTTCTCAATGTGAAAAGTAGTATTGCTACTAAAGGAACAAAAGAACTTTTCACTCCTTTTTTCCTGGCAGACTTATTCCAATCAGTTTTGCAGTAGTCATAATCCATAATAATAAACTACTTACAGACATGTTAGCGAAAGAGGTTGAGTACTCTCATCTCTTAATGACTCAAGTAGACTGAGGGTGTTCAGCAGCTGGGAGGGTCTGAGCTGGGGTGATTACGTAAAATTTGAATCTTTCATTATTACAAGTTAACATCAAAATCCCCTAAGTGAATGTGGTATGTCGAACACTTCTGAGTGCACTTTGAGATGCTTCCAGAAGAAATTCTCCATGTAACTGTAAGGCCATTTATACACACCCTACATGAAATAAAAAAGAAAAAATGCCTGAAACTGATATAATTTTAGTGGTCTACAATAGACAAATAGGCTTTGAAACTGATGAGACATTCAATAGTAGGGAGCAATTTTTTAAAAAACAAACATGCTTTCAAATGAATTTTTAGAAGCCAAGAATGGTGGATGATTGCCTATCCTCAGAGTCTGGACATCACCTTTGCAAACAGAAGTGAATTAATAAAGATCATATTTACATTTGTAGGATACAAATTGTTATCAGTATTTTTATATTAATAATAATTAGCGCTTATATAGTAGTTTTTGTCCATAGAACTAATACTTCAAGACAAACGTACATTTTCTAGTGATTTATTTTGCACAAAAGCCACAACTTTAATCAGTAAATGTTAATAACTGACATCATCAAAATATTAAAATCTCAAATGAAAACCCCAACAAGTCAAATCATCAGAATGAATAGTTAAAAAAAGGAAGGCCATCTTACAATATTTGATTACAAGAGCTTTTCCTGGACACATGAGTGGCTCAATTTTCTCAGATGGACAATGACTTGTAATTGACAGAACTTTTCTAATCAATATGCTCATTATTGGAATCGCCTCATGAGTCTGCAAAAACTGAATCTTCTTCTACAAAACAGCAGGAAGGGCAAAAACTGACTTCAAGTTGCTTGAACCTCTTCCACAGTATTCTAAAACCTAGCCATAGCAGTTCATATGTGTTTTGAACTGAGTAACCCTGAAAAAATCCCCAAAACAAAGGAAATTATTGTGGGTAGACCTGCTTACCCTTAAAGGGTTCCATTTTGAGCTCTTGCAGCTTGTTTTCATAAAAGGTACATATTCCACTGGTACATCAAAAACTCAGGTATAATAAAGAGCATATTAGGCTAGAGATATTTTAACCTCCTGTGCATTATTTTTCCTTCTTTAATGGCAATTTCAAAATTATTTTTTGATGTCAGCTACCAGAAAATCCTAATTTTCATTGCAAATTCATTGCTTCTCTCTCCGATGAATTCAGCCTTTTGAAATATTTTGGAAGTGAGTGCAGAAATTTCTTTAGCACATGAAATATATCTTTTCCTTCTATATTAGCAGCAGAAATAAGAGCTACAAGTTTATTCAAAGAATGAAACATCCACTTTACAACACATTACTTCCTGCAAAGAAAAATCTTATAGAAAAATCACAATGGTCATTGATTCCCCATAATTCTTCCTTAAATTGGCATCTTGGTATTGTAATTAAAGTTCAAACCCTACAGACAGATTTTAGCAATCACCTTTCTTTCTCTGGATTCACCTATCTTGCCAACTTCACAGAAATATGTAAAACCCAAGATGACTCATACTGAAGTAGTTTATCAAAGCAATATACTCCTCTGTTATGTTTTCTAAGCCCCAACTAATGGTTGTAATCTCCCAGGAATGGATAATAGCTTTGATTCTTCATATTAGGTATTATAACAATTGGAGAGAAGAGATGATTATGCTTCACACTTCATTAATTTTATGTGACAGATTAGACTGAGCCATATGTTCATCAGATGTTATGAGTCTAGAAACTCAAACTTATTCCACATAAATTAGTCAAAAATCCCACTGCATACCAGCAATTCATTTTGTGTTAAAATGTCATTTGTTGATAAAGTTGTCAATCTTGTCAAAAAATAAATAGTGAATGTTGAAGCTTCAGAAATGTTATATTAAAATAAACAGAAATTAATTGGGTGGAAAGCCAGCAGGTTTACCAAAAATGCTTAAGCTATGTGAGAACATATGAACACAAAAACTATAACATCATTTTCTGTCATATTGTCTCTTTTGGAAAATGTTAAGTTTCCTATACTCAAAGAATAAAACATTTATTTTCAATGTAGATGAGTTTTAATTTTACCTAAAGGGTAAGAATAAATAAAAGGAAAACAAGCAAGATTTCCACGAGTAAGAAAGCTTTCCATCTTCTTCTTACATTCTCTCTCAATCCTGCCTCCTAGATGACAAGATAAAGGGCTTCTTATATTTAATTCTGCACACAGAAATCGGAGTTGTACACAGAAATTGATATTTTGGAGAGTAGTGTTTTATCTGCACCCAGTCATGGGCTTTCCTTGTTGTTTTTTTCCAAGAAGCTTCAGAAGGAAAGTTATTTGTACATGTGCATAATATAATAACAACTATTTGTTTAAATAGATGTAATGTGCACAATGTAAGGAAACTATCCAGCCATTTGTGGTCTTGTCAGTTTGAATATTATTTCCTCAAGAATATTATTTCCTCAAGAATTTTTAGAGGTTCAAATTCTTTCAGAAATATTGGCCTGTAAGGTGCACTGTACTGGCATTTTATTTACCTTCACGGCCTCCTATGAAATGGGAAGCCCGTATGCAGAATGGTAAAAAAGGAAGAAGAGAGTAAAGAGGAAGTTATGATTGATAGTTGCATCTGATCTCACACCAGGAGTTCAACAGTAGTCTTGAGCTAATGAAAATGGCAGGAAGATATAAATGTAAGATAAGCCTTGAATATTAGACAAGAGGAAGACGATCTGAAAATAAGGTGGGTAGATAGTAACAGAATGAGGTAAAGGGCCTAACATCAATGAGAAAGTGGTCTGCACCGCTTGATTTTATCCACATTCACTTCAGTAGGAATTGGATCAAACTTTAAGAAAAGATCAGGCTCTGCATAGAAAAGGATCATACCTTGAGACGTTTCCATTAAAGTAAGTGTGTGTGTGTTTATGTGTATGTGTGTGTGTGTAAACATTAACAGACAATCTTGGGAGACATTGGAGAATTACTAAAGGAGTCTAAAAGTGACCAAAATGTTAAATATATTTTTCATATTTGCTTTGGAATAAAAGATCCCTTTGTAACACATTGTAAAGGAAGCAAACAACTCCCAACCAAGATACATACATTTACAATAACTGTCAAAGATCATGTAAATCTTGGATTGGACCATTCAAACACATGAGACATTGCAAACCATCTACATCATAGGCTGCAATTCCCACCATCTCTCACAGATATAAGGATGAGAACATAAAGGTTTCACAAAACCCCAGGTTCTTCTTCTCCCTAGGCAGCATACCATTTGTGATTGCCTTTTGTTCCCCTCTACATGAGCATGCCAGAGAGAAAAATTTGGCTTCACTTCAGGATAACCAGCAAGAGCAAAATTTCTGTATCTTCCAACTTGTCCCACTTCTGCTCTGAGAACATCAGTGATGTAAGGAGAAAAAGAAAAGAAATCTTTGTTTTATGTCAGTCAAATTTCAGTGTAGCTTTGACAAACTCCTACTCATCTCTCACACATACTTTCTCTCTGCCAGAATTTTAACTTGTTGTGAGATGCACAATTTAATGCTATATAATCACATTGCCAGTTTGAGTATTCTACTTTGAATTCTGACTTGCCCATGTTCAGATCTGAATATGTCTAATTCAAACTGGAGAAGTACTTACAAAAGGTAGAGAACATTTCTCACTACATTATCAATATTACAGTTGCACTGCCCTTTTTATAAATTCTTTGTATTTTTCTATCTTTTAATACTATAACATTCTTTCAATTCTTCTACCAGAGAACCACAATGTTCTCATTTTCACTGCATATTTTGTATTATAAATATGTGCATGTTCTGTAATCATTAAAAGGAATGAAAAAAATGCTATAAGGAAAGGTACTCAGTGGGCACTTGTGTTGAAACATTTAGTTGATAAAAAAAGACATTGTATCTGTGTGGGATTTTGGGGGGTGGGAATAGAACATATGGGGCATCAGCTGCATGTAGAGGTGATAAGAGGAAAAATGTGAACGATAAGAGAAGTGTTTTTCATCTCTGATCTGCAAACTTTATGCCAAAATGAAGGAGGTGATAAATAGGATCTAAGTATATCATTAGGAAGAGCACATATAACCTTGCAACTTATAAAATGGAAACACTTTCCTTTCTCAAGTTGATAAAAGACTAAATGATCTGTAAAAAGTGTATTTTTTTCTAGAAGATGTCAGCTTGGATCTTTGAAGTAGGTGATTGTTATGCTGAGATTTACATATGAAGTAGTAGAGAGGTGTTGTTAATATTAAACCCCTTTAGTGTCTGATTAAACTACCACTGTAGTCAATGGGAGTCTTTCCATTGACTTCATTGGTAGTTGAATGAGTCCCTGAAGAATAGGAGAGCCCTACACTTGTATTCATGATTATGTCACAGGTAGTTTCACAGAAGTCAGTGGAAAGCTCTAACAATCTGGCACATAATGACCAAGGACTAGATTCAACTCCGTTGAAGTCAGTTGACTTAAGTGGGTGTGGAATCAGGCCCGAAACCAATAACATATTGATAATCTATTATGTATTATTGTTAAGGCTAAGATTTTGTCATGGTTCTTTTTAGTACAAGTCATGGACAGGTCATGGGCAATAAACAAAAATTAATGGAAGCCCTTACCTGTGTGTGACTTTTGCTGCTGCAGTTCCATGGTTTCCCTCACCACCATGGTGGCTGGGAGCTGTGGGGTTCCCCCTATGCCCGCAGCAGCTGGAAGCTTCAGCCACCTCACCCCCCACAGCATCCCCTGTTCCATTCTATGCCCCTTTGAACATAGAGGCCACTTAAAGGTTTCTGTTCTCTTATCCAAAGCGCTCTGTGGGAATGACGATAGATCCCAGGAAGATACTTCTCCTTTTGTGAGTGTTATTTTCCAAAAGAAGTACATTCCATTGGTACAGTCAACCAATACAGAGAAGTAGAGGACAGAATTTTCTTAGGAATTAGATCTAGACTAAGGAACTCACTAAATGAAGAGATAAGACTGACCACTAAATTTGACATGTTCCTAACTAAATGCAAAAGTTGCAATTTAGCTTTCCCTCAATAAGTTCAATAAGTGGAGTTTAGGTGCCACAGGATGTTCTGCTTAAGGGAACCAGAGTGACTGATCTGCCACACTGATTGGCTAAGCATCCTATTTAACCCTAGAGGGCCAAATGGGAAGTTGTCTGGATAATTACAATTTTTTTTGGCCTGTTGTAACCCTAGATTTCGTCTGGCCTCTTATCCTAGCCTGAATCCAGCCTGGTATTACCTCTGACCCTGGCCTGATTCTTACTCCAACTCTTGCTGAGGGAACCTAGCTCTAGCACAAGGGTTGGTAACCTCTGGCACATGGCTTGCCAGGGTAAACACCTTGGGGGGCTGGGCCAGTTTGTTTACCTGCCTTGATGGCAGGTTCGGCAGACCACAGCTGCCATTGGCCGTGGTTCACCATTCCAGGCCAATGAGGGCGGTGAGAAGCTGTGGCCAGTACGTCCCTCAGCCATTACAGTGGGGTAGATGGTGGAATCTCCATGCTTAGAGATGGCTGGAATAAGGCCCTGGCTGGAATAATTATTCGGGGTTGCTTCTCCTTTGAGCAGGGGGTTGGACTAGATGACCTCCTGAGGTTTCTTCCAATTCTAATCTTCTATGATTCTTTGCTGTGGGGGGAGGGGAGCCATGCCTCTGCCTACTGTCCATCCATTACCCTCTACTCCTTGATCCCTTACTTTCCTGTTTGGAAAATGTGTACATACGGGGAATGCTAAATGTGCAGCTCTTCTTCTCTCCCCTGCAACCTACACAATATAGAATCAGAATCGTAGAATCATAGGACTGGAAGGAAACGCGAGAGGTCATCTAGGTGGAAGACTACATAGAAGGCAGTATCTGTGGTATTCAGTAATCACAGGGTAGGATCCACAAAAATACTTGGGGGGCCAAGTAACCTTTTTAGGTACCTAAGTCACTTTTTAAGCACCACTGTGATCCATAAAACTCCCACTCAAATGCCCTCTAACCCTATAAGCACCTCAACTTATGCAACTCCTAAGTTTTTGGAGATAAATTTCCCTAGGTACCTATGTTTCTGCCCCTGAGCATGCACATTGCTACCTCCCCGTAGGTGCCCAGATACCTATATCCTCCCTGAAGCCCCACAACAATTCACAAGCTGGAGAAGATAGGTGATTCAGTCACTTAACATTGCATGTGAGGCCTGATCTAATATGCATGTTCAAAGGCCACCGGCTGGAGTGAGCCATTAAGGCAAGTTCATAGAAAACAGAAACTATGCCTATTTAGCACAGTGAATATGCTAATATGTAGCATGTGGGAGACCCTTGGTTTAAATCCCCCTATCTCCTGAGGGGATGAAGGATTGTTTCTCAGGTGATTACCCTAACCATTAGACTACAGAGTCAATCTACCTGTTTTACTAGCCTAATTAATATTTAATTATTCCATTTTTAATTAAAGTGGAACAATTTCAACAGAAGAGATTGAAGGCACCATACCCCAGGCCAGGGATCGGCAACCTCTGGCAGGCAGCTTGCCAGGGTAAGCACCCTGGCGGGCTGGGCCAGTTTCTTTACCTGCTGCATCCACAGGTTTGGCAGATCGCGGTTCCCACTGGCCGCAGTTCACCGTCCCAGGCCAATGGGGATGGCAGGAAGCGGTGCAGGTTGAGGCGCTGCTTCCAGCAGCTCCCATTGGCCCGAAGCCAAGATCTCTGCAGCCAGGGGGAGCCACTATTGGCCGGAACTGTGGAAGGGGCAGGTAAACACACCAGCCCGGCCTGCCAGTGGCTTTCCCTACACAAGTGGCAACTCCTATTTGAGAAAACCTGGTCTACACTACCCGCCAGATCGGCGGGCAGTGATCAATCTATCGAGGATCGAATTATCAAGTCTAGTGTAGATACAATAAAATTGATTCCCGATCGCTCTGCCATTGACTCTGAAACTCCACCGTGGCAAGAGGCGGAAGTGGAGTCGACGGGGAAGCAGCAGCAGTCAACTCGCTGCCGTCCTCATGGCCAGGTAAATTGACCTAAGATATGCTGACTTCAGTGACACTATTCATGTAGCTGAAGTTGAGTATCTTAGGTCAAACCCCTTCCACCCAGTGTAAACCTAGCCTACGCTGCCTGTATCACACTATTCATTTTATAGGGAGCATAGGCCTAGGTGTGTCTTCCCTTTGGATGGGAGCAAGATTCCTAGCCTGAGAAGACAGAGTTTTGTTAGTGGAGCTTGTCCTAGTGAGATAAAAATAGCTATGTGATTGTTGTAGCACTGGTGGAGGCTTGGCTTAGCCACTGGAGCTTGGAACCAGGGGGTATGTGGGCTTAAGTTTGGGTAGTTAGTCCAAGACCCTTCTGGTGCCACAGTGTCCACACAGCTATTATAGGGATAACAGAAACCTGGTGGAATAGTAGTCATGACTGGAGTACAGGTATTGAAGGCTATGTGCTGTTTAGAAAAGACAGAAAGAAAGGCAAAGGTGGGGGAGTAGCATTGTATATCAATGTTGAGGTTAACTGTAATGAAATAAGAAGTGATGGAATGGAGAAGATAGAGTCTGTCTGGGCAAAAATCACATTGGGAAAGAAAGCTACTAGAACCTCCCCTGAGATAGTGCTTGGTGTGTGCTACAGACTGCCGGGATCTGACCTGGATATGAATAGAGACCTCTTTAATGTTTTTAATGACGTAAACACTAACGGGAATTGTGTGATCAGTGGGGGACTTTAATTTCCCAGATATAGACTGGAGGACAAGTGCTAGTAATAATCACAGGGCTCAGATTTTTCTGGATGTGATAGCTGATGGATTTCTTCACCAAGTAGTTGAAGAACCAAAAAAAGGGGATGCCATTTTAGATTTGGTTTTGGTGAGTAGTGAGGACCTCAGAAGAAATGGTTGTAGGGGACAACCTTGATTAGAGTGAGATAATTCAGTTCAAACAAGATGGAAGGATAAACAAAAATAGATCTGGGACTAGGGTTTTTTATTTCAAAAGGGCTAACTTTAAAGAATTAAGGAAATTAGTTAGGGAAATGGATTGGACTGAAGAACTTGTAGATTTAAAGGTGAGGAGGCCTGGAATTACTTCAGTTCAAAGTTGCAGAAACTATCAGAAGCCTGCATCCCAAGAAAGGAGGGAAAGAAAGCAAAGGCAGGAGTTGTAGACCAAACTGGATGAGCAAGCATCTCAAAGAAGTCACTTAAGAAAAAGTAGAAAACCTACAAGGAGTAGAAGATGGGAGAGATTAGAAAGGAAAGCTACCTTACTGAGGTCAGAAAATGTAGGGATAAAGTAAGAAAGGCAAAAAGCCATGTAGAGTTGGCCCTTTCAAATGGAATTAAAACCAAAAGTAAAAGATTCTATAGTCATATAAATAAGAAGAAAACAAAGAAAGAAGAAGTGGGACCACTAAACACTGAGGATGGAGTGGAGGTTAAGGATAATCTAGGCATGGCCCAATATCTAAACAAAACTTTTGCCTCAGTCTTTAATAAGGCTAATGAGGAGCTTAGAGATAATGGTAGGATGACAAATGGGAATGAGGCTATGGAGGTAGATATTACCACATCTGAGGTAGAAGCCAAACTTGAACAGCATAATGGTAGCACTTTTTCAGCCAAAAGGGGACAAGCTGGCTTAATCCTCCAGTTCGCGGACGACGACAAGCTAGGGAGGTATTGCTAACACAGAGAAAGGGACCAGGGATATCATAAACAGGAAGCAAATCTAGATTGGAGCCTTGCAAACTGGAGTAATAAGTTAATCAGGCAATGAAAGTTAATAGCCGCCAAACAGTGCAAGGTTATGCATTAGCCGTAGAGTTGAATAACAGGAATTCCGTTGGTATATAAAGTTCGGGGCGACGACGGCCAGTCATCTGAAGTAACCAGCAGCTAAGATGCCAGAAAAATAATAGGACCGGCGTTTGTTTTCAGCCGGCAGTATTGGTGGATACACGTCCCAGATGGCTTTATGAGCTGCTCGAGCGAGTGACAATGTGTTGCTCTTACGGCGTGTTAAACGGACACAAGCCTAATCGCCACGTTTTAGGAGCATCGCGGAGCAAGGTATTCAGTAAACAACTATAGAAAGGGTTTGTGAGATACTGAGTGCCAGAGGCCACCTGATGAGAACGCCCCCATCTGCGAATAACTGCCTCGCAGGGTTCTGGTGTCAAACATGTTTATCCAGAAGGGCAATGAATTATACCTGGATTAGCCTGGTTCACAGAGAAGGGCTACTAGGCAATGATCTAGGAATGGAAACTGTCTATGACACGGCGGACTGAAGAGTCGCTTTATTAGCATAACACTAACAGAAGCTGAGCGGGGGAGCCGATTGCTCCCTTTCACATACACTACTCACCCAGCCAGGGATAAATATCAGGTAGAGAGGAGGCCAATTATTTAAAGCTTAGTACCCACATGCGACAAGACACTGTTCAACTGGACCACATGGAAGTTTCAAACTTGGAACATTAGTACAAATGTTTTCGAACACTAGAGGAGTAAGTTCTCGACAGCCTTCCAAAGGGAGAGTGGCGCGGACAAAACAGACATATCGCCTTAAGAACTAAGGCTTGATTAAATCTATGCGACGGATGGTTATTCGACCGGGCCATAGCCTAATTGTGTACCAGTTAATTTCGGCCTAATCATCGTCGACCCTTGGTTAGTGAGCAGGTAAATACCTACCCAAGTCCTGGTCTGTGCACTGTGATGTTAGCACTAGGGTAAGAGGATCATCTGAGTTAACTACAGATAATATCTTTTCCTGGGTGGCTGGCTGGTGATTTTCTTTGCCCTCACATGCTCCAGCGATCTGCTGAGTCTCACCCACCATTGCGGTTGGGAAGGAATTTTTTCTCGCGAGGGCAGATTCTGGCAGATGGCCCTGGAGGTTTTCAATTTCCTCTGCCTAGCATGGGGCACGGCAATTGCTGGCACGGACGTCTCTGCACCTTCGGAAGTCTTAGTAAACCCCGCACCGATCTCAGACTTCAATAACTCAGACATAGGTTAGGGGTTTGTTACAGGAGTGGGTGGGTGAGATTCTGTGGCCTGCATTGTGCAGGAGGTCAGACTAGATGATCATAATGGTCCCTTCTGACATTAAAGTCCTTGAGTCTATGAGCTATTTTTTGTGTGCCAGAAAAAGTCCCACTAGCAGCACAATGTGTACCCAGGCTGGGAGTCTCACTCCCAGCTTCAGTATAGATGTATGCTTGGTGTTTGTGGATCACAGTGTTGTTCCTGCGATTTTCAAAGCATCACAAAGCTCAGCACCACAACACATAAGTCCCTTTGTGGACCTCACCCACAGAGCTTAAGGTGCTTGAGAGGGCTCTGCTTTACTGTATGTCCAGTCCTTTGTGCATAATAATAGCTTCACAGTGCCCCACCTTGTCTGCAAAATTCAGCCTTTAAAAGCACAGTCCCCAATACCACAGTATCATACTCTCATTTATGCTCCGCCCTCCTAGGCGTTGGCATAATCTGGCCCAAAACATATTCTGAAGCCAGCTAGAGATATGCAAGTTGTTTTAGAATAGAGAGCACATTTATTTGCTCATTTTTTTCTTTTTTTTTTTCCTTTTATTTCTGCTGAATGTGTTTTAGTAAATAACTGGAGCCTAGAAGTTTTATACGCTATTATACCTCAGGTGCGATATATTGGAGTTAACTTTGGAAGTCTTCCCTCTGGTACTGCATATGGGATTACCACACACATACAAATTCAAAGCATTAATCAAAATAATAATAAGTGTACTCAGGGAACATCAGTCAAAACTGACCTTTTCCAATGAGTCTAATTTGAAGAGTGCCTCCACAAGTAACACTAATTTATTATTTATCACAGAGCACTGTCTGTCAGTGAGCTATGGGTGTGAGGGAAAATCATGAGAGAAACTTGTACCAACCACTAAGAAAAAATGCAAACCTGAAAGTGTCAACATTTGTCACAAGGAAAATCACTCAGATATAAATACATATTCTCATACCATGTTAGCAATTTAAAACTATCAAGCTGAACCACCAAAAAGTAGGGATGAGTGAAATGTTTCAGAAATATAATCCTCCACCACTGTGCACTGTGACAGTCCCAGGCCAGTGGGGTACAGGAGTCAGGTCCTATTGGTATCCAGGAGGTGGGCGGGCAAAGCCCGTCCACTTCTAAAGGACCTCCCCCCAGCCTAAGGGGAAGATCCACAGATTCGTGACACCAAATAAGTATGGGGGACAATTAATGAAAAAACAGGACTGAGAGGGAGGTCACAGGGCTAAAAGAAGGGAACCTGATGGGGACACCAAGCATAGAATCCCAGACAATGCCCACTGCTCCTCAAAAGCATCAAGGGAGCCAGTGGATGCCGCACAGAGGAACTCCACCCGGATGCGTGAACGGTTGGAGAAGCAGAAATAAGCCCCACAGTCGCAGGAAATCCCGTCGTCCAACCTCCTGTCCCTGGTTTTGTAGATGGCTAGTTTGGCCAGGGCCAAAAGGAGGTTGACAAGGAGATCCCGCGTCTTTGTGGGGCCACGGATGGGGCGTGTGTAGATAAACAGGTGAGGGGAAAAGTGCAATCAAAAATGAAAGAAAAGATTCAAGAGGAGCTGGAACAGGGGCTGCAATCTGGCACACTCTAAATAAATGTGCGCCAGGGTCTCTTTCATGACACAAAAAGGGCAGGTGTTGGGGACGGGGTAAACCGCGTCAAGTACACACCTGTGCTCACGGCCCCGTGAAGGAGCCGCCAACTGACATCTCCAGCAGGCCTTGGGACCAGGGCAGAGTATAAGATGGCCCACCAGGGCCTCTCACCCTCGAGAGGTGGTAAGAGGTCCCGCCATTTGGTATCAGGGCAAGATGTGAGGGTGAGGTAGTGGATAGTGTGGAGCACGAGCGTGTACAGGTGTTTCCATGGCGTGGCCTGGAACAGAACCGGCTGCAGATCAAGCAGACAGCTCACAGTGAAAGGGTGAGAGGGCCGATTGGGTCCACGGGGCAGGGGTCCGATAAAAATGTCCACGGGGCGTGGGGTGGAGGGTGGGCAGGGCGTGCCCTCTCGCAGGACTCAGTCGAGGTAAGCCCAAGCAGCAGGCAGGAAAGCGACCTTCACCTCCTGATGTACGCACTGGGTAGCACGAGGTCTGGAGAGCCCCATGCGCTGAGCAAGCATCAGGAGATCCAGCCAGTCTCCCCGGTCGCAGTCCAGGAGGTCTCCAACCCTGGTGACTCCGGCCAAGACCGGCCTCTGGTGCACTGCAGGGGACTCTGCCATCTGCACATGAAGCTGAGGATTGTGTAGCAAGGGCTCTGCGAGGAGATCGGCCCCCACGGTGGCCGCCACGGACCTGGTTGTTGAAAAGAGCTTCCAGGTCCAGAGGAGGTCTTGGTAGAAGACCGCAGCCCAGAGAGGTCTCTCGGAAGACCTCTTGGATGGAGGTAAAAGAGCTGCCGGTGGTATTGGAGCCCTCGTATGCAGCGGAGGAAGGAGTGCGCCAATACACTCCACGCCAGACTACCTGCACCATACAGGAGCCTCTGCAGGGCCTGGAGGAGGAAGACATGGACCTGGGTGTGTAGCATTTCAGGCCCTGTCTTCCCTCCTCCAGGGGCAGGTGGAGGACCCCTATAGAGACCCAGTGCATCCCTGGCCAAAAGAACTCCAGAATCATCGTCCGGAGGTTGGCCAGGAAATCCGGGGCCAGGACTACGGTGTTGAGCCGGTACCAGAGAATGGACAGGACCAGTTGATTGAGCACCAGCGCCCTCCCCCGAAGGGAGAGGCACTGCAGTAGTCCTGTCCATTTCCAGAGCCGCTCCGTCACCCTGCCCTCTAAACAGTGCCAGTTCTCTGGCGGAGACAGATGCATGGCAGAAAGGTAAATGCCGAGATAGAGCAGCAGACCCGCGCTCCACCGGATGGCCTGAAGCAGGGGTGGGAGGGAGCTCGCCTGCCACCTGTCCCCGACCACCAGGCCAGAACTCTTGACCCAGTTGACTCGGGCGGAGGAGGCCGCCGAATACACAGCCTGGCAAGCCTCCACCCGCACCAAGTCGCCCGGGTCCTGGACCACGAGGAGCACATCGTCGGTGTATGCCGACAGGACCAGCCGCAGCTTCGGCTCTCGAACCACTAATCCTGTCAGCCTCCAACGGAGGAGACAGAAGAAGGGCTCAATCGCCAGAGCATATAGCTGGCCCGAGAGGGGGAACCTCTGCCGCACTCCCCGCCTCAAGCTGACCGGCTCAGTCAGGGTCCAGTTGAGCCTGACCAGACACTCCGCAGAAGCGTACAGCACCTGGAAAAAACCCACAAACCGGGGTCCGAAGCTGAACGCTCTTAGAGTGCCCAGCAGATACCTGTGATCCACCCTGTCGAACACCTCCTGATCCAGGGACAGGAAGGCGAACGACAGACCATCCCTACACCCTAATTCCAGAAGGTCCTGGACCAGATACAAGTTATCAAGATTGTGCAGTCCTGGGACGGGTAGGTCTGATCTGGATGGACCACGTCCGCCAGCGGACCTACCGAGAGGGGGCCTTCGCAATGGATGTTTGTAGTCCATCTGAGGAGGCGAGAACGGGACGCCAAATTCTGTAAGTCGCGGAAGGGTCCCCCCTTTCGGTCAATAAGGCAAGCACGGCTCGCCTGCACGAGAGAGGGAGGACCCCGCTCTGCAAAGACTCGGCCCAGACGGTGACCAGGTCTGGGCCGAGAACGTCCCAAAACAGGCGGTAGAACTCCACGGTCAGCCCGTCCATGCCCGAGGATTTATTGGTGGGCATTCGACGGAGGGCTTCCAAGAACTCAGCCAGAGTGAGAAGCAGCTCTAGCTGGTCCCGGTCCCACAGCACTCTGCAAGCGTTAGGATCAGTCGGATCTGGGGAGAAAAGAGTCGCGTAGAAGGCCCTGGCCCTCTCGCACATCTCCACCAGATCCGTGAGGGGGGTGCCGTCCTCCGCCAGGAGGCAAGTGACGTACTTCTTGGCCCCCCTCCTTTTCTCCAGGACGTAGAAGAAGCAGGAGCCGTGATCCATCTCCCAAAGGAGGCGGATGCGGGATCGAACAAAAGCACCCCGGGCCCGATGGTCTTCGAGGGCCCGGAGCTCCTCTCGCTTCTCCCGGCACGCTCTGCAGACGGATGGATCCTCAGGGCTGGCGGTCAGATGCCTCTCCAGCTCCAAGACCTTCTGCTCCAGCTGCTTTATCGCTACATCCCTCCGTCGGCTGGCGCCCTGGGTGTAATTACGGCAGAAGAGCCAGATGTGCACCTTCCCCAGATCTCACCACCGCTGCACTGAGGAAAAGGCTCACCTCTGCCCTCGCCAGGCCAACCAGAACTCCCGAAAGGACACCACGAAGCCCGCATCCTCCAACAAACTATTATTAAAGTGCCAATAGGCTAGCCCCAGCCTCTCCGCGCAGAGAGAGGCCGTCACGGTGGGAAGATGGTGATCAGAAAAGGGGGCCGGCCGAATGCTGGAGGAGTGGGCCCCCGTGAAAGGTGGAAACGCGACAGGTAAATATGGTCCAGCCGGGAGTGGCGCGACCGATGGGCCTCCACCCAGACAAGGGTGAACGTCGAGACATCATCCGGGTGATGGTCGCACCAGACATCCACCAAGGAGTGGCGTTCGACGATCTCCCGGAGGACGTCTGCGGCAGCCGGGCACTGCTCGGTCCCTGAGCGGTCCCGTTCCTCAAGGGTGGTGTTAAAGCTCCCCCCCCAGGACCAGGCACTCACGAGGATCCAGGGAGTCGAGGAAGGTAGAAGCCTGCTGATAAAAATGCAACCTCTCCGGGCCCGATGTTGGGGCATAAAGATTGACGAGATTAACCATAATCCCCTCCATGCGGACCCGGAGGTGCAGCAGGCAGCCTGGCACAGCCTCGGCGACCCCCAGCACCTCGGGCCATAGGTCAGGGGAGAACAGGCTTGCCACTCCAGCCACACAAACCGAGAAGTGGCTAAAGTAGGCCCCATTCCCCCACTCCAGCTGCCAGCTAGCTTCAGCGGCCGGATCCGTATGGATCTCCTGCAGGAGTTCCCCCCCCCCACCGCCGGAGTGCAAGCTGGACTTTATTATGGGAGCCACGGATGTCCTCAAGGAACTCCCGCAGCTCCTCCCTCAGCGCATGAGGGGGCGGGTCACTGATCGATTATTATCCCCCAGTGGGGCCCCCGTCACAGCCCCGTGGCTCACCAAGGCGAGCAGGTAGGGGGCAGACCCCCAACGTGGCGTCCGATGGGCTAACGTCACATGACCCGACCAGCTCCCCGATTCAACAAGGGGCAGCAGAAGGAGAACAGCAGCCCCTGGTGGGTCGGGACAAGGTAAAACCACTGAAGCTGCTCCCTGGAGGGTATTCCCAGGGGCGGAACTGGGATCACAAGAGGTGGGGAGGACAAGGACAGGGCTAACAGGAGTAGGGCGGGGATCAGGGAGAGAATCCGGGAAGGAGGTAGAGGCAGGATCCTGAGCCTCTATAGTTGAGCCACTGGACGGTGGCTCCTCCTGGCCAGGCTCAGGGATCTGGGAAGTAGGAAGGGGACCCCTAACAATGCCAGGCTCAGCCACTGTGGCATGTATGTCAGCCTCGGCATCCAGAGATAGATGCTCATCAATGGGGTGCCCGCCTAGGAAGGAGGGCGGGTCCTCCACACCCAAGAGGGACACCCCCTGGGAACCGGGTCTTGGCAGCGGGGCACTTGTCGTGACCCCAATGGGCTCAGCGGCCATCAACAGGGTGCCACCCGCAGCAGGGTTGATGGAAGAATCCAGGGGACCCGCAGAGGTGGGAGCAGAAGCAGCGGTTGGGGAAGGGAACTCGGGGACAGGGGGACCGTGGTGAGGTTGCCCAGATTGAGGCCCGCTAGCAGAGGGTCGTCCTCCCCCTGCTTGACCGGAGACAGACTCAGGGCCTCAGTCTCGTAAATGGAAGGGATAGCACCATCCACAACCCCAGGGCCCTCCCCGCTAGCACCCGAGGCAATACCCACCTCAGCGCTCGCAGAGGCCTCGAGTGGGAAGGGGGCGAGAGAGGCTCCCTCGGGGGCTTCCATGGGGAAGGACCCTGGAGGAGGGGCGGCATTACCTTCCGGTGCTGCCACGATGTCCCCAGCTGGCACCACAGAATGGGAGTCATCAGGGGGCAAGGCGGAAGGCTTGTCATCAGTGTCCCCCTTCCTGCTTTTCCGTGGGGCCTCTGAATCTGAAGGATGTAAGGAGGCTCAAGCCTTCCGCTTGCCCTGCTTCTCCTGCACTAAGGATCAGCCCTCCATGGCATCATCCGGGGGCTGGCTAACAGGGGTTGGGTCGGGGGGCAAGGGCAATGGTTCAGGGACTCGGGGAGGCAGTGTTGGGACAGCAGAAGCGAGGGAGAATTTCCCCCAGGGCAAGCTCTTTCCCACGTCTGGCGGTATCCCCGCCACACCCTCCTCCACAGTGGGCGACCGAGAAGGAGGAGGAGGGGCAGCTTTGGGTGCCGGGCAGCCAGGGGTGCCGGTGATGACAGGGCCGGCACCGTGCCGGGGCTCAGGGGTCCCAGATGCTCCTCCGTGCTGAGCCAAGGGGCTATCTCTCTGGAGGTGCCCCATCGCCCGGGAGAGGTAGCAGCGGGCCTCCCCCATTGAATAATGATCCCGGTAGTGGGCTCTCCTGGGTAGGGACAAGAAAAGGATCCTTGAGCCGCCTCCCCGCCATGCAACCGCCAGCGGCAGTTGAAGCTGCACTGCTGCGGAACGAGAGGATTGACGGAGGGCGCGGTCGTTGCAGGCCATAAGAAGAGGTCTGATGATGGGAGATATGGGGCGCCCCAGGAGCAGAAAGGGCAAGGCAACAGCGGGTGGCACTGGGGAGGAAGGGAGGGAACGGAGGTCAGGATTAAGCGGACGCCCCGGTCTTCCAGCAGCTCCAGAGGGACGAACACGTCCCCACCTGCCAGGCCGTCTCTACCATGCCTCTGGGGGGCGGCCTCTGACGCCAGGAAAGACACCTTCCCGTACATTTTGGAGGCCGCCACAATGGCCGTGGGCCTCAACCACCCTCACCAACGCCCACACGTTGGGTCTCCATGTGGGGTGAGGCGGGCACAGGAGGCAACGGACCGCCGTGCTTCCTGGTTCAGGTGGGAAAGGGCCCCGGCCGCTGTAGGGTGGTAGCGGAAGTGTGGTCGGAAGAAGCGGTGTTCGAAGGAGCCAGCTGCCGGCGCGGGGGCCGCCGCCATCCTGGCGACGCCGCGGGGCCGGGGGAGGAACATCTGCAAGCTTGGTGGAGGGATAGCGGGAGGGATGCCGCAGCCAGTAGTGGGGCCGCGGCAGCGGGACAGTCTCTGCCATGGAGTGCCTGGCCTTTCTAGCAGGAACCCTTACCCTTCTCCCACCCTGACCCTTCCCACCGGCTGGGGGGGCTCCCCCCGAATCGGAAGGGGCGAGGGGACGTGGCCAGCAAGCGAGGCCCTCCCAGTTTTCTCGCCACCAGGCCAACCCCAGCAGGGGCGGTTGGAGGTGGATCGGTCAGCGCAGTCAAGGTTAATAGGCTAGGGCAGCGGACACGGGGCAGGTGAGGGAGGGGCAGTGGGTGTATCGCGAGGGTCTCCCCCGCCGCGTTCCCCCACCATAACGAGAGTGGGAGGGGGACAAACAGGCGAGGGAGGGGAAGGAAGGAGGGCGACTCACCCTCCCCACTGGCTGCAGGCAGGGGAGAAGCGCTAGAAAGGAAGCTAAAGGGTGTGGGGAGCAACCAAGGCCCTAGGGGTGGGAGGGGTTTCAGGGCCACCGACGCAGAGGAGTTCGGCTCTCTAGCGGCACTCAGGGGATTCAGAGGGGACAATGCAGAGTGGGGGTGCAGTGAATCAAGGGAAATCAAATGGGGAAGGGTACAAGCCCATGGGAGGGGCGTGGGTGCACGAGGGAGGACCAATCAAGCTGGGGAAGGACAGGTGGGGAGGGAAAAGGGTGGCTGGGAAATGGGTAGAGGGACCAGGGGACAGCTTCAGGCTGGGCAGGAGCTATCAGGGCCACAGAGGAAATAGGTGGGCGGACAAATTGCAAAGGAAAGGGTCAGTCCAGGGGGAGGGGGTGGGGAGGTGGCGCTCACGGGCACTTGTGCCAAAAAGTCAATGGTGAGTCTGCTGCGCTGCCAGGCCCAATGATGGAAGTGGCATGGTGAGCCAGGCGAGAGCTCAGTCCCAGAGCCAGGAGGCCGAACAACGGATAGAACAACAGCCAGTTGGAGTGTGGAGGGGGCAACCAATGTGGTGGAGGCGAAAGGGGGACACGGATGGACCGGGGCAGGCTCCACACCAACCTTGGGTTCCCAACAAACCACAATCCAACACCCACCACAAGAGGCACAGTTCAAAAAAAGACTCAGTCCAGAAAAGCCCCCTCCACAGTGGTCTGCACTGGTCTCCCAGCAGCAAGTGGGCCCTCCTCCTATCCTCCTCTTCTTTCTCCTCGGGCTCCACAGTTTCCCCAGAAACAGCCACAGTAGTCCAGCACTCCAGGTGGTGGTGTCTGGTGTCCAGCGGAGGGACCCCTGCTCGAATGGTGGGCTCCTCAAGCAACAAGAGCTAGGGTCCCTCACTCCCTCCTTTCTCTTGGAAGCAGACCTGCAGCAGCCTCTCCTCCCCCCCGCAGGTCCTGTAGGTGGAGGAAACAGAAGCAGTGAGGGTGTGGGGCAAGGTGAGGGGATCAGCAGCCAGCATAGAGGTAAAGCAGCAGAAGTGGGGAGTGCGGAGATGGAAGTAGTGGCATCTGCCCCAGCCGGAGCAGAGGAAGAGCAGCAGCAACAGGAGGGCTCAGCGCTCAGCAGGAACAGCAGCAGTAGCAGCAGCAGCCAGCAGCCCTCCTTCCTCTACAGAGAGGAATAGAAGGGAGATCTACTGGCCACAGGAGAAGGGCACGTTCCTGTTCCCTGAGTGACGGGAGCAGGGGCTTGCACTAGAGTAATCGGAACCTGCTAGAACCATTAAAAGTCAGACGGCTGATTAGAACACCTGCAGCCAATCAAAGGCAGGCTAATCCAGAGCACCTGATTAAAAAAGGACCTCACTTCAGTTAGTAGTATGCATGCAAGAGCTGGGCACCATCACTAGGTGCTGAAGAGTGTGAGGTTGTTTGCTGGAGATTGAAGAGTAGAAGTATTATCTGACACCGAGGAGAAAGGTCCTGTGGTGAGACAAAGAAGGTGTTGGGAGGAGGCATGGGGAAGTAGCGCAGGGAGTTGTAGCTTATCGTGCGGCTGTTCCAGGAGGCACTCTAGATAGCTGCAGTCAACAGGGCCCTGAGCTGGAACCCAGAGTAGAGGGTGGGCCACAGGTTCCACCCAAACTCCCAACTCCTTGATCATCACAAGAAGAGTTGAACCCCAGACTGGGGGAAGATCACTGAGGTGAACAAATCTGCCAATAAGCACAGGACACCAAGGTAGAGGAGGAACTTTGGTCACGGACCAAACTTAAATTTGAATCTTTTTAAAGGTTTTTTAAATATTAAATCTGACTCCAAATAGAGTGTGTAAAAGTTCAATATGCCTATATGTCTGTCCATTTCATATGCCCTCATCACCATAGATTGAGCACCGCATCTGTGCACTCCAGACAACTTTCTCCTTATTTTTCTCACATGTAAGCTGTAAACCATCTTAATAAGAGGACTACAGCGTTTTGGGGACTAACGTCCAGAAGATGATTGGCTGCCTTTTCTGTCCATTACAATATTTTCAAAGAATGTGCTGGCAGGCCCAACTCCACCCTCTTCTCATGGTGTTTGACATGGTAGAACTCTCTTGTGTCTTCAGGTAAGCAGTCAGCAACACCTGATTCCCCTTGTGGTTCTTCAGGGTTGGCCTTTCTCCCTTCCTACGTTAATCTTTTGAAGGTATATGGGGCCCTGGCTGGACTGGTCCAACATTCTACAGCAGGGATCAGCACTAAGCGGGCTGCAGTTCAACCGCTCCATCAACGGGGGCAGCGGGAAGTGGCGACCAACACATTCTCGGCCTGCAATCTGCTTTCCTGCCGCCCCATTGGCTGGACGGCGAACGGGCTAGTGGGAGCCGCAGTCTGCCGAACTTGCCAAGTAGCAGATAAACAAACTGCCCGGCCCGCAGGGTGCTTAACTGGTGAGCCACGTACCAGAGGTTGCTAAATCCCTGCTTAGAGTGTTTGAAATAAAAACATGATTTTTTGTAGGCCCGTTCTCTACTCTTTAGGGAACCACGGCCCCAAAGCAGGAACATGTACAGGAAGTGGGTGTGGGAGTAGGGGAAGTGAGGTTGGAAGGAAATGAACGTGTAGTTTTTTGGTTTTAAAAAAGTGTGTGAGGCAACCCTTTCAAAAAGGTTCTGATCTTCAGATTAGCATCAATTGCTTATGGAAGTAAGGTTAACAGTACCCCAAACATTTTCAACTTTTTGTGGCTTCTTTAACCCATCACTTCAACTCTCAATGCTAACCTACTGCAACTTGCCAATGAAATTCAGGCACATTGTTCCATAAGACTACTCTTCATTTTATGAAAATCCTACTTCTTTCCAACAGAAGTAGAAAAACAGACAAATGCCAATTATTTTCCCTCCTAAAAATAATTAATTTGTCAAGTATTCTTAGAAGCTTCTAATATCTGTTTGTTTTTAAATGGAAAGTAATTCAGTCTCGAATTGACGAATTACTGAGTGTTTTTATTTACCAATGTCTGATAAAATTAGAAGATGCCCAGTATCTAGTACGGATCCAGTCCTGACAAGTTCAAAGCATATTTTGCAGAAACAATTTACTAGCAAAAATACAGTGACATGAAACTTTCCAAAAACTGGACTGAACCTTCAACCTTAGTCCTCTACTCCGACACTTCTTTTTATTTGTTTGGGGTGGAAAATGAATTCAGTAGACCCTTTACCTCTCCTGGCTGAAGTAATATCTTCCCATTGGTTACCATCTGTAAGCTTCCCTGGAATTGTGCATTTTGTACTAACCAAATAGAGTAAATGATAAAATCTCCTCTCTAACTTCAGAGAGAACCAAGTAGCAGGGAGAGAACCAAGTAGAGTGACCTTTCCCTGAACAGGAAACATCTGGGGAAGGAATGCAAATAGGTAAAGCAAACTTCTTAGCACACAATTCGACCCAAAACAAAAGCAAAACAAACATAGCA
>NC_133769.1:286731895-286752972 GCF_003597395.2 Chelonoidis abingdonii | reverse complement strand
GGGCGGCATTACCTTCCGGTGCTGCCACGATGTCCCCAGCTGGCACCACAGAATGGGAGTCATCAGGGGGCAAGGCGGAAGGCTTGTCATCAGTGTCCCCCTTCCTGCTTTTCCGTGGGGCCTCTGAATCTGAAGGATGTAAGGAGGCTCAAGCCTTCCGCTTGCCCTGCTTCTCCTGCACTAAGGATCAGCCCTCCATGGCATCATCCGGGGGCTGGCTAACAGGGGTTGGGTCGGGGGGCAAGGGCAATGGTTCAGGGACTCGGGGAGGCAGTGTTGGGACAGCAGAAGCGAGGGAGAATTTCCCCCAGGGCAAGCTCTTTCCCACGTCTGGCGGTATCCCCGCCACACCCTCCTCCACAGTGGGCGACCGAGAAGGAGGAGGAGGGGCAGCTTTGGGTGCCGGGCAGCCAGGGGTGCCGGTGATGACAGGGCCGGCACCGTGCCGGGGCTCAGGGGTCCCAGATGCTCCTCCGTGCTGAGCCAAGGGGCTATCTCTCTGGAGGTGCCCCATCGCCCGGGAGAGGTAGCAGCGGGCCTCCCCCATTGAATAATGCACCCGGTAGTGGGCTTCCTGGTAGGGGACAAGAAAGGATCCCTTGAGCGCCTCCCCGCCATGCACCGCCAGCGGCAGTTGAAGCTGCACTTGCTGGCGGAACGAGAGGATGTGACGGAGGGCGGGGTCGTTGCAGGCCAAGAGAAGAGGTCTGATGATGGAGATGGGGCGCCCCAGGGCAGAAAGGGCAGGCAACAGGGTGGCACTGGGGAGGAAGGGAGGGACGGAGGTCAGGATTAAGCGGACCCCCAGGTCTTCCAGCAGCTCCAGAGGGACGAACACGTCCCCCACCGCCAGGCCCGTCTCTACCGCCTCCTGGGGGGCGGCCTCTGACGCCAGGAAGAAGACCACCTTCCCGTACATTTTGGAGGCCGCCACAATGGCCGTGGGCCTCACCACCCTCACCAACGCCCACACGTGGGTCTCCATGTGGGGTGAGGCGGGCACCAGGAGGCAACGGACGCCGTGCTTCCTGGTCAAGGTGGGAAAGGGGCCCCGGCCGCTGTAGGTGGTAGCGGAAGTGGTGGTCGGAGGAAGCGGTGGTCGAAGGAGCAGCTGCAGGCGGCGGGGGCCGCCGCCATCTGGGCGTACGCCGCGGGGGCCGGGGGAGGAACATCTGCAGAGCTGGTGGAGGGAATAGCGGGGAGGGATGCCGCAGCCAGTAGTGGGGCCGCGGCAGCGGGAGCAGTCTCTGCCATGGAGGGCCTGGCCTTTCTAGCAGGACCCTTACCCTTCTTCCCACCCAGACCCTTCCCACCGGCTGGGGGGGCTCCCCCCGAATCGGAAGGGGCGAGGGACGTGGCAGCAGCGGAGGCCTCCCCAGTTCTCGCCACCGCCAATGCCCCAGCAGGGGCGGTGGTAGGTGGATCGGCAGCGGCAGTCAAGGTATAGGCTAGGGCAGCGGACACAGGGGCAGGTGGAGGAGGGGCAGTGGGTGTATCGCGAGGGGTCTCCCCCGCCGCGTCCCCCACCATAACGAGAGTGGAGAGGGGGACAAACAGCGAGGGGAGGGGAAGGAGAGGAGGCGACCACCCCTCCCCACTAGGCTGCAGGCAGGGGAGAAGGGCGCTAGAAAGGGAAGGCTAAAGGGGTGTGGGGAGCAACCAAGGCCCTAGGGGTGGGAGGGTTTCAGGGCACCGACGCAGAGGGGAGTTTCGGCTCCTCTAGCTGCACTAGGGGATCAGAGGGGACAATGGCAGAGTGGGGGTGCAGTGAATAAGGGGAAATCAAATGGGGAAGGGTACAAGCCCATGGGAGGGGGCGTGGGTGCACGAGGGGAGGGACCAATCAGAGCTGGGGAAGGACAAGGTGGGGAGGGAAAAGGGTGAGCTGGGAATGGGTAGAGGGACCACGGGGACAGCTTCAGGGCTGGGGCAGGACTATCAGGGCCACAGAGGGAAATAGGTGGGGCGGACAAATGTGGCAAAGGAAAGGGGTCAGTCCAGGGGGAGGGGGTGGGGAGGTGCGCTCACGGGCACTTGTGCCAAAAAGTCAATGGTGAGCTGCTGCTGCTGCAGGCCCAAATGATGGAAGTGGGCATGGTGAGCCAGGCGAGCAGCTCAGTCCCAGAGCCAGGAGGCCGAACCGGAAGGAAAACAGCCAGTGGAGGTGGTGGAGGGGGCAACAATGGTGGTGGAGGCGAAGGGGGACACGGATGGACCGGGGGCAGGCTCCACACCACACCCTTGGTGTCCCAACAAACACAATCCAAACCCCCACCACAAGAGCACAGTTCAAAAAAGACTCAGTCCAGAAAAGCCCCCTCCACAGTGGTCTGCACTTGGTCTCCCAGCAGCAAGTGGGCCTCTCCTCCTCCTCCTCCTCTTCCTTCTCCTCGGGGGTCCAACAGTTCCCCAGCAACAGCCACAGTAGTCCCAGCAACTCCAGGTGGTGGTGGTCTGGTGTCCAGGCAGGAGGGACCCTGCTCAGATGGTGGCGTCCTCAGCAACAAGAGCTAGGGTCCCTCACTCCCCTCCTTCTCTGGAAAGCAGACCTGCAGCAGCCTTCTCCTCCCCCCGCAGGTCTGTAGGTGGAGGAACAGAAGCAGTTGAGGGTGGTGGGGCAAGGTGAGGGGATCAGCAGCCAGCCAACTAGAGGGTAGCAGAGAAGTGGGGAGGCGGAGATGGAAGTAGTGGCATCTGGCCCAGCCAAGGGAGCAGCAGGAAGAGCAGCAGCAACAGGGAGGGCTCAGCGCTCAGCAGGAACAGCAGCAGCAGCAGCAGCAGCAGCAGCCCTCCTTCCCTCTACAGTAGAGGAATAGAAGGGAGATCTACTGGCCACAGGAGAAGCACGTTCCTGTTCCCTGAGTGACGGGAGCAGGGGCTGCACTAGAGTAATCAGGAACCTGCTAGAACCAATTAAAGCAGACAGGCTGATTAGAACACCTGCAGCCAATCAAGGCAGGCTAATCAGAGCACCTGAGTTAAAAAGGACCTCACTTCAGTTAGTAGTATGCATGCAAGGAGCTGGGCACAAGATGCACTAGGTGCTGAGAGTGTGAAGGTGTATTGCTGGAGGATTGAAGAGTAGAAGTATTATCTGACACCAGGAGAAAGGTCCTGTGGTGAGGACAAAGAAGGTGTTGGGAGGAGGCCATGGGGAAGTAGCCCAGGGAGTTGTAGCTATCGTGCCGCTGTTCCAGGAGGCACTCTAGATAGCTGCAGTCCACAGGGCCCTGAGCTGGGAACCCAGAGTAGAGGGTGGGCCCAGGTTCCCCCCAAACCTCCCAACTCCTGATCAGACACAAGAGGAGTTGACCCAGACTGTGGGGAAGATCACTGAGGTGAACAAATCTGCCAATAAGCACAGGACCCACCAAGGTAGAGGAGGAACTTTGTCACGGCACCAAACTTCATTTGAATCTTTTAAAGGATTTTTTAAATATTTAAATCTTGACTCCAAATAGAGGTGTGTAAAAGTTCAATATGCCTATATGTCTGTCCATTCATATGGCCCTCATCACCATATGATTTGAGCACCGTCATCTGTGCACTCCAGACACTTTCTTCCTTATTTTTCTCACATGTAGCTGTAAACCATCTTAATAAGAGGACTACAGCAGTTTTGGGGACTAACTTCCAGAAGATGATTGGCTGCCTTTCTGTCCATTACAATATTTTCAAAGAATGTGCTGGCAGGCCCACTCCACCTCTCTCATGGTGTTTGACATGGTAGAACCTCTCTTTGTGTCTTCAGGAAGCAGTCAGCACACCTGATTCCCTTTGTGGTTCTTCAGGGTTGGCTTTCTCCCTTCCTACTTTATCTTTTGAGGTATATGGGGCACCTGGCTGGACTGGTCCAACATTCTACAGCAGGGATCAGCAAACTACGGCTGCAGTTCACCGCTCCATGCCAACGGGGGCAGCGGGAAGTGGCGACCAACACATTCCTCGGCCTGCACTGCTTCCTGCCGCCCCCATTGGGCTGGGACGGCGAACCGTGGCTAGTGGGAGCCGCAGTCTGCCGAACTTGCCAATGTAGCAGATAAACAAACTGGCCCGGCCCGCCAGGGTGCTTACTGGTGAGCCACGTACCAGAGGTTGCTAATCCCTGCTCTAGAGTGTTGAAATAAAAACATGATTTTGTAGGGTCCCGTTTCTCTACTCTTTAGGGGACCAACGGCCCCAAAGCAGGAACATGTACAAGGAAGGTGGGTGTGGGAGGTGGGGGAAGTGAGGGTTGGAAGGAATGAACTGTGTAGTTTTGGTTTTAAAAAAGTGTGTGAGGCAACCCTTTCAAAAAGTTCTGATACTTCAGATTAGCATCAATTGCTTATGGAGTAGGTTAACAGTAGCCCCAACATTTTCAGCTTTTTGTGGGCTTCTTTACCCATCACATTCAACTCTCAGCTAACCTACTGCAACTTGCCATGAAATTCAGTCACATGTTCCATAAGACTACTCTTCATTTTTATGAAAAATCTACTTCTTTTCAACAGAAGTAGAAAAAACAGACAAATGCCAATTATTTTCCCCTAAAATATTAATTTGTCAAGTATTCTTAGAAGCTTCTAATATCTGTTTTGTTTTTAAATGGAAAGTAATTCAGCTCGAATTGACAATTATGAGTTGTTTTTATTTACCAATGTCTGATAAAATAGAAGATGCCAGTATCTAGTACGGATTCCAGTCTTAAAGTTCAAAGACATATTTTGCAGAAACAATTTACTACAAAAATAACAGTGACATGAAACATTTCCAAAACTGGACTGAACCTTCACCTTAGTCCTCTACTCCGACACTTATTTTTTATTTGTTTGGGTGGAAATGAATTCAGTAGACCCTTTCCTCTCCCTTTGGCTGAAGTATATCTTCCCCCATTGGTTACCATCTGTAGCTTCCCTGGAAATTGTGCATTTTTGTACTTAACAAATAGAGTAAATGAAATAAATCTCTCTCTACTTCCCAGAGAGAACCAAGTAGCAGGGAGAGAACCAAGTAGAGTGACCTTTCCCTGAACAGGAACATCTGGGAAAGAAATGCAAATCAGGTAAAGCAAACTTCTTAAGCACACACCAAAACAAAAGCAAAACAAAACATAGCAAGAAATTGAAGCTGTAGGAATATGGTGGACCTTGTGTGATGAAAAAAGCTAAAATTAAGGGGAGAATGGAAAACTCTGAGGTTTTTTTGTCACAAATAAGTAGTCAGAACTTTGGATGCTTATATAAGGGGAAAAAAAATTTAAAGGAAATTCACACATCATTCATTCTAATGTGAATTTTTTTTAACCTCATCACATCTTCCAAAGAAGATCTTTCCATCTCTTTTTTCCAGCTGTGATTAAACATATAGTAACAAATCCATTTCTTTCAGGAACCTAAGCTTGGCTTCAGATTGCTTATTATGGTTACCTAGAACTTCTCTGCATAGCAGAACAGATCCAAGGTTCTCCTGTGGAAACCACTACCACTTGAGCTAAATGATAATTTCTGTTAGCTGCTAGAAGTTATAAGGCACAAAGTTGAGCACTTCTGATTTAATCTAATAGAGAACAGTGTCACATTTAGGTACTAACCTGATGTAATAATATGCGTTTAATTGTTCCAGCACAACTGAGATTTAGATGCTATGATTTTGTTTTTTAAATTTAAAGCATGCTTAACTTGAGAAGTACTCAAATGCAAACAATCATAAAGTGCTACTCTCACCCTTCCACTAAGGCCTTTATGGCAGCAGTAAGCACAGTGTTCAAGAAATGTAGGTTCTCTTTTAACAAATAACTAAACAATCTCAAGCCTTCACCCAGAAACCTGGGAAAACTAAAAGCTCCCTCCCTGAATGCCCTTAACAAGCAGAGGTCTGCCCCATGCACAAGCACTCTGGTACTGTGCACAAACAAGAAACAACTTTATTGGGGAAAAGGAACACAGTCATAAACTTGGGAAAACAGAACAGCAACAGAAATATATATGCAAATAAAAAGTAAACTACCCTGCATCCTCTTCGAGCAACAGTCGACCTAACTCCCTTCCTACCCACTAATGAGAATGTCCCTTAGCTGCAGCACTTTATTCATCTGCCATCTGTCACTCATTTTTTGGATTAGCAAGGAGTAGTTATTCAAGTATTCATCCATAGGTCTGTTCCCAGTCTCAAGGGAGCTGTTTGGCTGGTCTCACTGGTAGTCATCACTACTTCTCCCAGCTTACTTATTCAGCTTTATTAAGGTGCTACATGATCAATGCCTTACCCAAGTCCACTCAGTTCTGCTGCTGTCTTCTCCATCATCGCTCAATGCAAACTCCTCCCTCTGCATTATCTCTCAACAGGAAGTTCTTATGAGCAATTAAGATCCTTGAGCAGAATCCTGGTTACTTGGAAATAACGTTATTGTCTCAAAGTAGAAGCTCTTTCCTCTCCTCTCTTTGAGCTTCTCTAGAACCCCTATTTGCCAAATACAAGTTATGCTGACTTTCCAAGTGTGACTAGAATAACTGTGAACTGTGGACAGGTAGCCTATGCAAATGAGGCCATCTATGGCAGTGGTTTTCAAACTGGGTCATGGCAGCACTGGGTCACAGTGGCTCTGGTCAGCACCACCAACCGGGCTGTTAGAAGTCCCATAAGCGGTGCTGCCTGGCTAAGGCAGGATAGTTCCTACCTGTTCTTATGCCGCACTGCGCCCTGGAAGCGGCCAGCAGTAGGTCCGGCTCCTAGACAGGGCAACCATGGTGCTCCACATGCTCTTCCAGCCCTGAACACTGGCTCTACGCTCCCATTGGTTGGTTCCTGGCCAATGGGAGTTGGGATTCCTGCTGACGAGAGCCACATGAAGCCACTTGTGCGCCTTCACCTAGGCACAGGACCTGCTACTGACTGCTTCCGGGGCACAGCTTGGTCTGTGGTACCAGGACAGGCAGTGATCCTGCCTTAGTACCCTCACTGTGCTGCTGACTGGGAGCTGCCCGAGGTAAGCCTGCACCCCAACCCCATACCCAAATCCCCTGCCCTAGCCCTGAGCCCCCCCAAAACCTGGAGCCCTTTCCTGCACCCCAAACCCCTCATCCCTGGTCCCACTCCAGAGCCTGCACCCCCATCCCAGAGCTCTGACTCCCTCCCACACCCCAATCCCCTACCCCAGCCCTGAGCCCCCCAACCCAGAGACCCTCCTGAACCCCAAACTCCTCATCTCCTGCCCCACCCCCTAGCCCTCCCCCCCCTCTGCCCAGCCCTGAGCCCCTCCCACACCCCAAACCCCTCACCCCCAGCTCCACTGGGTCGCGGGCATCAACAATTTTCTTCAATTGGGTCACCAGAAAAAAAGTTTGAAAACCACTGGTCTATGGTATCACTATTCCCTTTTCAACAATAGAGGGAGTAGAGAGCCCTTCAGCTTCTGGAGCTCCTGGCCACATGTTTACACTTCTTCAGGAAATAAATGCTTTTAAATTAACATTTTTGTATGTATGGCATTCTCTCTCTCTCTCTCTCTCCCCCTCCAACTCCAACAATTGTGTTTTACCATGAGGTTCATATTTTATTCTCTAAAAAGCAACGAGTCCTGTGGCACCTTAAAGACTAACAGATGTATTGGAGCATAAGCTTTTGTGGGTGAATGCCCACTTCGTCCCACAAAAGCCTATGCTCCAATATGTCTGTTAGTCTTTAAGGTGCCACAGGACTCATTGCTGCTTTTTACAGATCCAGACTAACATGGCTACACCTCTGATATTTTATTCTCTGTAATTTTCACTCCTATCTCTACCCTCTGCACTAAGAAAGGACATCTTTTTACACAAATAATAATTATCATTTTCTGAGATAATAAATGTTATGTTCTACCTCCAAATAAAGTAAAATCCTTCTTTCCCTATGTTTTAAAGTTTTTGGAGCACCTGATCCTGCCAAGCCTTACTACGCCCCAAAGGAATTTCAAAATAGATTGTCATTTGAACTCCTGAACAGTTACGCCCAGATTCAAGAAGGTATTTAGGCACGTATGGATCAGGACTTTACTCCCTGTGTATGGCTACTTCACCAACCCATCGCACCCCAAGTCAAGGACTGCATTAATATTTATGTGTTTAAGTATTAATTATAAGAACACTTAATAGCGAGTGAAGAGCTAAAATGCAAATTTCGTTGCTGTTTAGTTCTCTTAAATTACATAAGCAATATAAGTGTAATGGACTCCTACTAACAGATTAAAAAGTAAAGGATGCCAGCATTTTATTGATGTTTAACACGATAATTAGAACAAGTAAATTACCGTAGGTATTATCATAGTTATTAGAAGTCAGTATTTACAGATTGCTACCCCATCTACTTACTTTAGGCTACCGCTACCAATGTTAATTAAGGGTCTAACTAGCAAACATAATGTAAATAGGTCTGTAGGCCAGAGGGCAGAAGCGCCAGCCTCAGAAGATGAATTACTTTCTCATCAGTTGCAGACTTGCAAGTCTTTTCGTCAGGGCTTTCTTTTACTCATTCATAGGATTTCAGATAAAAGAAGCCACTCAGAATAGCGGTCCCAGCTGGGACCGCTATTCTTAACCAGCTGGGAAAGGAGAGGACAATCCTTTTCCCCACACTTAGATAATATCACAGTTACCTCTCTTTTACCTTTATATCCCCAGCTACTTTCAGTCATGTGACAGGCAGCGGTCTGAATTAGCCCCTCATGTACTGGGGCTTCTAGAGCATCTTTCCATCTTGTCACAAGTTCCTATAACATTTGATGTGAATATTATGAGGAGGTAATATACATATTCTGGCTCTGATCCAATGCCCAATTAAGTCAGTGGAAAGACTCCCACTGATTTCAGTTAGAAAAATGAAAAACAATCTCTGAAACATATTGGCAAGTGAATAGGTGTAATCCATTGGTTACTGGATTTGCACAGTACCAGCTGTATGTGACTGTTTATTCTACTAACCTAATGTTGAACTGAATGAGAGATCAGGGTAAGATGTTCAGAAGCACATTCAAATATATTTTTCATGTAGGTACTTGTGCAATAGAGCAACAGTCATGTTAGTAAGGAACAGCATAGACTCCTTGAAAAGTTTGACCTGAATATTACTTGCATTTACAGGGTCAGATTTTAAAAAGACTCAGCTCCCACTTAGGTAGTTAAAATGAAAGCTGCTGGATGTTAAGCACTTTCAAATTCTAGCTATTTAATTTGGTTGCTAAAGTGAGAGTTGATGTCTTTTCAAAGTATATCAAGGTGCTGGACATGAAGTGAGTGTCTACTGCTACTTTAACATTGTAGTATAACCAAGCCTCAGAAGCCTGAAGACAAAGAAAAATCCTATTTGTAATTATTAAATATACTGGACCTTATACAAAAGTCTCTGTGTAAACCTTAAAAAAACAATGAAGAGCCTGGTGGCACCTTCAAGACTAACAGATTTATTTGAGCATAAGCTTTCTTCAGATGCATGGAGTGAAAATTACAAATGCAGGAATAAATATTCTGAGACATGAAGATAAGGGAGTTACCTTACAAGTGGAGAATCAGTGTTGACAAGGTCAATTCAGTTAGGGCGGATGTGGTCCACTCCCAATACTTATGAGGAGGTGTTAATACCAAAAGAGGGAAAATTACTTTTGTAATGAGCCAGCCACTCCCCGCCCCTATTCAAGCCCAAATTAATGGTGTTAAATTTGCAAATGATTTGTAGCTTTGTAGTTTTTCTTTGAGGTCTGTTTTTGAAGCTTTTTTGTGGAAGGATGGCTACTTATAAATCTGTATCTGAATGTCCAGAGACACTGAAGTGTTCTTCTACTGGCTTTTGTATATTACCATTCCTGATGTCTGATTTAGTCAATTTATCCCTTTACGTAGAGAATGTCTGGTTTGGCCAATATACATGGCAGAGGGACATTGCTGGCACATGATGGCATATATCACATTAGTAGATGTGCAGGTGAATAACCTCCCAATGGTGTGGCTCATGTGGTAGAGTCCTATGATGGTGTCACTAGAGTAGATATGGTGAAAGAGAAGTTTGTTACAGGAATTGGTTCCTGGATTCATGTTTCTGTGATGTGGTGTGATGTCTAGTTGCTGGTGAGTGTTTGCTTCAGGCTGAGGGGGCTGTCTGTTAGTAAGGACTGGTCTGCCTCCCAAGGTCTGTAAGAGCGAGGGATCATTTTCTAGGATAGGTTGTAGATCATTGATGATGTACTGGAGAGGTTTTAGCTGGATGCTGAATGTGATGGCCAGTGGTGTTCTGTTATTTTCCTTGTTGGGCCTGTCCTGTAGTAGGTGACTTCTGGGTACCATCATGTGCCAGCAATGCCCCTCTGCCATATACATTGACCAAGCCAGACTTCAAATAGAAACTGCAGAGCTACAAATCATTTGCAAACTTAATACCATCAATTTGGGCTTGAATAGAGACTGGAAGTGGCTGGCACACTACAAAAACAATTTTTCCTCTCTTGGCATTGACATCTCCTCATTAGTTATGGAGTGGACCACATCCACCCTGACTGAATTGGCCTTCAACTTTGGTTCTCTATTTGTAAGGTAACTCACTTCTCTTCATGTGCCAATATATATTTATGCCTGTATCTGTAATTTTCACTCCATGCATATGAAGAAGTGAGTTTTTTACCCATAAAACCTTATGCCAAAATAAATCTGTTAGTCTTGAAGGGGCCACCGGACTCCTTGTTGTTTTTGTGGATAGAGACTAACACGGCTACCCCTCTGATATATAATTACAGAACTGCAGTTTCCACTTTTAAATTCTCAGCCCTGCAATGGAGGTTTTTTCTTAATATTTTAACTCTTCATGAAATGATTCTCCCCTAAGAAGTCTAACATTAAGTTTGAGTGAATTAGAGCTATAATCCTCCTTCAACAGGAACATAATCCTTCTTCAAACATAATTAGAGCTGTAATCCTTCTTCAAATCTTTTCTGGAATGTGTACAAGACATTAGTCAACTAATGATGAATAGGTGTGAGGGTACCCGATCAGTTCATATTTATTGTTTCATTTTTCAAAATAAGAATGTATAACTAATTGTATCCCTCCCATCTTTCTATATGTTGCTTGTTTCCTCATTTAAAGTCTTCAGAGCAAGGATTGGGTCTTCCTGTGTGTACAGAAAGCCGTTAGTATATTAGAGAACCAAAAACAAGTATAGGATTATTGTTTACCATTTTTGCTCACAAAAACAAAAAACTACAACATTTTGGTTATAAAAAGTGGATGGGGGGTGTCTTGAGATTTTTTTAATAATGCGTTGATTTCATTTATGCAAACAGTAACAATTGCATCACAGTGTCTTTTTCATGAAACCAGCTAAACTGAAAAATGTCATTTCTAACAAAAATTTATTTGGACAGCTGTGATGTTACTAATATGATGTTTGTGCCTCTTATGTTAAAGACATATTTAATATAAATAGAAAATATAAATTCCAGCAGAAAAATTACTGTGAAGTTACATATACACTAGTATTTGACTTTGTGCTGAAGAAACGTACTGCTTTCCTGTGAGGATATAAATGTTACACTAATAAAATAATACCAACAGGATCTTATAAGAGGGATAAGGCAAAATGCCACGTTTACTGCAAACACAACAGACAGTTGTTACATTTATTCATTCACACAAACACTCACACAGGTTCTGCATTAATCAGTTTATAGTTACCAGCCTGGAAGTTGCTCGTGACAGAATACCGACCAGATATCCTGTCCACGAGAATGGAGCCGAGTCTGTGTCAGATATGCACCTGATGCTCCTGGATGGTGGTAGCAGAACCAGAGACTCAACGTTCTTAGTGCTTAGAGTCCATTTTTATAGGGATTTATCCCTATGTCAGTCTATGGGAATTGCTTCTTCCTGCTGTTGCTGAATCAATCAGCAGGTGGCACATTCCTGATGGCTCCATGCTGTCAGATGTTGGTTTTTCTCATCCTTTGAGATGGTGGGGTGAATTCTAGTTTGTTCTCTGGGGGTCATCTGGTTGTTCCCACTTGACACATTCTTCGAACGATGGATACCTCATTCCTAGGCTGGCACCTCCCTGATCATTCATGTAAACCAAGCATTCATTCACATACATTTCTTCTTTTAATCACATTTATTTTACTGTCTTCACCACTTTTGGGGTGTTACTAATTTATCTGAGACTCTCTGTCCTTTGATTACAGAGAGAGGGCCGTTACAATGTATCGTTTTGAGTGGAGAGTTAATTAACGGCTTACTGCGTATCAATTACAGAGCATGGTCAGAGAACAGATTCAGTTGACTGTTTGCAAGTTTTACATAGCAATAAAGTATCTTTCTGAGAACAGATGCAATCAATGGCTTACAAGTTTTATACAGACAGTAGCTTGTAAATTAAAAATAAATCCAAGAGATCTTTTACTTGGTAATGCTATGATATTTAAATTATGGATTTAAATTATGGGGGAGCAATTATGGGGAATCACTTCCATTTATAATATAAACCTTCTTTAATATCCCTACATAAATGTACCTCTGGATTTGAGAAAGATCAATGAGAGTCAGATACTCTTTTGATGTAATGATCCTATTTGTAATGGTCACAGTTTGCTATTTTAATATCTATAGTATCATGTATTATCACTGAATACCTGACAATACATAAATGGTTGATGAATGTCTGTGAATGAGAGTTCATATACATTAAAGGCCTGATCCAAACCCCATTGAGGTAAAAAAGGAAAGACTTCAATGGACTTTGGATATAGCCCTAAGTAATCAAATTTACTATACAGCAAGACAACTTTATCAAAGCATTAAGACTAATGTATGTAGTATGTTTTTTAAGAGTTAATAATCCTGGAGAACAATGGGAGAATTGGTTCCTTTTTGTCCATACAGTGAGGTGGTGTGGCCTCCCACTGACCCAGAGAGGGAGGGACCACTTGCAGAGCCCTGGTGGGTGGAGCCTGGCTGTGCTTACTCCTCCCACCAGAAGTCAGTGAGAGGGACAGGACGTACAAAAGGCAGGTCTTCAATCTCAGTTGGGCTGCAGCTGCTGAAGGAGTCAGATGCTTCCTGCCCGCTCCTGAACTGGGAGATTTCTGTGGAGACCCTTGTGGCACTGATGACTGGCCGATGCTGCTGGAGCCACACACTGACCAAGCCAAGGAGGAGTTCCCAGGTCTGCCACTGGCCTTCTATCCAGAAAATGAAGAGGACCCCTTCTAGACCCAGGTACGCCCCTATCATAAACAGATAAGAAAAGTTAATAGCACAGAAGTACTTTATATCTCTTTGACTATAAAGGGTTAACAAGTTCAGTAGGCCTGGCTGTCACCTGACCGGAGAACCAGTCAGGGGATAGGATACTTTCAAATCTTGAGGGAGGGAAGTTTCTGTGTGTGCTGTTAGTTTTTGGTTGTTGTTCACTCTGGGGGCTCAGAGGGACCAGACATGCAACCAGGTTTCTTCCAATCTCCCTGATACAGGTTCTTATAGATTCCAAATAGTAAGTACTAGGTAGTGGCGAGTTAGGTTTATGTTTGTTTTCATTATTTGCAAATGTGCATTTGGCTGGAAGGAGTTTAATTGTATTTGGCTAAAAGGAGTTCAAATTTGTATTTTTGCTTAAAGGATTTTAATTTGTACTTGTATATGGCTGGGAGGTATTTCCAGTGTCTATAGCTGAAAGACCCTGTACCTATTCCATTTTAAATTTACAAAGATAATTTTTACTGTTTTCTCTCTTTATTAAAAGCTTTCTTGTTTAAGAACCTGATTGTTTTGTTTTTTATTCTGGTGTGAGACCCAGGAGACTGGGTCTGAATTCACAGGGAATTGGTGGGAGAAAGGAGGGAGAGGAGAGAGGGCTAATTTTCTCTGTGTCTAGGATTACTTCTCTCTCAGGAGAGTCTGGAGGGGAAAGAGAAGGAGGGAGGAAGTGAATTTTCCTCTCTGTTTAAGTTCAGGGAATTTGAATCACAGTATCTTCCAGGGTAACCAGGGAGCGGAAGCCTGGGAGGAGGCAACAGTGGGGGAAAGGGTTTTCTTTCCTTGGGTTAAGATCCAGAGGGTCTGGTCTTGGGTCCCGGGCAAGGTTTTGGGGGGACCAGAGTGTACCAAGCACTGGAATTCCTTGTTGGTGGCAGCGCTACAGGTCCTAAGCTGGTAATCAGGCTTAGAGGAATTCATGCTCGTACCCCATCTCTTGGACACTAAGGTTCAGAGCGGGGAATTGTACCATGACAGCCCCAACAGGGAGATACGAAGAAACCCAGGGGAACTAGAGAAACATCTGGTGGAGAGCTGGCCTGTGACCAGGTCACCTTGTTGCTGATCCCTCTGCCACTGTTAGGGCCCTGGGCTGGGATGCGCTGGAGTTGGGTGGGCCCATGTCCCTCTTGCCACCCCAACTGTGGGGTGGCTGTACTCCCTCTCAATAGACTGGATGGCTTGCATCTGCCTACTGCCCTCCAAGTGAGAACACCAGGCTCTAACCCTGCCTGAGCCCCCATAGATTGTGTTTTGGTGCTTGACTTCTATCCTAGACTGTATTTGGGTGCTCTATCCCAGCCTGAACCTGGAGGACTTGCTGCTCCACCCTGACTAAGGGCCTGGGCTCTGAACCAGTTGTTTGCTGCTTGGCCCAGAGTGCAGGCTGAGACCCAGACTCTGTACTGCCCTGCCTCAGCTAAGGGCTTGGCTTACTAACTGTTTGTTTGCTGTTTGGCCCAAGCCACCAACGCTTCAGCTGTCCTGATTGTGGGCTAGAGTCACTAACCACCTATCGCTCTGCCCAGAGGGCCGAGCGGAGCTACAGGCAGAGTGACTCAGCAAATTCCCCAACCGTGAGCAATGTCCTGTGATGTAGGGTAGTGGAGTAGCCTCCCACTGACCAGAGGGAAGGGACCACCGCTAACCCACTACAGTCCCTCATAAAAGTACATCTAACAATAACTGCTGTCTCTACACTGTTTTCTAATTAAAGCTTTGGTTATGTTAGTCTCTTCCAAACCAACTCATCTTTATAAACCTTTATTCTGAGGGATTTATAACCTCATAAAAATTACCTCTGTGCTGATAAAGAGTAATAAAAGCAAGAAGGAATTGTATACAATTCTGAAGCATTTAGCAGTTGATAAAGCGATATGGGAAACCCACAAAACCCTGTTCAATTTTTTTCATATTCATTTGATCTCTTGCAATTTAAAGGAATTTTTTTTAAGTTGAAGAGTGAAAGCTCTTCATCTATAATACATGTTAATCCCTTAGGCCAAATCTTGTGATTCTTGCTAAAGAAAAACTCCTCTCAAAAGCAAATAGAGTTTGTCTTCATTAAAGATTAAGGTTTTGTGCAGTAGTCCATGTAAGAATATCTGTCAGCTATTGTACTCTGATATCTGATATATGAACCAAAATCTAAACAAAGGTTTCAGCACCCAACACATTTCCAAATCAGAGCTACAATGGCATGCTGAGTGGTGTAAAAAGTATGCCTGAATATCATGTGACAGAGCAATTTTCTATGTAGAAGAAACATGCTACTTCTAACATGGAAGTCTAGTGGAAGACTATATCGCACTATACATAAATCAGAATATTGATACCACTGGGACCACATCTCTTTCTCATCAAGTGCAAAAAGTGACTAACTACTGTGACAAAGTTCCTCCTCTACCTTGGTGGGTCCTGTGCTTATTGGCAGAATTGCTCACCTAAGTGATCTTCCCCACAGTCTGGATCAATTCCTCCTGTGTCTGATCAGGAGTTGGGAGGTTTGGGGGGAACCTGGGCCTGCCCTCTACTCCGGGTTCCAGCCCAGGGCCCTATGGATTGCAGCTGTCTATAATGCCTCCTGTAACAGCTGCATGACAGCTACAACTCCCTGGGCTACTTCCCCATGGCCTCCTCCAAACACCTTCTTTATCCTCACACAGGACCTTCCTCCTGATGTCTGATAACGCTTGTACTCCTTAGTCCTCCAGCAGCACACCCTCTCTCAGCTCCTTGTGCCTCTTGCTCCCAGCTCCTCACACACACTTTCTCTCCTCTGGCTCCTCCTCTCCTGACTGGAGTGAGTTCCTTTTTAAACCCAGGTGCCCAGATTAGTCTGCCTTGATTGGCTGCAGGTGATCTAATCAGCCTATCTGCCTTAATTGGTTCTAGCAGGTCCCTGATTACTCTAGTGCAGCCCCTGCTCTGGTCACTCAGGGAACAGAAAATTACTCATTCAGTGACCAGTATATTTGCCCTCTACCAGACTCCTGTACCCCGCTGGTCTGGGTCTGTCACACATCCCTCCCCCCTGTTCAACACCAAGGGGTTGGGCAGCTTGGGAAGCCAGAGAGTGGATACGTGAGAAGCCATCGGCATTGCCATGATGGCTCCCTGCTCTGTGTTGCACCCGGAACTAGAAAGGTTGGAGGGATAAGAACCACCTTGTCACTCTTGTGTGCTTCTGCTTGTTCTGCTGCATCCATTGAAGAGGGGCATGGTTGGTCACGAGGACAAATCTGCGCCTGAGCAAGAGGTAGCGCAATGCTTCCATGGTCCATTTTACAACGAGGCACTATCTCTCCACCACTGATATTTTTGTTCCCTCAGAAGGAGTTTCCTTCTGAGGTAGAGAATTGGGTGCTCCTCCTCCCCGACCATCTGTGATAGAACGGACCCCAACCCTACTTCTGATGCATCTGTCTGCAGGATAAATTCCTTGGTGAAATCAGGGGCTATCAGTACGGAGTTACTGCAGAGGGCAGTCTGTAGGTCTGTAAATGCTTCCTCTGCTGCGTCAGACCATCTCACCAGATCGGGTCCACGGGCTTTCACTAGGTCTGTCAGGGGGCTTCCTTTGTGGCAAAGTGGGGAATAAATCATCGGTAATACCCTACTACACCTAGGAATGCCTGGACTTGTTTCTTGAGCTGTGGTCAGGGCCAATTTTGGATGGCCTCCAACTTGTTCACTTGGGGTTTTACCAGACCTTTTCCCACAATGTAGCCAAGATATTTGGCCTCTGTAAACTCTACAGCACACTTGGCAGGGTTTGCTGTAAGGCCAACTCACCTGAAGGTATCAAGGACTGCCTCCACCCTCTCTAGATGGGTTTCCCAGTCTGGGGTATGAATGGCCATATCGTCCAAGTAGGCAGCAGCATAACTGTTATGCGGGTGTAATAGCTTGTCCATGAGGCGCTGGAAAGTAGCTGGGGCCCCATGTAGTCCAAAAGGGAGGACAATATATTGAAAAAGACCCTCTGGTGTAGAGAACGCAGTCTTTTCCTTTGCGTCTTCCGCAAGACGAATCTGCCAGTACCCCTTTGTCAAGTCTAGAGTAGTCAAATACCGGGCCTTACCCAGACGGTCCACTAGCTCATCTATGCGAGGTATGGGGTACGCGTCAAACTGGGATACTTCGTTTAGTCGCTGGAAGCTGTTGCAAAACCTTGTGGTGCCATCAAGTTTGGGCACCAGCACGATTGGGCTGGACCACTGACTGTGGGATTCTTCGATGATCCCCAACTCTAGCATTTTTTTAACTTCTGCTTTTATTTCCTCCCTTTTGGCTGCTGGCACCCAATAGAGCCTCATTGTTATTCCGGCCCCAGGGTTCATGACGATGTGGTGATATGTCTCAGTTGTTCAATCTGGTTTTGTCGAGAACACATCTTGGTTCTGGAAGATCATCTCAGACACGTCATTCTTCTGGTCTGGTGTTAAATCGGGAGACACCCTCCCCTGTTTGGAAGGCTTGTTTTCCTGGGTTAGTTCTCTTCGGACAGTTATGCATGGCTCTTGTGCATGCCAGGGTTTCAGAAGGTTGATGTGATAAATCTGTTCTTGTTTTCGGCATCCTGGCTGCCACATCTTGTAGGTTACTTCCCGCACGGTTTCAACCACCTCATAGGGTCCCTGCCATTGGGCCAGAAGCTTGCTTTCTGCCGTGGGTACCAACACCATCACCCGATCCCCTGGTTGGAACTGTCGGACTTTTGCATGACGATTGTAATGGGTTCTCTGGGCCTTTTCCAAATGTTCCCGTACAATAGGGGTGACACGGGCTATTCGATCTTGCATCTGTATTACATGTTCTATTATATTTCTCCCCTCATGGGGTTCCTCTTCCCAGATCTCTTTGGTGATATCTAGTATGCCACGGAGTTGATGCCCGTTAAATAACTCGAAGGGGGAAAACCCAGTTGAGGCCTGAGATACCTCCCGGATAGTGAACATAAGATAGGATAGTAGGGTGTCCCAATCCTTCTTGTCCTGACTTACCATCTTTCGTATCATAGCCTTGAGGGTTCGGTTAAACCTTTCTACCAACCCATCGGTCTGCAGATGGTAGACTGAAGTTTTCAGGGTATGTATATGGAGCAGCGTACATAGGTCCTTCATTAGCTTTGACATAAATGAGGTCCCTTGGTCTGTTAATATCTCCTTTGGTAGCCCCACTCGGGCAAAGATCCCCACCAGCTCTTTGGCTATCGTTTTAGATGCTGTGTTCCTCAGGGGGTCGGCTTCTGGGTAGCGATTAGCATAGTCCAAAACAACAAGTATATATTGGTGACCCTGAGCCGTCTTCTCCAGGGGTCCCAGTAGGTCCATGGCTATTCGCTCAAAGGGGACTTCTATGATGGAAAGGGGTACTAAAGATGCCCTCAGGTGGGGACGGGGACTGTGCAGCTGACACTCCGGGCAGGCCGCACAGTACCTCCCCACTTCTTCATGTACTCCAGCCAGAAGAACCATCGTAGTACTTGTGCCACAGTCTTCTCTACCCCCAAGTGCCCCCCAAAAAGATGACTATGAGTGAGACTTAATATAGCGTTCTGATGTTTTTGAGTTACTAGGATCTGCTGTACCTTCTGCCCCTGTACTGGTGCAACCCGGTATAAGAGATTCTTCTTCATTATGAAGTAGAGTCCTGGTCCCTGGGTTTTCCCTTCCACAGGGACACCATCTATTTCAGTCACCTCCTTTCTAATATTGTCGCACCTTGGGTCTTCAGCCTGGTCCCATCCAAAATTTCCTCTTCCGGGGCTAATGTGCCCAAGATCTAGGGGCCCAGTCTCTGTTGCCTCTACTGGTTCAAAAGCATTAGGGTGGGGGTCAGACTCGGGTACTTCTCCCTCCTGGATAGCCTCTTTTTCAGCTGCTCGGGCCCACCTACCTATGACAGCAACCCAGTATTCGAGTTCCCAAGGTCTTAGCTGCCCTCCTTTCCCTTTTTAACTTTCTATCCTGTCTGAGAATGGAAAATAAATCTGGGGATATTTCAGAGAAGAGTGGGGGTTGACAGTCTACTGTGGATGCCTCACTAACTTCAGGGTTCCCCTCTTTCTCCAATCCTCCAACTGGGAGTAAGTCTCCAAACCTTGGGAAGTCCTTCCCTATGAGCACTGGGTATGGGAGTTTAGGGACTATACCTGCTGCTATCTCAGTCGTGTTCCCCTGAATCTCGATTTTTACTGGGATAGTGGAGTAATAACCAACTGTCTCATGGACACATGTTATCCCAGTACGCTTAGCCCGCAGCAGCTGACTATACTTCACAAGCTTCCCCGAGACAAGCGTGATAGCACTCCCCAAATCAACCAGTGCTGCGGTCTCTACCCCATTTAGCTTTACTGGTCTGGTGTACATATGTGGGGTTAGTGAGACCTCCACAAGTTGGATTAGGGAGTATGGATCTGCCAGTTCCCCAGGTTACACTGCATAGGCTCCTCAGCATTGGGACACTGTGCAGGCATAACATCTGTATGGAGCCCTAGGCATTCCCCAATCTCTTGGTTTGGGCAGTCTAACATCATGATCCTCTTCTCCCTCAGTGCTTTGACTCTTTGTGGCTTCTGGTAGGCCTTCAGCCCCTTTCTTTTTCCACCTGTGATCTCCTGGTTGACCAGTCACCCAAGCTCTAAGGCTTGGTGCTGCTAGTTTAACCTGGGGTGCCTCTTCCTTAACTGGGCAGGTCAGCTTCCTTGTTGTCCTTCGCTTCTCTACCAGTGCAACAACCTGATCATAGATGGAGGGTTCGTTCTTGCTAACCCAAGCAGGAAGGTCTGGCGGTAGCCCCCTCATGTATCAGTCGATGACTAGAACTTCTAGTATCTCTTCCAGACTCCAGGATTCCGTTCGTAACCACTTTCGTGCGAAATGGATGAGGTCAAACAATTGGGACCGCAGGGTTTTATTTTCCTGGTACCTCTACTCATCATACCGCTGGGCCCGCACTGCAGTTGTTACCCCAGATCTGGCCAGGATCTCTGTTTTCAGCTGGGAGTAGTCTGCTGCAGTCTCTTCAGGCAGATCATAGTAGGCCCTCTGAGCCTCCCCACACAGGAATGTGACAAGGATGCCAGACCACTGATCTCGAGGCCAGGACTCCCATAGGGCTGTCTTCTCAAAGGCCAGAAGGTATGCCTCTACATCATCCTCTCGTGTCATTTTCTGCAGCCAATGGCTGGCCCGTATGATCTGCGTCCCATCATGGCCGCAGTTCAGCTCTGTAAGGGTCTTCACCTGGTTTACCAGTTCCCGCAACATAGCTTGGTCTTGAGAAGCCTGGTCCATCAGCAGGCAATTAGTCTCTTACTGCAGCCACACAGCCTCCTGTTGGGCAGCTGCCTGGACACGGGTAGCCTCTTGCTGGGCCGCCATAGCTTGTATCAATGCCTGCACTAAGTCATCCATTGTGATGGGAAAAAAAATAAACCCTCTCCATTTTTTTTAAATCACCCGCCTTCTTCCGCCGCACTGTGCACAACAAATCCCACCACTGACACCAGTTGTGACAAAGTTCCTCCTGTACCTTGGTGGGTCCTGTGCTTATTGGCAGATTTGCTCACCTCAGTGATCTTCCCCACAGTCTGGATCAACTCCTCCTGTGTCTGATCAGGAACTGGGAGGTTTGGGGGGAAACTGGGCCCGCCCTCTACTCCGAGTTCCAGCCCAGGGCCCTGTGGATTGCAGCTGTCTATAATGCCTCCTGTAACAGCTGTATGACAGCTACAACTCCCTGGGCTACTTCCCCATGGCCTCCTCCAAACACCTTCTTTATCCTCACCACAGGACCTTCCTCCTGATGTCTGATAACGCTTGT
>NC_133769.1:286670042-286731790 GCF_003597395.2 Chelonoidis abingdonii | reverse complement strand
GGTCTGTCACACTGCCTAAAGGCAATTGGACTCAGAATGAAAAAGCAAAAGTCCTGGTCTAAGCGCCTGATCTTACAATCCTTACTCATTTAGTCCTTACAGGAAATCAACAAGACTAATTATGTCAGGACTACTTATGTGAGAAAAGGTTTCAGTATCAAGACATAAATATAAACAAGACAGAGATCAAGTTAATAAGAAAGGAAATACACTTTAATAAACTAGCTGGTGTTATGACTTCACTGTTTGTGGGGAGCATCCTAAGCACAAATAATTAAACTAGTGCTTTGTGTCATGCCCCTGCTAGTGGATTCATTGCTATTCCTGAATCCTAAAACAACAGGGGATGATTAGAAATAATCTTCTTGTATCTTTGGCAGCCTAGAAGACGGCACTTGTTTCTCCTTGATACATACCTTGACCTTTATAACTTCCAGACTAGATTACTTTTTCTATGATTTACTGTGAAGGCTAGACCAATCCTGTGACTGGTCCATAATACAGAAGTCTATCTCCTGAATGTAACGAAGCATACTAATGCTACACACTCTGCATTGGCTCCCAATCTAATTTTAGATGCCTTTCAAAGTAATTCTTATTTTCAAATCCCTTCATGGACATGATTATACAAGCATCCAATGAAGTGGGCTGTAGCCCATGAAAGCTTATGCTCAAATAAATTTGTTAATCTCTAAGGTGCCACAAGTACTCCTGTTCTTTTTGCAGATACCGACTAACACAGCTGCTACTCTGAAACCATGGATATACCAGTGACTGTCTCGCATACTGCACCTCTCACTGGTAAATATGATTAATAGGGAAGTTGCAAGTGATTCAGCGAAAGGTGTCCATCTGTAAAACACATAAAGGATTTTACTAGTATAGTATATTATAATATCTATATTGTTCCTGCCTGCTAGTTATGTGGGTTGCTTGAATTTTCAATAAATAATGCATTTCTTCAAGGTTTATAAATTATTTTTCCTTTTGTTTTAGCAAAAAAACTCAAAAACTATTTCTGGGATTTATTCTCTAATCTATAATTCAGTTTTATTCCAGTAAAATCAGGTTTTGTTTGAGACCCCAGGAATAAATTTATTAAATATCTCAACTTTTTATATTCCAGAGTACTGATTTATATTCACTACACACTTCTTAATGCATGAAGAAAAAAAATTGATCATGTTACTATATGACTTGGTAACATAGTTTTTTCATAGTTAGTTCAAGGTGTTGATTACTTTTGTAATAGCAAAGATCATTCATGCAGTACAATTTCGTTCCATCGTCTACATGATTTTACCTCTGCACAAGATTTCTTTCTTTCTGGTTGACTTATGTATATACCCTGGAGTAATATGTGAGTTTTTAAGAGAAACAGTACAGAAGGTTAAGAAAGCCATCAGAGTTTTGTCTGTTCTGCTTGTTTTTGGCTCTTGAGCAATTTTAAATCTTCATTAATGCAAATATGAAGAAAAAGGTCAAATCTCAGGGTTTGGGGTTTTTTTTTACTATTGAACATTCTAACAACTGAGAAACCTATAATAACCCACTGAGAGCAGAGCTTTTGTGACTTAACCAAACAAGTTTCTTTTTTTAATCCATATAAAATTATTTACCTAAGTGTGTCAATAAATACGTTGCTATATATTTGTTAAACCTTGCCAATTTGTGTTAGAAGAGATAGTGTATTCCAAGGATGTAATCGCTTTCATTTCTGTTAATAAAGAGAAAAAAAATAAGTAGAAGCACTCTCAGTAATAAATAGCTGTCTCTAAATATTTTAACATGCATTGGGTATCTCAGTTCAGCCTTTGTTCATAGACAAACTATGCACCATGAATATGAATGAAAAGGTGTATATGAGGAATATTTTCACTCTGATGTAATAAGTGGGGTTCTAAGGAGGTGATGCCCTATTAAAAATAGACATGAGTGAACCATTGGACAAAATAAGAACTATGCCCTACCTCCAAAGACTTTGCTCATGGTGAATTGAGTATAAAATCTGAGTTACTTTAATGTTCCTGTAGCTATTTTTAACTTCCAGATTCTCATCCAGAGATCAAACTGGAAGAGTCACAATAATTCAGTAAATTCTGTTTTCTTGATAGCTTGATCTACCCAGTTTATAGTAGGGAGCTATATCTTAATTTTCAATTAAAAGACTATTTTGTACAATATCCTATTAAGCAAAAAAGAAAAAAATAGTTACAAATTACAATTCCTACCAGAGAGGATTTAGGCACTCAGTCAAAGAGAGGTTAATTTTCTGAGTTCCCGTACTAACATCTGCGGTATTCAACTGTCCCATACATCACAACCAATTTATTCAGTCAAAACAAGACAACAAACTGTTCCAAATGCAAAACAAAATTATTCCTTCACAAACTGAAGTCTCAGTCCTGCTCTCACTGAAGTCATAAAGGAGTTTTTTTTAACATGGACTTCAATGAGAAAAACATGAGGTCCCAAAACACCAGCTAATACTATTCATCGGAGTTTATACTGTTGCTACAATATCTTATACACTTTCTGTTTGTAAGGTCCCTGGTTTGTCAAGCCTTTCAAAAATATGGGTATTTTTATATATATATTTTATTTATTTTACATCTTACCTATAACAAAATCTTGCAACAACATACCATTGTAAGCCTTGCTATTTAATGACTTCTGAACTTTAGAGATGTAATAAATATGAATGAAATTAAAGATCGCATACTGTGAACATACTGTTACAGTTTCGATTAGACCTTACTGAAACTGGTCAGTTTAACAGCCACCCTTCATTTGGGTTAAAAGACAGAAACAAGAGAGGCCTCAAACAAAGACTCAGGCTCATGTCACAACCCAAAGCAAAAAGAAAAGTGAACTGGTGTAGAAATTAGAACTGTGTGTGTGGATTGTTTTGCTGGGTATTATTTGGTAGAGCTGTGTTTGTATATGTGTGCGCGGGGGGCAGGGGGGGGAGAGCGAAAGAAAAGAAATTAACCAGAGAAGGAATGAGACAACCAGAACACTCCTGACAAAGCCTGAACAAGCCCTGGAAGCATGGCCCTGAGAAAAGTCTAGAGAGAGACAGAAAAAATATTTTTTGGACACTTTTTTTCAAAAAGTCTATGTTTTACTGCTGATAGAACAATCAAATGAAATAATCATTTTTTAAGACAAAAACCACAGCTTTGCTGATTGAACTCAATTCAACTATATTGTAATTGTCTATGATCTTATTATATATTAAAAGGAGTTTTTCAGTAGCGATGATTTTATCTGGATTAAAAAGATCCTCTGAGTTTAGAAAAAAAAAAAAATCTTTCCAGATATATTTCCTTCTAAATGCTCTATTCTGCATATTCTGCTTTTGAATCTGTATCTCTACCTTTTTTCATGGCAGATCATTTCTTATTTTTTATTGTGCACTCTAAATTTATGGGATAACAGAATGTGACATCTTTCTCCTGTTGTTGTTAACAGGAGAAAAGGAATCCACTTCTTAAGACTCTGCTGCTCCCTCTAATTTTGCTACACTGGGACCCATTATGGTTTGCACGTGCTCTTCCGGGAGTCTTTCTGCATGATTTCAGGATAAATCAGAGACTCTGATAAACACTTCTCTAAACCACTATGCTTGTTTTCAGAAATGGCTGAATGGCTTTGGTTGAAAAAGAAAAATAAATCTGGCCGTGGCAGACACCTGTCATGGAAAATGTCAGCTGAAAAATTAACACTTGGCCAAGTTTTAAGCACCTGAAAATAGAGTCTTCTAGGAAGCATTGGAGAACCTGAATAGGCAAGACTGATTGCATCGCCTATAATATATGAAATAAAAATACCCCACTTGTTGAACAGAGTACTGATTCAGGTTGCTGAGTGGCACAATATCCATGTTGCACATTAGCCACCAATGCTTTAGCAAGTTTCTAATCCATTTTGATATCTTCTGTAATTTTCATTATTGGTGGTTATAGCAAGCATGCCTTCCAACACTTGTACGAAATATTTTCTGCCTCACAATATTTAGTAAAGATTTTTTTTCAGAATGAGTACAATTAAAATACTTAAATATAAATAAGGCTTAGTATAAATGCATTGTGGATTCCAAAATGTCATCACTTCCATGGCAGAAGCTGGTTAAAAGTTATCCTTGAAAGTAAATTTTGTTCAGTTTAAGCCTTTGTGTTGTTGTTTGTAAATCATTCGAAAAACAATCCTGATGATGGTCAAACTATAAGTTATCAAAAGTATTTGCAAACTTGGAAGAATAATTTTTAGTGTCTGGATATTTACTATGATTATTCACTGTTTATCGTGTAGTAAGGGATCGGTCACACGGTACTCCTTCTACTCCCTGACTGCATGACTAAAACTGTTTAAGATGCAAAAGAGAAATCAGCAAAGAGCTAGTAACTCCCTTGTAGTATAACATCATAAAACGTCTGGGATTTGCCAATCTTTTCATTATCTATATGATGGTGACTGGATAGCGTAGTGGTTAAGAGCACCGCCCTTTAATACGGGAGACTGCCCTTTGATACGAGAGACCGGGGTTCAAATCCCGGTTGCTACCCAACGTTCCAGTAGGGGTCCTTGGGCAAAAAAGACCCCCTAATGCTTCACCTGCCTACCTCAAAATATGAGAGTGACACGAACTAGAAGAGTCATGCCGGCTCGGACGTTGCCTGGATTAACAAGGTCCGCGCCAGATGTTGAGGAACCAGGACAATCTGACGGTAAGTGGGCTACTGGAACAAACCAATCATGGATGAGACAAGAGAACGTGGAATTGATGGAATGCTACTACAACAGTAGACCTAATGAGAGGGGATGTATGAGGGGACTATGGATGGACAAAAGACCTACATCCACACTTACTGAGAAACAGCTAGTTACCCAACGCTTCAACATAGTAAAGAGGAAGCTGCTCTCACAGCTTGAGATAGACCAACTCCACATTACATCCCAGACTCAAGAAGACCTGGAAGAACAAGTGGATGTGCAGCCCACACCTGAAGCTGAAACTTCACTGCCACCCCTCCATTGCAGAGCACAGCAGCTGATATGAGGCATAAGATCATGGAGAAACTAGCTACAGTCAATCCTCGAGACCGATTACCAAGGCTCAGTGGAGAAGTACCATCAGATAGTATGTTAGAAGATGCCAATAGAGCCCTCATGACAATCCCTACTACCACCATAACTCAAACCAATGAACTGGTATACGCTACAGCCTCTGTAATCCTGGAGATGCTTGGCTACACGATCAAGAAGAACAACAGTATGTACCCACCCTGGAAAATGAGGTTGGAGGATAAGATCAAGGCGACTCGGAGAGAAGTTAGTCAGCTGGTGGAACTACAGAAGGGTGTAGAGATTAAGGATAAGACTCGGCTACTGAAAAAATACAAGGGCCTGACTCCATCTGAAGCCCTAGAGACTGCTAAACAAAGGCTCACAGCACTGGCTACCAGGCTAAGGAGATACACTAGAGAAGCAGAGGCCAAAAAAGTAAATGCCCTGTTCTCCAAAGAACCATCCAAGGTGTACTCCCAACTGCAGTGCAACAACACAATAACAGCAGAGCCACCAGCAGCAGAAACTGAACAGTACTGGAAGAACATATGGGAGAAAGAGAAGACTCATAACACCAGTGCAAAGTGGCTGCAGGACCTGAGAACAGAGCACAGCAATCTCCCAGAACAGAAACCAGTCACCATCACAGTAGAAGACATCCAGCAGCGGGTCAAGAACATGAAGAGCTGGACAGCACCTGGACCAGACATGATCCACACCTACTGGCTAAAGAAACTAACAGCAGTGCATGAACGCCTAGCAGCACAGATGAACCAGCTGCTAGCAGCAGGCTCCCACCCAAACTGGCTAACACAAGGAAGGACAGTGCTGATCATGAAAGACCCCTGCAAGGGACAGAACCGTCCAACTACCGGCCAATAACCTGCCTCCCCACAACATGGAAAGTCCTATCAGGCATCATAGCTGCCAAGCTACAGGACCACATATGGGCCAGTACATGAGCACAGCTCAGAAGGGCATTGGAACAACACCAGAGGCTCAAAACACAGTTGCTCATAGATAGAGCAGTCGCCCAAGACTCAAGTCTAGACAGACCAATCTGAGCACAGCCTGGATTGACTACAGGAAAGCCTACGACTCAATGCCGCACACGTGGATCTGTGAATGTCTGGCGCTATACAAAGTCAACAGGACACTAAGGACCTTCCTCAAGAACTCAATGGACTATGGAAGACAACACTGGAAGTCAACTCAAGGCAGCTTGCACAAGTGGCCATCAAGTGCGGCATATACCAAGGTGATGCACTGTCCCCGCTGCTGTTCTGCATAGGCTTAAACCCCCTCAGCCAGATAATCACAAGGACTGGATACGGGTACAGGTTCAGGAGTGGAACTACCATCAGCCACCTCCTCTACATGGATGACATCAAGCTGTATGCTAAGAATGAACGAGACATCGACTCGCTAATCCACCTGACGCGGATCTACAGTGAGGATATCGGGATGTCATTCGGACTGGAGAAGTGTGGCCGGATGGTAGTGAAGAGAGGGAAGGTAGTCAAGACTGATGGGGTGGAACTACCAGCGGGCCACATAGCAGACATACAGACCAGCTACAAGTACCTTGGCGTCCCACAGTCACATGGAAACCATGATGAGGAGGCAAGGAAGACAGCAACATCCAAGTATCACCAAAGGATAAGACAGGTCCTGAAGAGCCAGCTCAGTGGGAAGAACAAGATCCACGCCATCAACGGATACGCCCTGCCGGTCATCAGATACCCTGCCGGTATAGTGAGCTGGCCAAAGGAGGACATGGAGGCTGCCGATGTGAAAACCCGGAAGCTCCTCACAATGCACGGAGGTTTCCACCCCAAGTCCAACACCCAGAGACTGTATACCAGCCGGAAAGAAGGCGGGCGGGGCTTGGTGAGAGCGTCAAAGCCACTGTCCTGGATGAAACCCGGAACATCCAGGAGTACATCAGTAAGATGGCCCCCAAAGATGAGCTGCTGAGAGAATGCCTGAGGCAGCAGCAGACATGGGAGGAAGACCAAGCAGAAGAAGTGCCATGGCAAGACAAGACCCTGCATGGGATGTACCATCGACAGATAGCTGAGGTGGCTGACATTGGGAAATCCTACCAGTGGCTGGAAAGGGCTGGACTAAAAGACAGCACTGAGGCACTGATCATAGCAGCACAGGAACAGGCACTGAGCACCAGATCCATTGAAGCAGGGGTCTACCACACTAGAGAGGACCCAAGGTGCAGACTGTGCAGAGAGGCCTCAGAGACAGTCCAACACATAGTGGCAGGATGTAAGATGCAGGCAGGAACAGCATACACTGAACGGCACAACCAAGTGGCTGGCATTGTGTACAGGAACATCTGCACAGGGCCAGAGTGGTCCCAGTGGTGGTAGGAGCACTCGGGGCTGTGACTCCTAAGCTGGGTGAGTGGCTCCAACAGATCCCAGGAACAACATCAGAGCTATCTGTCCAGAAGAGTGCAGTGCTAGGAACAGCTAAGACACTGCGCAGAACCCTCAAACTCCCAGGCCTCTGGTAGAGGACCCAAGGTTGAGGAAGACACATACCACCCATAGGGGTGAGGGGGGAATTTTTATATATATATATAATTTCCCACCACATTTATACAGTGTTCCATGGACTTGAAGATGGGTTCTTGTGCACCCATTAAACAAAGAGTGACTTCACTGACTTGAATGGAGTTACCGTTGATTTATGCAAATGTCATGAGATAAAAATCTTTTCCAATGTTTTCCTTACTTGTCCATATTACAAGTCAATTCAGCCTTGCAAAGTCTGTCATTAAAATGTAACAGCTCAAGAAAGAAAAATGCTTGCTTGCCTTTTACTATACTAATGGTGGGGAAAACAAACACACTAATACCCATTCAAAACTAAAAAGATACTCGTCCCAAGTGAGAGAGGGAATCAAATTTTACAAGGCTATATTAATTTATTTATTACCCGGTTATATTTATTTAATTTATTTTGCCTTTTTTCCTTCAATTTATATTTCTGTTTTTGTTGTTATTTTTAAGCTGAGAAAATATATTAGAGTAATTCTTCTACAGGAATTATTTTGTATACTGCTTTTTTATTACTTTTGCTGCCTTTGCTTTCAGAATTAATGAACTGACAGTTTAAAACCAGATACTTTATATTATCTCCAAATTCTGCTTCAAAATTCGATGGAGAACCAGCCTTTCAATGTGACTGGGAAAAGTATGAGAAAAAAACCCATGATGCTTAAATGTTTAAAACCTGTTCAGCCACAAGGAAGAATGTAGAGGAGAATCCCAGAGATGAGGCTCATAAATTGATACGCTGGGAATGACTTGGAGAGATAACTAGGAAATAGACTGAAAATGACAAGGGATAAAAAAAAACCATGTGATCTATTCTTAGTATAATATAGGAAGCCAAACGTAATTCACCATTTACTGAAGGGGCTGGCAATCAGAGAAGGCCCAGAGCAAACCATTTATGAAAGAATTAAACTTTCTGATAGTATGCTAATCACAGAAAAATCTCCCTTTCTTCTTAAGATAAAATAAGAATATGGAAGAAATGGAGTCAGCAAAGATTACGTGACTGCTAAATCAAATCACTTAGCATTAAAGGGACAGGCACATTAAATTTTATTTCCTACTGTATGTAGCAGTCCATTATGAAAGTCAGCCTAAAGCAAGGGCACAGCAGCACAAACTGCCCACTCACCATTCTTCTGGAAAGCCTAGTGCAGAGACATAAGAAAGTTTTCAATGAGTGTCCACCCCACATCAGCCCCTTGAGAGGGTTAATGAGGCGGGGGGTGGGAGGTGGGGGGACTAACGCGATAGGCCACATCTGAAGGGATTTAGTCTAGGTAAGTAAGCCCTGACTGAGAATAGATCCCAGCGATATGATAAAGCCAGGAAGTTGGCAACAGAAGAGGGCTGCAGTGTAGAAGTCTGCAATCACTCCCTAACCTTAAAGAAGGAAAGGCGGTAACTGGGGGCGGGATAGAAGCCCTGGTATCCTGACCCTGAGGCTAGTGAATTCCAGGAGGTGGGTGGAGAAAGAGCCTGATATAGCTGAAGTAGGAACAGACCAGGGAAGTAGCAAGCTTTGGGGACAGTGCAGACCTCGGCTGTCGGTTGTATGGTCACTGGGCTGGAACCCAGAGTAGTGAGTGGGCCTGGGTTCCCCTACCAGCCACTGGTGAGATAGGCACAGACCAGACAGTGTAGCACAGTGCTGAGTAACCTGCAGCCCACAGGCAGCATGCAGCCCATCAGGGTAAGCTGATTGCATGTCCCTGTAGCCCACCACTTCCTACATCTCCCATCGGCTGGAAATGGTAAATTGTAGCCACTAGGAGCTTCGGGGGGAGGGGGGCATGCCTGTGAATGGTCACAGTCCGCAAAATATTTCATGCTCCACAGTCAGCTGGTGTAGCAGGAGACTGCCTAGGACAGTCATCCAGTGAGCCTGTGGTACTCCAGAAGGGGGAAACATACAGTGACTTGGCCGGAGAGCCAAGCCATAAAGAGAGAACACCCTGAATCCCAAAGAGAGAGAAAGAGAAGCAGCAGGGTGCATTAATGAGCAACAGAAGGAGACATTAGACTTAAGCGGAGCTAATCCCCAGAGCAGCCGGGGGAGGTACTTTTACAGGTGAGTGTAACCTGAGACAGTGAGGAATAGGCCAGCTTTACTGCTGCTGTTAACATACTATTCCATTTGTGCAGCTGCAAAATATTTCTATTCTTAATTTTACATGTTACTTTGACCTATATATTTGATAAGAATCTGCCTTAGTTTTGCACCTTTCACTATGGTGCATTTGTCTTATGTAGTAACTATGTGCTAAATATTAAAGCAGTTTTGCTTATTTTTATCTGTCCTTACCATTGCCATGTTAGCATTTTAGGTTTTGGTTTAGCACTTTCATAGATTTCATACAATTTAAAACCAGAAGCAACCACTAAATCCTCTAATCTGACCTCCTGTAATCACAGACCATTAAATTTCACCCAGGTCCTTCTGGGTTGGGATGAATAGCTTGGATTAAACTAAAGAATTTTTGTTCTTGGGAGACTCAGTTTTTGTAAGACTCAGGCAGAGAACAAGAGAGGTAGAGGTGCCATGAAAGCTTCTGTAATGACAAGGAACTGACTGGGTGGAAGTGCCCAGATGACCTATGAACCATGCTGCAGAGAAAGGTGGGGTGGCGTAACAAGGTCCCTGCCAATGGGATCTGGGAAAATTTTCTTTCTGACCACAAATATGACCATCAATGAAACCCTGAGCATATAAGCAAGAGTCACTAGCCAAGCATCTGCGAAAGAGGATCCTCTGTATCACTTCAGATCATTGGCCCAATAGTCCAGTGCCCCATATCCAGCTGTGGCAATGCCTGAAGTTTCAGAGGAAGGGTGGAGGGAAAGGTCCAGAATACATCAAGGGGAAAAAATCATTCCTGACCCCTGCAGGTGACCAGCTGAAGTCTTGTAGCATGAGATTTAATTATAGTCAATCACTTTATGCAGAGCTGCAAGTGTTGAGCATCTTGACAGCAGTGCAAACCTTCCTGTTCTCGCCATTGCCAATGAAGGAAGGAAGCAAACAGGAGGACTTATAGATTTACAGATGTCAATGGCAGAAGGGACTATTATGACCATCTAGCCCATAGGTTGGCAAGCTCCAGCACATGGTTCACCAGGGTAAGCACCCTGGCAGGCCAGACCAGTTTGTTTACCTGCTGCATTGGCAGGTTCAGCTGACCATGACTCCCACTGGCCAAGGTTTGCCGTCCCAGACCAATGGGGGTGGCGGGAAGCCGCGGCCAGCACATCCCTCACCTGTGCCACTTCCTGCAGCCCCCATTGGCCTGGGAAGGTGAACCATGGCCAGTGGGAGCTGCGATCAGCCAAACCTACCGACACGGCAGGTAAACAAACTGGCCTGGCCTGCCAGGGCGCGTACCCTGGTGAGTCACGTGCTGGAGCTTGCCGACCCCTGATCTAGCCTAACACAGACAGACAGACACACACACACACACACAGCTCCTCATGCTTTAATTTATCTTCTGGGGGAAATTATATAGACTATCTTTTAGAAATATAGCTAATCTTGACAGAAGGTGGAAGTGAGTTCAACACTTCCCCTAGTAAGCTGTTCCAATGTTCAGTTATCTTGCCTACTAGGAACTTGCATCTTATTTCAAGGTTGAATGTCTTACTTCAGCATCCATCCATTGGATCTTGCAACGATTGAAAAGCCCTCCGCCATCAGCTATACTCTCCCTGCACAGTGGATTAAAGTGGATTAAATTACTTCTCCACTTCTCTTTGATAAGCTGAATATTTTGAGTTTTTTCAGCTTCACATCATAAAACTTATTTTCCAGCTCCTAGATCATCTTTGTGGCCTTCTTTGAATGGTCTCCAGTATTTCCACATTATTCTTGAAGTGTGTATATAAGAATTGGACACAGTATTCTAGGTTTGGTCTTACTAATGCTGTATATAGAGGCAAAATTACTTCCCTACTTCTACATTATATTTCTCTTTTTATATAACCCTTTTTGCTACAGCACTGCAGAAGTGGATTAAATTACTTCTCCACTTCTCTTTGATAAGCTGAATATTTTGAGTTTTTTCAGCTTCACATCATAAAACTTATTTTCCAGCTCCTAGATCATCTTTGTGGCCTTCTTTGAATGGTCTCGTAATCTTCCACATTATTCTGAGCGTTGATATTAAGAATTGGACACAGTTGTCCTATGGGTTTGGTCTTACAACGTGCTGCGATCTATAGAGGCAAAATTATTCCCTTACTTCTACATTATATTCTCCTTGTTATACCCTTTTTGCTACAGCACTGCACTGAAAGCTCTGGTGAGGTGTTATCATGTTGACCCCTCTATCTTTCTTGAGTCATTGCTTTCCAAGACAGACTCCCATCCTGTAGTTTAAACTGCTTCTTGTTTCCTAGATTGTACTTTGCTATTGGTTTCAGTAAACACATTTAGTTGGAAAGAGACTGTGACTATTGGACTGCAAAACAGCCCTGCGACCCCCACATCATGATTAATCGGTATCTATATTTGTTGCAAGACTGCTTGTGAGGTATAATACGAAAAAATAATAAATAATAGAGATATACCAATCTCCCAGAACTGGAAGGACCTTAAAAGGCCATTGAGTCCACCCCTTCCTTCACAGCAGGACAATTTTTGCCCAGATCACTAAGTGGCCCCTCAAGGATTGAACGCACAACCCTGGGTTCAACAGGCCAATGCTCAAACATTGCGGGGAAAAACAGACAAAGTTATACAGAGGCGAGAAGCACCAAAAACCTAATCTATCTTCACCAACAAGTAGCAAACAACAATATTCACCATTCTAAGCAAAACTATACAAGCACTTAGGAGACAACAGAACAGCAAACATAGCAAGGCAGTGAAACTTAAAAAGCTTTACAATCTACACGGAGCAACAAAGAACCAAGGCAGGTGAAACTTACAAGACTCTATATCTTACAGGTATAATTTATTAAACTAAAACAAAACCTATGTGCACCTCATGCTTGGGAAGTTACAGACGCAGCAGTGGTATGTGCCAGGATGGTGGCTGCAGCAATGGTACAGTTGCACAGCAGAAGCCCTGAGGCAAAGCCCAGGAGCAGAGCTTAGCAGCGCACAAACATTTTTTAGCACAAAGTGCTGCAGAATTAGAGAGGTTTAAGCACAGACAAAGTTTAGCCGTGATCCGTGTGTGGAAGACAGACCCAGCAGCTAAAATAATAAAATAAAAGTATAGAGAGTTTACAAATTCTTATCAGCCCCAAAGGGCAGCAGAGGTAAAAGCAGCAAGAACATCAGAGGCTAGGTGTCTCAATAATCAGGAGATCTCTCAGCAGCAATCTGTTCTTCTGGGGGGATTTCAAAAAACGGAGTACGCTCAAAAGAATGAGAGTGAGAAAGGATCCCAGAAACTCCTGCTTCGACAGCCAGCATGCAGGAACTTTCTGATCTAGTTTTAAAGAATCGTTTTTAAAGGCAAACTCAGGCAGTTTTCCCGCCAGGACCTTTTGATTGGTCTCTTGATACAAGGAAGGGAGAGGCAGGGAAACTGTAGGTGCGCACAGAGACATGTCTGGCAGAGTCCTGTGCAGTAGGTGACTCAAAGCACATGAGGCCATGACTCATGCTCAAGATCTAAACACAATAGGTGTTGCAGCTCTGGACATTGCCTCCCTACACCGAACGCAGGTTTAACAAGGTGAAACAGGACTAACCTTGAACAGGCGTGGTCCCACTTAGCACAATTGGCCATCCTTTGAGAAGGGCAATGGCTCTTGGTAACAACTTAAGGGGCCCTCCCTTGAAGAAGGGCAGTGGCCCTGGTAACATAACAGCCAGCGGAAGGGCGCCCAAAGGAGAACAAAATGGAGTTGGGACAGCTGTAAGAAACAAATGGAATAGGGGGATAGCTGTAACAGACAGGGCTAAGGTGATTGTGATCCCTGTGTATAGTTCATGAGTGGCTGTGAGAGCCTGCATGTAACTTGGGTGTGCCTTCACATGTAATGTCTGTGTAAGAGGAGAAGACATGAAGGGGCTGCTTGTCACAACCAGAGCAGTGTGAGAGGTATCCTAAGCCAGGCAATTCAGATTTCTCTAAAAAGTAAAATGTCCTCATATATTTGGTACCGCATTGTTTTAGGTCATCTGAAAATTTTCCCAGTAAAGATTTATATCGTCATCTGATTTGTTGATGAAAAAATAATGGTAACACGTGGATTCCTGGAGGTCTCTCCTAGAAATGCACTTTATCATTGATAATTCTATATTAGCAACTACATTTTGAGGTCTGTCACTTTTTTGTGGTGATTTTCTCCGAAAGTGAGAAGGTGTCATGTACAACCCACTCTGAACCTTAGTGCCAAAGCTGAGCGTACCAGAATGAATTCCCCTAGCTTGAATTACCGCTTAGAACCTGTAGCGCTGCACCAACCAGGATTCCAGTGCCTTCCTCTGGTCCCCCTAAACCTTGCCCAGAGAACCCCTAGACCCAGACCTGTGGACTTAACCAAGGAAAGTAACTCTTTCCCCACCGTTGCCTCTCCCAGACTTCCCCTCCATGGGTTACCCTGGAAGATCACTGTGATTCAAATCTTGAATCACAAAACAGAGAGGAAATTCACCTTCCTCCTCCTTCCTTTCCCCCCAGACTCTCCTGAGAGAAAGTAATCCTGGCACGAGAGAAATTAGCCTCTCTCTCCTCCTTTCCTCCTTCTCCCACCAATTCCCTGGTGAATCCAGACCAGTCCCCTGGGGTCTCACCAGAATAAAAAACAATCGGTTCTTAAAAGAAACTTTTAATTAAAGAGAGAAAACAGTAAAAATTATCTTTGTTATTTAAAGATTAGTACAGCGGTTTTTAGCTATAGACACTGGGAATACCCTCCCAGCCTAAGTACTCAAGTACAAATTAAATCCTTTTAGCAAAATACAAATTTGAACTCCTTCCAGCCAAATCACAATTAAACTCCTTCCAGCCAAATGCCATTTGCAAATAAAGAAAACAAACATAAGACCTAACTCACTTATCTATCTAGTATTCACTATTTTGACTTATAAGAGCTTGTATCGGAGAGATTGTAGATAAACCTGTGGCATGTCTGTCCTTCTGACCCCCAGAGAGAACAACCACCAATTCTAACAGCACACACACAAAGCTTCCTCCTCAAGATTTGAATGTATCCTGTCTCCTGATTGGTCCTCTGGTCAGGTGACAGCCAGGCTTACTGAACTTGTTAACCCTTTATAGTCAAAAAGATATAAAGTACTTCTGTGCTATTAACTTTCCTTATCTGTTTATGACAGAAGGCCTGTGGTGTTTGGGTATGGAAATCATGTTAAGGAGGAATATATTATTTTTTCTATTTGGTGTTAGTTTTTGCTTTTGTAGTTCTTTGAGGTGTAGAGAATGCTGCTTTGGCTGATGTGGCACCAGATCGTCAATGTCCTTCATGGTATGGTAACTGCTGTTGAAGTTCCTGGGAATGTGTAGTATTTATTTTAGAACTGTCAGTGTTTCTATCTGCTTTTGTCCCAACTGATGTTCGTGTTGGACCCCTGACTCTGCTGCCATAGAATGAATTATATCACTGAATAGTTTTAACAGTAACTTTATCTGTAGGTTATAGTTATCTAGTTATATATAATTACTCCAAAATATTTTCTTAATATATTGTGATCGCCAGATGAAATTTCTTGATGCATTTTAATGAAGGCCAAATGTGCTTAGATATGTATAATTTAGGGTGTGTTCAAGGTTTTTAGTTAAACTGAACTAAATGTTCATAGTTAAAATTATGATTCTAAAGATGCTTTTCTTCAGCGTTTGCTAATCTTGTTATATTGCTTTTTATCACACTTATTAGAGTTAGATTGTATGAGTTCATCAAATGTATTAAATGTATTAAATTAAATTCCAGTGTTCTCCATAGTATACCAACCTACAATTAAGTAATTCAGTACTTACAATTAGGATGTAGAAATAATCATGAAAATGACTGTGAAGTTGTAGCATATTGTGCTGTGGTAGCACACATCTGTCTTAAACGAACAAATTCTCAATAATGACTGCAAATATCAAGAGAAAAAAAAAACGTTTTGGGAGATAAACCTAATTGCATTTCCAATCAGAGCTGTGAAATGCAGCTATAATGGTTATGACATTCATTGAAAATGAAGCTGTCTGCTGAATCTCAGGACACAGTAAACAACTTGAAATCCAAGAAACTATGCCAAGTCAGTTTAATAGAGTCATTTTCCTTTATTTTAAGAAGAAAATATTAATCCCTGAGTAACTGCAGAAGAGAAATAAAATGAGTGAAAGAAAACTATAAAAATGAACTCGCAACTTTAACTTCTGTATTGAGAAACACCTACAAAATTGCAAACATATATACTAAGGAAAAGATTAGAGGTTTACGTGCCATAACTTTTCCTGTGTTCTGTTGACTGGTCCCAGTAATCACATTCCAAGTTTACTGAGGGCATTGCCAGGTTTGCTTCATATTGGATGTAGGTACATTTAACTACCAGTGTTCCAGTGGAATATAGAATAGTACAAAATCAAAAGGCATCTTGCCATTGTGTTACAGAAGCTGAAGGGAAAGGGTTATGATATAAAAGGATAAAACTTAAGCTGACAAAAGAAACAACATTCAGAGTTAAGGCTTAATGACATATACTGCACCACTGTGTATCACATAGATGTCATCAAAAGTGATATAGAATTATGGAAGCATTGCAATATTGTCCCTAGCTTCCCAGTAATAACCTAGTAAATCCCTGAAACTATCAGTTTTTGCTACCCACGTATCACTCTTCACCAGTTCAAAAAGATAATACCTTGGAAGGTTTTGGATGCCAGCTCATTGCTCACATAGAATGACCATCTGCTGTATTGTTTTTCAAGATGTTCTGGCTGAAATAAATTACTTTGCTGTATATTTTTGAACAAGCAACATTTGTAGTACTCTGATCTTGTGATATATTCATTCTGAACAAGATAATGAGCAGATTGGCTGTGCCACTTATTATCAAGTTTGCCCAACAGTTCCTGTTATAATACTCTCTGCTTTCAGTTGCTTATAGTTTTGCCAAATCTCAACTGTTTGGGTGAAATTTTCCATGCAATATGTCTGCTTGTGCGTTTTTTTCCTTCAGCCATAATGATTCAGCCATTTCCAAGAACTAATCTGAGGAAAAATATGCTGCTTTGCCCATGTTAAAAAATTATGATGACCTTTTCTTTGAACAGCTCTAGCTCACCTATGCTTTGGAACACAGACTTGAAATTTGGCACAAAGGCTGGCTTTTATGCCAGTGATGTGCCTTGTACCATCCCCCCATGGATGTGCATATGTATTATGATACAAACTTCAATCATATGATCCATTAGAGCCGGTCAGGAACTTTAGATTTTTTCCATCAAAAATACTTATTTTTAGAAATAAAAATCTTTGTGCAGAAATATATCTTTTTCTCAGGGCCTGGATGTAATTTCTGGTCAGAACCAGAGAGAGAGAATACCCGCTGTATAGGGTGCTCACTTGGAATGTGAGAGATGAAGGTTTGAGTTCCTGCTGTACATGACTGCTGGAGTTGTTACACTTTGTACAAATAATTATATAATCATCAGGCCAGTGAGGAAGAAACTGACTCTATAGTATGGTGGCTAGGGCACTTGCCAGGAGGTGGGAAACTGTGGATCAAGGTCCTACTCTGAATTAGGTAGTGTAAGGACTTGATCCTGGTTTTCTGCTGCTCTAGATGAGTTTCTACCCACCATACTATCGGCTATTCTGGGATGGGGCACTCTTTTTCTCATTTTAAACACCAAAAATTACTGGTAACTTTTGACTTTAATTTCTGTTCCTCAGTTCCTCTTCTTAAAATGAGGATATCACCCCGCTCCCCCACCACCACCTCTCAGAGTTGTTGCAAAGATAAATTAATTAATATTTGTGAACCAGTCAATATACTGATCACTGATGAATGTAATAGAAAAGCCATCCAGGAAATTAATCCTCCTCTAAAGTTTTTTCCTCAGCATGCCTATCGTACCAAGCTTTCTGATCTTCCTGACTTTTTCTAAGATTTTGCTGCACCAAATCCATCAAATCCCCTACTGACTGTTCTGTTTCTTCAGTATTGCCTTCCCAGGAGCCATGGATCAAATTCAAGGATTACCTGACCTTCTCCCATATAAGAGATCAAAAAGAGCAAACCCTTGGGGAACGCTTCTAGATGCAAACAGTAGATATGGAAGCAACACATCCCAGTCATCGTTGTGCCTGGAAACATACATCCTTTCAGAGTTCCATTGAACTTTTCAACCAATCCATTAGTCTCAAAGCGATAGAGTGCAGCTTTTAAGTGCTTTACCCCACACAATTCCCACAATCTCTCAAACACCATAGATATAAAATTAGTACCATGGTCTGTCAACATTTCCTTGGGAAAACCCACCCTGCTAAAGTTGGTAAACAAAGATGTGGCCACAGTCTCAGCTTCAATGTTAGATAATGCTATGGCTTCAGGGTATCTGGTAGCAAAATCCACCACCACAAGAATATACTTTTTTCCGTTCCTAGAAGGTCTGGATATAGATCCCACAATGATCACAGATATTTTGGAAAAAGCCTCCACTATCATGGGTAAAGACTGCAGGGATATCTTGCTAGTCCCCTTAAATCCCTTGCACTTTTGACACAAGTCACAGCTCCTTCAGCAGTTTTTTTATTGAGTCATACATAAGTGGCCAAAAGAAGTTCCACCTTAACTATCATACGTTCTTTCCATTCCTAAATGACCTCCAAATGGCCTATCATGAGCTAATTGAAGTAGATCTCCCCTATACCTTTCTGGCACAAGTATTTGCTGACAACAGTCTCTGGGTAACCTTCTCTTCCCTGCAGGGGCTTCCCTAAACTGTATCCCATCCTTTACAAAAAACCTTCCCCTTTCTTCCTCTGTTGGGGCATTACTCATTGGCCTGTTCCAATGAAACATCATTCTTCTGGGCCACAATGAATTCCTTCTGAGTTTCACTTAAATTCAGAACTATCTCTGATGCATCACGAAGATTTTCACCTGATCCCCCTGCCTGGGGCTGCCACACTCTATAGGTGAAGGGCTGAAGGACACTCTTCCTCATTGCAGCTCTTTTCACTGACATCAGGCAAGCTAGAGGTATCAGCACCATACTCGATACCTTATTACGACATTAACCCTATTAAACTTAGTCATAATGTCGTTCTCTATCAGAACATCCACTGGAACTTTATCTTGAATGCCCACCATCAGTTCACCACTAAAATCCCCCCACTCCAGATGAATCTTAGCTAAAGGAACAGTTACTGGAAACTCGGCTAAAGCCAGAACAGTTATGTTCTTGCCTGGCAGCTTGTCCTCCTCTTGGACATAACACTCCTTAACCAAAGCAATGTCTGATGCTGTGTAGCACCAACCATAACAATCTACACGATTCACTTTTGCATTTCTAATAAATTCATCAGTACCCCTCCACGACTGAGTTCTGACATATTCATGAGACCCTGTCCTTCCTCTACATCCTTCTTTGGGGCTAGGGACACCACATTAACATTTACAGGGTTAACATCAGAACTCATAGTTATGGCATTGGCATTCACAGGGGTATCAGGTTGTGGAGTGGTTTGGAATTTTGGACAATTTGGCTTTATGTGCTTAGGCATTCCATACTAGTAACAGGTAACCAGCCTCCTTTTAGGGTAAGACGTTCTGAACTCTGGGCTCCCATAAGCTTTATCCACGTTAGGGTTAGGTTTACTTCTAGACCCTTCCTTTTTTTTTTAAACTGCGGTGAATAGTGGTTATTCTTTCCCAGGGGCTTACTTCTTTCATGACTTCGATTCTGCACAAATTCATCTTCAATTTCATCAGCCTGCAAAACAGAATTGGGCTTTCCATCACATATAGCAGCCCAGACCTCATCACATTTGTTCAAGTGTAATTAATTGCATTAACTGTTCAAAATTACCTCAAGCTTTCTCACCAGTAATCCACTTCCTTACAAAATCTAATAGTTTATGAGTACATTCCACATAAGAAATACCAATAGACATTTTAAAATTTCTAAATTTAAACCTGTAAGTTTCAGAGGTAACCTTAAAATGTTTTAAAGCAGTATCTTTATATTTTACATAATTCAAGGCTTCATCCATACTCATTTCATTGAACACGTCCCTAGCTTTCCCAGTCAATCTGGTTAGCAGGACAGGCATATGCTGCACCTCTGGGATATAGTGAATTTTACATTGACATTCAAAGGTAAAGAGAAATTCCTCTATGTCCTCAGAATCTTTGTAAATGGGGCAAATTCTTTCCCAGTTTTTATTGTCCAAAAGGGATGGATTTCTAGGTTATGATAGCTTTTTCTGCTCTTCTAACACTTGGATCTAAAGTCTGGCAGATTCCTGTTTCATCTGGTGAGCCTTCTCCTCAGCAGCTAGCTGTTCTATATGCCTTAAATCAGAGTTTCTCAAACGGGGTCACCGCTTCTGTAGGGAAGGCCCCTGGTGGGCCAGGCCGGTGTGTTTACCGGCCTGGTCCACAGGTCCGGCTGATCGCAGCTCCCACTGGCTGTGTATCGTTGCTCCGGGCCAATGGGAGTTGCTGGAAGCTGCGGCCAGTAAGTCTCTCAGCCCACGCTGCTTCCAGCAGCTCCCATTGGCCCAGAGCAGTGATCCGCAGCCAGTAGGAGCTGGGATTGGCCGGACCTGAGGACGGGGCAAGTAAACATACTATTCTGGCCAGCCAGGGGCTTTCCCTACACAAGTGGCGACCCCTGTCTGAGAAACCCTGCCTTAAATGGACCTCTTTTTCAATTTATCAATCTTTTCTTTAGCCTCCTTTTTCATATCAGCTATCTTTTGCTTCTCCAGTAAACAAAGATCCATAAGCTTCTCTTCAAATTCAAGTTGTTATTTGTTTCTTATTGCAAGCATTCTCACTGTGTCTGTTTCCTGATCATTTGCCATTAGCAGATTTTTCAGTTCTTGATCTGGGCCTTTTTTCTTAAAAGACAATCCTCTCTATAATCAAATATCTTGAAGGCTTTTTCTATCGAGTTCATATGATTGTTGCACACTAATTGTAACTGATTTTTAACCCTTAAACTCTCCAATATCAATATTAAATTTTGACAGATGTGGTTCTGATCCAAAACCCAATTAACCTGTTGTAATATGCATCCAGCTCCCTCAGTGCTGTTCTTGTCTCTCTTAAGTTCTCTTCTTATGTCACACATTTGTAGTATTTCATTTATGACCCAAGGTTTTGTCTTCTTATGATGTTTCCCAAGGATGTCCATTGCTGCCTCATTCATTACAACATTGAGATTGTTGGTCATTGTTTCTATGTCTTCCTCTAGAGCAAAGAGAGGGGCAAATTTTCCACTAATTATTGCTTGGAATGACTCTGCAATGTTTTAGTTTCTGAGTCCTTCTAAGTCAAATTTGGTTATGGTGAATTTTGGCTTGATGATTTCTCTTAGCTGCAGCCAAAAAATTAGCATCACTAGGTCGCGATCACTTCCAATATTAGCACCGGGGAAGTTCCTTGTTTTAACTCTGTTAATATCAGAACAAAATCGGTTTTGCACCATGATGTAGTCGATGTGGCTGTGAGGTAGACCATTAGGTTGATCGTCTGGATGCTTTACGTGCTCCTAATGTGTTTGCCAGAACCAGATTGTTATAGCTGGTAAACGCCAAACGTCTCAATCCTCTCTCATTGGTTACCGCATTACAGAAAGGGTCACCCTAATCTTGCCAGTCTTCCTGTGTATCAGTACCCACTTTAGCATTCCAATCTCCTTGGTCTTTCTTGTGTATCTTATGTCTTGGAGTTGATTGTAAAAATCATCAATTTGCTCATGGTCATAGTCACACATACTACAAATGTGTGACATTAGAAGAGAATTTAAGAGAGACGAGAACAGCACTGAGAGAGCTGATAAATACAGAGAGATTGGCAGAAAGGTCAAGAAAGGAATGAAGGTGGCCAAGGAGATATGAACTGAAAAACAATGCTCTAAAATTGAAGAATGTATCAACAATAAAAATAGCAAATGAGCATTCCCGGTTGTAAAAGATCTGCTGAAGGAAAAATGGACCAAAGCTAACACAATTCAAGACAAAGAAGGGAACAGTCTTACAGAAGAAAGGAACTTCATCAATAGGTGGACAAACTACTGCTCTGATCTATACAACCACCAGACAAATGGAAAACCTAGTCTCTTAGATATCCCAAATTCAACAGAACAGAGGAGGATGGCTTTCAAATACTACAAAAAGATGAGACAGCTGTGAAATCACTAAAGAATGGAAAGGCTCCAGGTACTGACAACATCCCAGCTCAATTGATGAGATTCGGAGGAGAATAGTAATAGATGTACTCACCAAGACAAGATCTGCAACTAGATATGGCAGACCAGTGAGTGGCCCTCCATGTGGACACAGCAACTAATCATCACTCTGCCAAATAAAGGCAACCTGCAATTGTGTCAAAATTATCTGACCATACGCTTAGTTAGCCATCCCAACAAAGTGACGTTGAAAGTCATATTGAACAGATTGAAGCCACAACCAGACAATATCATTGCTGAAGAACAGGCTGGCTTTCATGCTGGAAGAAGTACCATAGAACAGATTTTTAATCTTTATGTTCTATGTGAGAAGTACTTACAACACCAACAGGACATCTACCATGTCTTTGAAAACTTCAAGAAGGTGTTTGGCAGAATATGGCACGAAGCTCTTGGGGCAACCATGAAGAAGTACAATGTTGGTCATAAGCTTATTCTTACCATTAAACAACTGTATGCCAAGGCTAGCAGTGCAGTTCTCATCAATGGCACAATAGAAGAGTGGTTTTGCACCACTGTTGAAGTCCAACAAGGCTGCCTTCTTTCACCCACATTGTTCAACATCTACTTGAAGTGCATAATGACTGAGGCTGTAGAAGATCACATATGTACAGTCAGCACTGAGAGGCGAACACTCTCAAAGCTTCAGTTTACTGATAACATTGATGGCCTGGCAGGCAGTGAAGATGAATTTGCCAACTTTGTGAAATAATTGGATGAAACCTCCGCAAAATATGGCATGGAAATCAGCGCAGAGAAAACCAAGCTAATGACAAACAAACATGATGGGATCAGCTCACATATCACTGTCAGTGGATAAGAGCTGGAGACAGTGAAACAGTTCAAGTATTTGGGGGCAGACATTACTGATGAAGGATCCAAAGCAGAAGTTCGGCAAGAACTGCGCAAACAACAGTGGAAGTGGCAAAACTCAAGTCAATTTGGAGGAATAAAAACATTTCCTTGAAATCCAAATTGAAACTGCTGCACACATTGATCATCTCCATTTTTATGTTTGCATGTGAGAAATGGATCCTTACAGCAGAACTTGAATGGAAATACAGGTAGTAGAGATGAGATGCTTCCATTAAATCCTGGGCATCTCCTATTTTGACCATGTCACTAATGAAGAGGTCTGCAACATCATCACCCAATATGCTGGGTCATATGAAGACCTCTTGATGACCATGAAGAAGCGCAAGATGCAGTGGTATGGCCATGTAACAAGATCATCTGGCCTATACAAGATCATCCTCCATGGGACAGTACAGGGGAAGAGAAGAAGAGGTAGACAGAAGAAGAGATGGATTGACAACATAAAAGACTGGACAGGAATGGACTTCGCGGAGACTCAATCACTGATACACAATCATCAGGGTGGAGACAATTGGTTGATTTCTCATCAATGACAGTGCCCCAATGACCAATATGGTTATGGGAGTGATGATGATGATGATGAATGTGCATCCAAACACGACTGCACCACTGTGACCAGAGTCCTAGTGTGGAGCCAACGGTGGTCATTCAATTAGGGTGAACTGCAAAAAATGGGGCAAACAATCCACATAAAGCTATTGGATATTTCAATATTTAGATTCACCAGACCAGCAAAAAAAAAGGAAAAAAAGAAAAAGCTTTTTTATTACCTTACTGGTTACTCGGAAGTCCAAAAAACACAGTTTCCTTAAAGTGATCCAGTCTCAGTCCTCAGTCCATGTACTCACATCAAATATGATGAAAATTTCTGTAAATCTTATTTCATCATATAAAAGAAAAGGATCCACCAATCCCAAATGATCAGACACATTACCTCCCATGTTAATGACTGTTTCAGATTTTACCCAAATACATGCTACAGCCAATTCTTATTAACAAAGCTAAAATTTATTAAAAAACAAGAGCGAGCGTATGGTTAAAAGATCAATATACATACAGGCCTGAGTTCAATTCATTGACGTTCAGACTCACAACAGAGATGGTGAGCTTTGTAGTTGCAAAGAGTTCTTTTAGAATTCAGTTCATAGGTCATAGTCCAATGTCCAATCTCATATTCTGGGCATTCCAGCGTAATCAGGACCAGAATCAGTTTTGTGATTCAAACTTCCCCTGATGAAGTCTAAGCAAATCTGAGATGACAGAGTCAGGACCTAAGGATCTTTTTTACAATTTCATGTATTTTGACAAGTCTGAATTTCTCAGGGAACAGAAGGTAATTAGGATGACTTTGAAGGAGGTCCATTACCAGTACTTAGCTATATAAATTAACATAAGACCATTTGCTTGTTCCTCCACCATTCACAGTACATTTCAAAGAGAGATGAATACTGAGATATCCCATATTTACAATTCAATTACATAACAGGATTTTCTTTTGAGCTCTGAATTATCAGAATACAGCATAGACAGGGACTGTTGATTACATTGTCCACCCTACTCATAGATATGTAAATACACAAAAACACAAATATTATCTCCCCACATGTCTTATGAGGGATGTTTAACCCTTTCTAGCCATGTCTCAGAGAGGCATGAACAAGAGATAAAATATTGAATAGCTGCAGGTTAAGTGAGCACTGTCCATCCCATGTATTGAATGGGGCACAGGAGCTGTGCCAAACATACTATGTGATCATGTAATTAAAGATTGTATCATATATAAACCATGAGCACAATGGGGCCAAATTAAGATTGCTTTTGCTGGCATTTCCTAAATTTTGAGTGCTTGAGATTGCAACCTTCATATTATCATTTTAACATAGATATTTTGTTTGTATATTATGTAGAGTGGCACTTTAATTTGTTATTAATATGTCTTATTAATTGATTTGACTGTAAAGTGCCATGAAATATTCACATGAAATACACACTGTGGGTCTGATTCTCCTCTTTTATAGCAATGTAACATCACTGACCTCAAAGTTGGAATGATGGAGCTTCTAGAATCTGGTAGGAATGAAGCACAAGGTCTTTGATACAGGGTTTTTTAAAACAATATAGTGATTGGGCAGCTTGGAGGGAGAGGGTCAATACTAGGACAAGACTACACAAGGTTTTAAGGTGGTCCATTTTAGATTTGTATTAAGATATGATTTATATCCATGTCTGAATACAAATCGCATGCGCTTGTATTTATATCAAATCAAAACAAGGAATATTTTGCATTTATTTATAATGTTTTCTGAATATGAACAAGGCACAAGAAGTCTGAATTGTTACCATATTTGTAGATATCAAAATTTCAACTGTCCATTGCAAAAAATGAAAACAATTGATTTTTTTTTCCAATGAGAAGTGGTCTTTACCATGGAAAATTTCTTTTACACACACACACACACACACACACACACACACACTGTGACAAAGTTCCACCACTGCCTTGGTGGGTCCTGCGCTTATTGGCAGATTTGCTCACCTCAGTGATCTTCCCCACAGTCTGGGTCAACTCCTCCTGTGTCCGATCAGGAGTTGGGAGGTTTGGGGGGAACCCGGGCCTGCCCTTTACTCCTGGTTCCAGCTCAGGGCCCTGTAGATTGCAGCTGTCTATAGTGTCTCCTGTAACAGCTGCATGACAGCTACAACTCCCTGGGCTACTTCCCCATGGCCTTCTCCAAGCACATTCTTTATCCTCACCACAGGACCTTCCTCCTGGTGTCTGATAATGCTTGTACTCCTTAGTCCTCCAGCAGCACACCCTCTCCTCCTCAGCCTCCTGCTACCTCTCTGCTCCCGCTCCTCCACACACTTCTTACTCCGCTAGCTCCTCCCACCTGACTGGAGTGAGCTCCTTTTTAAACCCAGGTGCCCTGATTAGCCTGCCTTGATTGGCTGCAGGTGTTTTAATCAGCCTGTCTGCCTTAGTTGGTTCTAGCAGGTTCCTGATTATTCTAGTGCAGCCCCTGCTCTGGTCACTCAGGGAACAGAAACCCGCTTCTCCGGTGGCCAGTAGATCTCCCTTCGATTCCTCTGCTGTAGAGGGACGGAGGGAGAGGGCTGCTGCTGCTGCTGCTGCTGCTGTTTCTGCTGAGCACTGGGCCCTCACTGCTGCTGCTGCTCTTTCTGCTGCTCCCTTGTCTGGGCTAGACACCACCACTTCCATCCCCACCTCCTCCTTCTCTGATACCCTCTAGTTGACTGGCTGCTGATCCCCTCACCGCACCCCCCTCAACTGCTGCTGTTGCTCCTCCTACACCCCTGCGGGGGAGGAGAAGGCTGCTGAAGGTCTGCTTTCCAGAGAAGGAGGGGAGTGAGGGATCCCAGTTCTTGTTGCTGAGGACACCACCATCTGAGCAGGGTCCCTCCTGCCTAGACACCAGACCACCACCACCTGGAACTGCTGGGGCTACTGTGGCTGTTGCTGGGGAGCTGTTGGAGCCCAGAGGACAAGGAGGAGGAGGAGGAGAGGACCACCTGCTGCTGGGAGACCACGTAGAGACCACTGTGGAGGGTGCTTTTCTGGACTGAGTCTTTTTTGAACTGTGCTCTTGTGGTGGGGGATTTGGACTGTGTTTGTTGGGACACTAAAGGTGTGGCGTGGAGCCTGCCCCCGGTCCATCTGTGTCCCCCTTCGCCCCCACCACCATTGTTGCCCCCTCCACCACCTCCGCTGGCTGTTTCCTTCTGTTTCAGCCTCCTGCCTCTGGGACTGAGCTGTTCGCCTGGCTCACCACGCCCGCTTCCATCATTTGGGCCTGCAGCAGCAGCAGCTCACCATTGATTTTTTGGTACAAATGCCCGTGAGTGCACCACCCCGCCCCCCTCCCCCTGGACTGACCCCTTTCCTTTGCCACATTTGTGTGCCCCACCTATTTCCCTCTGTGGCCCTGATAGTTCTGCCCCAGCCCTGCAGCTGTCCCTGTGGTCCCTCTACCCATTCCCAGCTCTCTCTCCCCCCCCACCTTGTGCTCCCCCCAGCCCTGATTAGTTCCTCCTCTCATGCACCCAGTCCCCCTCCCATGCGCTTGTGCCCTTCCCCGTTTGGTTTCCCCTTGTTCACTGCACCCTCCCTCTGCCGTTGTCCCCTCTGATCCCCTAGTGCCACTAGGGGAGCCAGAGCTCCCCTCTGCATCGGTGCCCTGAAACCCTCCCACCCCTAGGGCCTTGGTTGCTCCTCACGCCCCTTTAGCCTTCCTTTTCTGGCGCCCTCCTCCTCTGCCTGCAGGCTAGCGGGGAGGGGTGGTTGCCTCCTCTCCTTCCCCTCCCCTCGCTGTTTGTCCCCCTCCCCGCTCTCGTTATGGCGGGGGACGCGGCGGGGGAGGCCCCACGCGATGCTCCCACTGCCCCTCCTCCACCTGCCCCCATGTCCACTGCCCTAGCCTCCACCTCAACCGCCGCTGCCGCTCCACCTACCACCGCCCCTGCTGGGGCACTGGCAGCGGCGAGTACCGGGGAGACCTCCGCTGCTGCCACGTCCCTCCCCCCTTCCGATTCGGGGGGAGCTCCCCCAGCCGGTGGGAAGGGTCGGGGTGGGAAGAAGGGTAAGGGCCCTGCTAGAAAGGCCAGGCCCTCCATGGGCGGAGGCTGTCCCCCTGCGCGCGGCCCCGCACCCAGCTCAGCATCTCGCTATCCTCACCTTGCGGGTTCCCCCGCCCCGGGGATACGCCCAGGGGGACGTGCGCTGCCCCGCCTGCCGCTGCCCTCCGACCGGCCATTTCCTTTCATCTACAGCGGCCGGGGCCCTTTCCCACCTTGACCAGGAATCATGGCGTCCCATTGCCTCCTGGTGCCTGCCTCGCCCCACGTGGAGACCTACGTGCGGGCGTTGGTGAGGTGGTGGGGCCACAGCCGTCTGGTGGCCTCCAAAATGTACAGGAGGTAGTCTTCTCCTGGCATCGGAGGCCGCGCCCAGGAGGTGTGGAGACGGGCTGGCGGTGGGGATGTTCATCACTCTGGAGCGCTGGAAGACCTGGGGGTCCGCTTAATCCTGACCTCCGTCCCTCCTCCTCCCCAGTGCCACCCTGTTGCCTGCCCTTTCTGCCCTGGGCGCCCCATCTCTGTCATCAGACCTCTCCCTCTTGCCTGCAAGGACCCCCCCGCCCTCCATTACCTCCTCTCGTTCCGCGGCAATTGCAGCTTCAACTGCGCCAGCGGCGCGTGGCGGGGAGAGCGCTCGAGGGGTCCTTTCTGGTCCCCTACCAGAGAGCCCACAACCGGGTACATTATTCAACAGGAGAGGCCCGGTACTACCTCTGCCGGGCGATGGGGCACGTCCGGAAGGATTGCCCCTTGGCCCAGCACGGAGGAGCGTCCGGGACCCCCGAGCCCCGGCACGGTGCCGGCCCTGTCATCACCGGCACCCCTGGCTGCCTGGCACCTGAAGCTGCCCCTCCTCCTCCTTCTCGGTCCACTATTGTGGAGGAGGGTGCGGCGGGTATACCGCCGGATGTGGGAGAGGGCTCGCCCCAGGGGGAATCCTCCCTCGCTTCTGCTGTCCCACCACTGCCTCCCTGAGTCCCTGAGCCATTGCCCTTGCCCCCCGACCCGACCCCTGTTAGCCAGCCCCCGGATGATGCCATGGAGGGCTGGTCCTTAGTGCAGGAGAAGTGGGGCAAGCGGAAGGCTTGAGCCTCCTTACATCCTTCGGATTTGGAGGCCCCTCGGAAGAGCAGGAAGGGGGGCACCGATGACGAACCTTCCGCCTTGCCCCCTGATGACTCCTGTTCTGTGGTGCTGGCTGGGGACATCGTGGCAGCACCGGAAGGTAACGCCGCCCCTCCTCCAGAGTCCCTCCCCGTGGAAGCCCCCGAGGGAGCCTCTCTCGCCCCCTTCCCACTCGAGGGCTCTGCGAGCGCTGAGGTGGGTATCGCCTCGGGTGCTAGCGAGGAGGGCCCTGGGGTGGTGGATGGTGATCTCCCTTCCATCTACGAGAAGATCGAGGCCCTGGGTCTGTCTCCGGTCACGCAGGGGGAGGACGATCCTCTGCTTGCGGGCCTTAATCTGGGCGACCTCACCATGGTCCCTCTATTCCCGAGTTCCCTTCCTCTAACCGCTGCTTCTGCTCCCACCTCTGGGGGTCCCCTGGATTCTTCCATCAAGCCAGCTGCGGGTGGCATCCTGTTGATGGCCGCCGAGCCCATTGGGGTGATGTCCAGTGCCCCGCTGCCGAGACCAGGTTCCTAGGGGGTGTCCCTCTTGGGTGCGGAGGACCCGCCCTCTTTCCTAGGCGGGGACCCCATTTATGAACATCTATCTCTGGATGCCGAGGCTGCCGCACATGCCACAGTGGCTGAGCCCGGCATCGTTAGGGGTCCCCTTCCTACTTCCCAAATCCCTGAGCCTGGCTAGGAGGAGCCACCATCCAGCGGCTCAACTATAGAGGCTCAGGATCCTGCCTCTACCCCCTTACCGGATTCTCTCCCTGATCCCCGCCCTACTCCTGTTAGCCCTCTCCTTGTCCCCCCCACCTCCTGTGATGCCAGTGCCGCCCCTGGGAATACCACCGAGGGAGCGGCTTCAATGTTTTTTCCTTGTACCGACCCACCAGGGGCTGCTGTTCTCCTTCCACCGCCCCTTCTTGAACTGGGGAGTGGGGCGGGTCACGTGGCGTTAGCCCATCGGACGCCACGTCGGGGGTCTGCTCCCTGCCTGCCCGCCTCGATGAGCCACGGGGCTGTGACGGGGGCCCCACTGGGGGACAGTCATCGATCAGTGACCCCACCCCCCCATGCGCTGAGGGAGGAGCTGCGGAAGTTCCTTGAGGATATCCATGGCTCCCGTAATAAAGTCCAGCTTGCGCTCCGGCGGTGGAGGGATTTCCATCAGGTCCTCTGGGCCACGAGGGCCCTCATGGGGGAGGGTAAGAGGATAGGGAAGCAGGCCGCCATGTCCTACCGGCGGGTCCACCTCTTCCATGACTCTTTACTCACCTACAGGATAGGTCACGGATTGCTGCGCGGCCTGCCGGAGGCCATGGGCATGTCTGCCGGCGAGGATGCCCCCCAGCCCTCCTCATGGCGCCATTCATCTTTGCCACTTTAAACACCCGGGGCAGTAGGATGGCTCCCTGCAGGAGCCAGGTGCTCTCCTTCCTCCGGGAGCAGGGGGTACTCTGTGGTTTTCCTGCAGGAGACCCATACGGATCCGGCCGCTGAAGCTAGCTGGCAGCTGGAGTGGGGGGACGGGGCCTACTTTAGCCACTTCTTGGTTTGCACGACTGGAGTGGCGACCCTGTTCTCCCCCGACCTATGGCACGAGGTGCTGGGGGTCCGCATGGAGGGGCTTGTGGTTAATCTCGTCAACGTTTACGCCCCGACATGGGGCCCGGAGAGGTTGCGTTTTTATCAGCAGGCGTCTGCCTTCCTCGGCTCTCTGGATCCTTGTGAGTGCCTGGGCCTTGGGGGGGGACTTTAACACCAACCCCGAGGAACGGGACCTCTCGGGGACCGAGCAGTGCCCGACTGCCGCGGATGTCCTCCGGGAGATCGTCGAACGCCACTTCCTGGCAGATGTCTGGTGCGACCAGCACCCAGATGACATCTCGACGTTCACCTTCATCCGGGTGGAGGCCCATTGGTGGCGCCGCTCCCGGCTGGACCATATTTGCCTGTCACGTTTCCACCTTTCACGGGCCCACTCCTCCAGCATTTGGCCGGCCCCTTTTTTGGATCACCACCTTGCCACCGTGATGGCCTCTCTCTGCACGGAGAAGCCGGGGCCAGCCTATTGGCACTTTAATAATAGTTTGCTGGAGGATGCGTGCTTTGTGGCATCCTTCCGGGAGTTCTGGCTGGCCTGGTGAGGGCAGAGGCGCGCCTTTTCCTCGGCGCAGCGGTGGTGGAATCTGGGGAAGGTGCGCGCCTGGCTCTTCTGCCATGACTACACCCGGGACGCCAGGCGACGGAGTGATGTGGCGATAGGGCAATTGGAACGGGAGGTCTTGGAGCTGGAGAGGTGTCTGGCCACCAGCCCTGAGCATCCATCCCTCTGCGGAACGTGCCGGCAGAAACGGGAGGAGCTCCGGGCCCTCGAAGACCGTCGGGGCCGGGGTGTTTTTGTTCGATCCCGTATCCGCCTCCTTTGGGAGATGGATCGTGGTTCCCGCTTCTTTTACAGCCTGGAAAAAAGGAGGGGGGCCAAGAAACACGTCACCTGCCTCCTGGCGGAGGATGGCACCCCCCTCCCGGATCCAGCGGAGATGTGCGAGAGGGCCAGGGCCATCTACGCGACTCTTTTCTCCCCGGATCCGACCGATCCCAATGCTTGCAGAGTGCTGTGGGACGGACTCCCAACAGTCAGCACGGTGACCGGGACCGGCTAGAGCTGCCTCTCACTCTGGCCGAGTTCTCGGAAGCCCTCCGTCGCATGCCCACCAATAAATCTCCGGGCATGGACGGGCTGACTGTGGAGTTCTACCGCGTGTTTTGGGACGTCCTCAGCCCAGACCTGGTCACCGTCTGGGCCAAGTCTTTGCAGAGCGGGGTCCTCCCTCTCTTGTGCAGGCAAGCCGTGCTCGCCTTATTGCCGAAGAGGGGAGACCTCCGCGACTTACGGAATTGGCGTCCCGTCTCGCTCCTCAGCACAGACTACAAAATCGTTGCAAAGTCCATCTCGATGCGGCTAGGGTCCATGCTGGTGGACGTGGTCCATCCAGATCACACCTACACTGTCCTGGGCTGCACGATCTTTGATAACTTGTATCTGGTCCAGGACCTTCTGGAATTAGGGTGTAGGGATGGTCTGATGTTTGCCCTCTTGTCCCTGGATCAGAAGAAGGTGTTCGACAGGGTGGATCACGGGTATCTCCTGGGCACTCTGTGAGCATTCGGCTTCGGACCCCACTTTGTGGGTTTTCTCCAGGTGCTGTACGCTTCTGCGGAGTGTCTGGTCAGGCTCAACTGGACCCTGACCGAGCCAGTCAGCTTCGGGCGGGGAGTGCGGCAGGAGTGCCCCCTCTCGGGCCAGCTGTATTCTCTGGCGATCGAGCCCTTCCTCTGTCTCCTCCGCAAGAGGTTGATGGGGTTGGTGCTTCGGGAGCCGGAGCTGCGGCTGGTCCTGTCGGTGTACGCTGACGATGTGCTCCTCGTGGTCCAGGACCTGAGAAACATGGAGCGGGTGGAGGCTTGCCAGGCTGTGTACTTGGCAGGCTCCTCAGCCCGAGTCAACTGGGTCAAGAGCTCTGGCCTGGTGGTCGGGGACGGGTGGCAAGTGAGCTCCCCCCCACCCACGCTTCAGGCCATCCGGTGGAGCGTGCGTCCGCTGCTCTATCTTGGCATTTACCTTTCTACCACGCATCCGTCTCCGCCGGAGAACTGGCACGGTTTAGAGGGCAGGGTGACGGACCGGCTCCGGAAATGGACTGGACTACTCTGCTGCCTCTCTCTTCGAGGGAGGGCACTGGTGCTTAATCAACCTGTCCTGTCCGCACTCTGATACCGGCTCAACACCCTGGTCCCGGCCCCGTGTTTCCTGGCCAACCTCTGGGCAGCGATTCTGAGTTCTTTTGGCCAGGAATGCACTGGGTCTCTGGAGCGGTCCTCCACCTGCCCCTGGAGGAAGGGGGGCAGGGCTTGAAGTGCCTATGCATTCAGGTCCATGTCTTCCGCCTCCAGGCCCTGCAGAGTCTTCTGTATGGTGCAGGTAGTCTGGCATTGAGCGTATTGGCACGTGTCTTCCTCCGCCGCTTCTGAGGGCTCCGATACAACCAGCAGCTCCTTTACCTCCATCGAAGAGGTCTTCCACGAGACCTCTCCGGGCTGCCGGTCTTCTACCAAGACCTCTTCCGGACCTGGAAGCTCTTTTCAATGACCAGGTCCGTGGCAGTCACTGTGGAGGCTGATCTCCTCACAGAGCACCTGCTACACAACTCCCAGCTTTGTATGCAGGTGGCGGAGTCCCCCACGGTGCGCCAGAGGCTGGTGGGAGTCATCAGGTTCGGAAACTCCTGGACTACGACCGGAGAAACTGGCTGGATCCCCTGACGCTTGCTCAGCGCAAGGGGCTCTCCAGACCTCGTACTCCACGGCGCGTACTTCAGGAGGTGAAGGCCGCTTTACTGTCTGCTGCTTGGGCCTACCTTGACCGGGTCTTGCGAGAGGGCACGCCCCGCCCACCGTCCACCCCAGGCCCCGTGGACCTTTTTTTTGGGCCCCTGCCCCGTGGATCCAATCAGCCCACGCTGCCCTTTAACTGTGAGCCGGCTGCACGATCTGCAGCCAGTTCTGTTCCAGACTGTGCCGAGGAAACATCTGTACACGCTCGTGCTCCACACTCTTCACTGCCTCACCCTCGCGTCTCACCCCGATACAAAGTGGCGAGACCTCCTGTCACCTCTCGACGGTGAGGAGCCCCGGTGGGCCACCTTATACTCTGTCCTGGTCCTGAAGCCTGCTGGGGATGTCAGTTGGCGGCTCCTTCATGGGACCATTAGCATGGGCGTGTACTTGGCGTAGTTTACCCGTCCCCAACACCTGCCCCTTTTGCGGCATGAAGGAGACCCTGGCGCACATTTATTTAGAATGCGCCAGGTTGCAGCCCCTGTTCTAGCTCCTCTTGGATCTCTTGTTGCGTTTTTGGTTGCACTTTTCTCCTCACCTGTTTATCTACGCGCTCCCCATCTGTGGCCCCACAAAGTCGCAGGAACTCCTTGTCAACCTCCTCTTGGCCCTGGCCAAACTAGCAATCTATAAAACCAGGGAGAGGAGGTTGGCCGACAGGATTTCCTGCGACTATGGGGCCTATTTCTGCTCCTCCATTCGTTCACGCATCCGGGAAGAGTTCCTCTGGGTGGCGTCCACTGGCTCCCTTGATGCCTTCGAGAAGCAGTGGGCATTGTCTGGGGTTCTCTGCTTGGTGTCCCCATCAGGTTCCCTTCGTTTAGCCCTATGACCTCAGTCCCGATCCTGGTTTTCTCATTGCTTGTCCCATGCAGTTATTTGGTGTCACAGACGTGTGGATCCTCCCCTTCCGCTGGGAGGAGGTCCAAAGCCTGCCCACTTCCTGGATACCAATAGGACCAGAATCCTGTACCCCACTGGTTTGGGTCTGTCACAACACACACAAAAAAAGTTTAGTTCAAAATCTAATTTTCTTTAAAAAAAGTTTTGATGGAAAATTGTGGCTCATCCCTAGTCAGTATCAAGGAGAATTAGCTTTAATGATTGTGCCAAAGAATTAGGCAGATGCATATTCTGCATCCAATCCTGTGAGGCACTGAGCTTGAAGTCAATCAAAACTACTGAGGGTATTCAACCCCTCAGAAAACCAAACACCTTTTCACTTTCCTGGCATTTCAAATGAACACTGTATGTCCTACCTACAGTACAGCATTCTAAAAATATACAGACTGCTATGATGATTAACATTGGGCTCACAAAAGAACTGATAGTCTGAAATGTTTATCTACATGTACCTAAGTATTTATATAGTCACCTATCATTTTCAGAGTTTATTTTTGCTCATCTGTTTCCACACTTGCTGCTGTTGGTTCAACAAGAGCTAATCTGGACCATCTAATTACATCTCTTATGTAATATCTAAGTATCAGGCTATCCCTCTGACATAACTTAGAGCTTTAAAAACATTTAAATTATGTTTTAATTATCTAAATGAATTATACATCTGCTTTTGATTACAAATACTAGGAAGCTGTTGCTTGATTAGTGATGATATAGCAATTTTACATTTGTTTCAGCTGATAATGATAACTTTTTTTTCTATTTTATCTGTTTGTGATGAGTGAATAATTGCTAACACCTGGCTTACACACCAAGGATATTCTTGAAAAACAGCACTGAACTATAAGAAACTCACTGGTGTCAAAACTTAAATAGGTAAATTAGTTTAACTGAGTTGAAATTCTATGGTTTTGCTACAGAACTATGCCACCCTTTGACATCTGTTTTTATATGACGAACAATATATTTGACTGGGAAAAAATCTTCATCACTTCTAACGTGTCCATCTCATATGATTTCTGAACTACGGCACTATCTATCCTCTTCTTCAGACTCTATCCAAAAACTGAAACAAATTAATTGTGTCTAATTTATGGTACACTTAATTTTCAGAATTCCTGTTAGGGAGAGTTCAGAGTCTATCTCAGGACTAAATTTTTGATCTAGTAGAACATAGAATTGGTTCCATGATACTAGGATAAAACAAACTGTTACTTTTTATTCCTGCCTTCTTCAATCCACTTTTTGTCTCCCATAAATTGCTCAGAGTGAAAATCAGAAAATTTAAAGCAAGAAATCAGGGGTTGGCAACCTCTGGCACGCGGCTCGCCAGGGTAAGCACCCTGGAGGGCTGGGCCAGTTTGTTTACCTGCCACATCGGCAGGTTCAGCTGATCATGGCTCCCACTGGCCACGGTTTGCTATCCCAGGCCAATGGGGGCAGCAGGAAGCTCCGTGGGCCGAGGGATGTGCTGGCTGTGGCTTCCCACCGCCCCCATTGGCCTGGGATAGCAAACTGCAGCCAGAGGGAGCTGCGATCAGACGAACCTGCCAACACGGCAGGTAAACAAACTGGCCCAGCCTACCAGGGCGCTTACCCTGGTGAGCCGCGTGCCAGAGGTTGCCGATCCCTGGGTTATATTATGTATTTATGCTCATCGGTAAGGATATTTATTGAGATGTTTCTATTAAATTATTTAGAAAAAAAATCTCAAGAAAAAAATTGTGGTTGAATACAATAAGATTGAACCTTGAAAGTCATTCTTGCATTCATTATTCAGATCAAGCTGAGACAGCACTCACAGTTATGTATCAGGATGGCTTGCAACTGCCTCCATAAAAGTAACAGGATGGAGGATAGGTGGAGCAGATTATTTAAACATTAAGATACCATACGTTTGGAAGCAAATTATACATTTACCAGTTTCTCAAGTGCTCAGTGATTTCTCCTTACAATGATTGAATTCCTGAGACAGACAAGGTGAGTGAGGTAATATCTTTTACTGGATCAACTGCTGTTAGTGAGAGAGAGACAAGCTTTTGAACTACACAAAGCTCTTCTTCAGGTTTAGGAAAGGTAATCCCACTATCACAGCATAATGCAAGGTGGAAAAGATTGTTTAGCATATGGAGTTAGCACATATTTTTAAGGCACCATTCAAGGTAGAGTGGCCTTTTAACTGCTCTGTAGTCATAGGACAAAAGTGGGTTAAAGATTGTTGTAATATGCCATAAATCTAATGTGTCTGTGAAGTCCATGGTTTTTGTGTCTAGCATAGTTATGAATTTAAGCTACCAGGCTTGTCTTTTTAAACTGTTGTGCAGGTTTCCTTTGAAGATCAAGACAAATAGGTCAGACACAGTGATTGCTTTGTGAAAAGTGTACACTCACAGGTGATAGGATGTTTTTGTGTTTTATCATTTTTATTTATGAGTTCATTCAAAATTATAGTGATTGTCTGGTTTCAAGCACATAATAGTTGTTGCGTCATTTACTACATTGGATAAGGGACACTGCATATTGTGATAGGCATTTGTAGAATCCATAGATCTTGAAAGGTATATTGTGGGAAGTGTTGATCATTGTAGCAGTGGAGATACGTCTGCAGCTTTTGCATGTGTCCATTGTTGCATCTGCCCATTGTTGTTCTGGCAGGGTCTCGTGTGTCCTGGTTTCTGGGGAACTTGTTCCTGAAGGGATTGGAGAGGTTGGGGGGGGGGTTGTTTGAAGGTCAGAAATGGGGGTTCAGGAAAAATATCTTTCAGGATGGGGTTCCCATCAAGAATGGGTTGTAGGTTTTTGATACAAAGTTGCATCAACTGTTGATATGTCCTCTTTAAGTAGACGAGCCCTCCTCTTCCTCCATCTGCATGCTTCTCCACACTGAATGTCCCAGTGAAATCTTCAATGCATCAGACAGCACTTCTTTCCTTAGCACTATTCTCCCTTCTCCTGGTGGAAAGAGAAGCCTGTATTATACATGGTATATAAATATAGTTCTTCAACTGCTCCTATTCTAGCAGACTTTGTCTGTAGTGATGGACAGTCAGGTCTCTTACTTTTCCACTCTGTTATAAAGGCTCCTTTTTTTTTTTTCCTTTCTCTTCTCTCCATCCAGAGGTTTCAAATATCAGATTACCTCACTCTATTAACACCGGGAAAAATAAAGAGCTCTGTCTTACCCTTTTAACAGGAATTCCACCCTTGGGCCTTAAAAAACAAAGGCAAGTTCAGCTTGCTTCTTCGCATAGACCTGTCTTTCCCGAGTCCCTTTTCTGTTCCCGGTGGCATTATCTGTCACACAAGCAGTCTGAAAAAAAACCCAACATTTTTGTCTATTAAGAGTTTGCTGAATTTGCTAATGTTTCCATATTTAGCTGTCCTCTGATAGCTTAGGATATAAGGCAATTTGAGTGGCAAAATCCTTGCTTCTAAAAGGCTACAAAAATTTTTTTAAAAGATGTGACATTTAACTACTTTATTAATTAACGTCTGTTTAATATTACAGCTGATCAAATTATTTGTACACAATATTCCGCACAAATATAGAATTTTTTTTTCTGTTTGGAAATCATTGTGAGCTGATCGTAATTTCTAAGGGAGAAAAAACTTAACTAGACATTTCATAGGTTACAGGAACTATGTGAGCTGACTTGTTTGCAAACTGTTCAGCTGAACTTGTCACAATCCTTTAAGAGATTCATGGTGTTTGACTAGATAGAGATATTACCCTCTGTGATAAATGAAGAGGGGTAGGTAGCTCCCATTTATGGACATTCAGCCAGCCACTAACTATAAAATCCTTCTTAGTAACTATTCTCTAATTGCTCTACCTATAAAGGATTAAAAAGTCTCACTGCTATGCATAGATAAAAGGAAGTGAGTGGGCACCTGTCAAAAAGAGCCCATGGGAAGGCTAGAGCTTTTTAAAATTGAAGCAAGACTCCCCTTTTGTCTGTCCAGTGTTCTCCCGGGGGGAGGCAGACAGGACAACAGCTATGCTGTAAGACACTTTGGCCAGGTATGAAATATCCTCGGTATCATACCTAGAAACTACTTATTTGAAACCCCAGATATGTAAGTAGATCAGGAAATGTCTAGGAAGAGGCAATTAGGTTTATCTCTTTTTATTTCTTTATGGCTTGTGGACTCCTCTGTGCTAACCTCAGGTGCTTTTGTTTTGCTTGTAACCTTTAAGCTTAACCTCAAGAAAGCTGTTCTTGATGCTTAATCATTGTAGTTGCTCTTTTAAAATCTAGCAATAGCCTGAGTTCCCAGATGTATTTCATTTTTTAAAATGTTATTAATGAAATTTACCTTTAAGAACAGGATTGGATTTTTGTGTCTTAAGAGGTTTGTGCACATGTTGTTGAATTAGCTGGTGGCAACAGCTGATTTCATTTTTTTTTCTCAGCTCTTTCCTGGAGGGGAGGTGAAAGGGCTTCAGGGTACCCCACAGGAAGGAATTCCCAAGTGCCCCTTCCTGGGCTTTCAAAGGGGTGCTGCACTTGGATGGTGGCAGCATCTACCAATCCAGGTCAGAGAGAAACTGTAACCTTGGGAGTTTAATACAAGCCTGAAGTGGCCTGTATTAATTTTCAGACTCCTTGCGGGGCCCCACCTTCTGCATTCGAAGTGCCAGAGTGATGAATTAGCCTTTACAACCTCCCTGTCTCATAGGATGCCTGACACTTCTGGTGAAGTGTATCTTGCAGGCTTAGCCTGGATTGCAAACACTTTAGGAGAGGGAACAACTTTTTGTTATGTGTATATGCAGCTCCTAGCACAATAGGGCCCCATCCTTACTGGAGATTCTAGGCATTGCTTTGAAAAAAATTATACTAATAGTTGTTGTAGTCTCAGGTAGTCCAATCACTTTAAACAGGCTGCACAAGTTTTACTTCTTCTTCCAGGTTGTAGTACATATAGCTCCAGCTGGGTAACTCTGATCCCAGGTAGCACAGAAAGTGAGCCATTTGATTAGAGAAGAAGGTCAGAGTCCAGCAGGTAGAGTAGTATACCTGACCTCATCTTTTACCTGCTGATTATCTTGAAAAATATGTGTCCTCTTAAAAATCAGGGGCTCTGCTGGGATAGGGGAGAATGTGCTATGGCTTGTATGAAACCACGTATATGATCAGGAGACAGGGTGAAGTATACAGTTGGATGAGAGAGAGAGAGAGAGAAAGGATGAAGAATGTTATGAAGGGACAACAAGGACTGGACAATTTAGATATTCAAATTGTCCATATAGATATTTTCAAAAGTGAATAGCAATTGTTGGGTGCCTCTTTTTTTGGGGTGCCCAACCTGAGACACTTTAAAGCAGCCTGATTTCCAAAGGATGAGTGCTCAACATCCAATAAGAGGTACCCAAAATCACTTGTTACTCTTGAAAATATTAGACCTTTACATTTAATGTCAACTTTTAGACATTCTTTCCTCACTAGAAGTTTCTCCTTTTACCAAAACTTCCTTCTGAGACTGATTCAGTTAGATGTTTAGGTTCTGACAGCATGAGAATTAAGTATGTAATCAGGCACTCAGTATAAATGAATTGGCAGATACTAACATTTAAGTAATTTAAGCAGCTTCCACCGACTTGTGAGAATCCTGTTTTCCAAGTACTTTTCAGTCATTAATGTCTGGTACCATGTCAAAAGTCTTATTCAAATAATATTTTTCTTTTACAGTAGAAACTAAAGACATGATACATTTTAAGACCTTTTAAAACATACCTTTCTTATTAAGTTTTAAACTTGTGTAATTTCTCCCAGGAAAATGATCATTATACTTTCCTACAACCCCATGTTTCTTTGCTTTAGGAGTTATTGTTAAACCAAACAGTAATAAATCAACCTAAAATTATTTTCTGCTAAATTTCATTGGAAGTATTAGAATAAATTGTTTGAACACAATATCTGCTCTTGGATAATTTGATTTATTGCTCAGGGGTATTTTTTTCTACAATAAACACACACACACACTAATTGAGGTCACCACTAAACACTTGAAACTGAACAATAGTACAGTGCTTGTAACAACTTTTAGAGCTTCATAAAACAGCATGAAAGAGCAATTCTAGAGGACAAAAGAAAAGACCATCTAATATAGTCCTTGTGCTAATAAAACACAAAAGGTTTAGGTGGCAAACAGCTCGGAGTACAAATGCCACTCATTTAGTGATTTTTAAAAGGAAAGCAAATAGGTTAATAATTGTGTGACACTGATTTTTGTATACAAGTTTGTGAGGCTTTGTTTTATGTTTACTTGCATTCTGTTAGTTCTTAATTCATTGACTAACAGGTACAATAATATAATAAAAATGCAAGAGAGAGTAAAAGAAAAAAAATGTTTCTCTGACTAATACTGATGGGTCAGAAAGAGTGTAGAATGTCGGATGAAGAAAAGAGAAATATAGACCCAAAAAAAGAAATCAGATCAAATATCCCTGCATTGTAGAAAATTAAAATCTGATATGAACTGTGTAACAGTGACACATCTTTTCAATATTGGTATCTAATCATTAGAAACAAGAAAATAACACAAAATTTATTCTCTTTCTCCTCTTTTTCTGTTTGTTCACAGGTAGTCACATTTGAGAATACCTATCAGATCAGGTCCCACAAACAAGATAGGTGGGGAAATATCTAGATTGAGAAACCCACTGGGTCTTAGATGCCAAGTTGCTCAGCACTGGTAGGACGTAGGCACCTTTGCACATGCCCACCAGGAGAATTTTAGTCACCTAAGGGGCTTTATCAATGGAAACTTTAGTGCCTTTACAGTTAGATCGAAGCAGAGCAGGAGTTTTAAGGATCTAAATTTGGACTTAAGTACATAAAGTGCTGGTTAGGTGCCTACATTTCTTTGTGGATCTAGCCCATAGGGTCTGGTGACATCTTGTATAACAAAAGCAAGCCCTCTTGAAGCATTGACATAAGGCATTTTCAATGAGGATGGCTCCAAAGGGAGGGAGAAAAAAACAATTACACTGCACAATGACTCATCAGTGTGAAGTCTCCTGACTCTTTGTATGGCGTTTGTAGTCCTGACTTGATATCCTGGACTACAAACCATAATTAAATTTTGAAATTGGCCCTCTCTATTAAATGAGTTTGATACCCGTGGACTGATAGGCATAAGCAAGGAAGAAGAGAGAACATTTTCATATATTCTAGATGGCAGGCGGAAAGGGTGGAACAATTTGTGTAGATGGGGTGCTGAGAGCCACTGAACCAAACTGTAATCCCTATATATGATGGAAACCACTTTAAGACAGGAAGTGTTGCCGCAACCCCAGCATCCCTAGTTCCAGCACCTATGATGGCAGGAACTGCAGAGAAGAGGGGTCTCTCACAAACGGTGTCTAGAGTGCATGCAAGGGGAGAGAGAAGATCTGTGCCAGACTAGCAGGGGCAGCAGGGATGATATGGCATCAGCTTTCTTACTGAGGAGTTGTCCCTTCCGAACAGAGAAAATAGTGTCTCCAGTTTCTTAATTGCAGGTTATTTAAACGCATGTATTTTCCAATTAGGATTAGCTCGGTAATGGTTTTGTTTTTAGGGAGATCACTCCATCTCTCAGAATGTAATACTCAAAATAACTTCCTTACCAATTTTGTCATATTTAATAGTTTATTGGGCCCAATCCTCAACTGCTGTAACCTAGTGTAGTTCCATTGGCTGATAATCCGCCCGCCATAATTTTTCTCATGAAGAAAGATAATTGGAACTTGCATCCTAGTCACTTATCTGTGCAGAGTACGTAGACTTCTATTTAAGGAAAACGATGTTATTTATATTAAGCCATGAAGTTATAAACTGAAAATGTAGACTGAACAGAGTAAGGATTAATAATCCCTTCCATTTTATTAGATCTCTTCAAGGAATTCAGTAATGTCTATAAACATGTAACAAAATACATATATTAAAATAATAATTTTACCCGTAAAAACAAATTGCTCACCTCTATTTTAATATCAGTTTTTTACAAAAATCCTTATGGGATATTTTGTGCTTAAAAAAAGATTACCCAGTCAGTGTAATGAGGGGAAAGAAATGTAATGCCATCTGCAAGCCTCTGCTTTTAATATTCATAATTCCACAACGTTGTGTGTTTGCTGTCTGTGTACACATATGCAAAACAGAATGTGACTGCTAGTTTTCTAGTTTGACAAGAGTCAGAGCTGAAGGCTTATTGACAAATAGGGTGTGTATGACCTTTCATTAGGTTACAGTGATCAGTAAGTATGGAGAAGAAAAGAGAGCAGATGGAAAAATGTAAGTCTATGGAAATCACAACTAAATTATTAGGAATAAAAATATAACAGGTAATTTTCAATGTTTCATAGAATAGAATATGTTTTGTTATGTTAACAAAAGATGAAGCAACAGTCATTGGGAGTCTAACATCTGCTAAAAGGCTGATGTGATAACTTTAAAATGAACCTGGGTCTAAATCCAGAAAGAGATTTAGGTCTGCAATTCTGTGCATTGCATCACCTAAATTTTAGGCACCTAGCCACCCAATGAAAGCCACAAACCCTGAATCTGACATTTTGGTTCCCTATACAATACATGGGGAGAGATACGTGCCTGAGAATGACATCCACAACAGTCAGCATGCTAGGCGGGGATCTGCCTAAGCTAGCCAATGGGAGTTGCCAAGCATAGTGGTGTCTTAAGCCCTATTCCTCTCACAGAATTAGGTTGCCTAAGTGCAGTCTGGAGGGAGGCACCTATTTCCATTTTGGATACAAAGCTGGCAAGCCTCCAGGAATCAGATGCCTAAGCCATTGCAAGCCTGGCATGAACAGTGGCAGCACAGGCCTAATCACCCACACGACAGCCATGTGGGGGAAGGGGAGGAGGAAGACACACCTATAGGCTTTGCTCAGCAGTTAGGGTGTTCACCTCCATCTAGCGGCCTGAGCACCTATCTTATGCTTAAATCCCAGCAGGATCCCCCAAACCAGAGGAAGGTAGGTGTTGCCCTGCCTCTCTTGCCTGAATGGCCCAATCTTAAATGTGTGCTTGGGGACCACTTAACTGCTCACGAAACAGCCTGGAGGTGGGGGAGAGTGAGGGACCTCACTTGTGAACTTTATCTTAGGGGTTAGGGTACTCACTTGGGATGTGGAAGACCTCTCACTCCATTTTTCCACTTCTGCCTAATGTTCAAATCCCTTCTTCACATATGTTTCTTCGCTCCCAGGTGTCTGACCAACCCACTGGACTATAGCATCATTCTCTCTCTTATTCTTGGCCAATGCATATTTAATTATTTATTCACAGTGGAACAACTTCAATAGTGATAGGGACCCACATCAGAATATCCCATAGACCAGTGGCTGGCCCTCACCTGAGAGGTGGAGAACCCCTGTTCAAATCCCTTTTCATCTGTCAGAGTGGGGAAGGGGAAACTGAAGCAGCTTCTCCCCCATCCCAGGTGAGGGGCCCTAACCACTGGCCTAAAATGCACAAGGGAGACGACTATTATTGCCTTGTTGTCCCCATCCCCACCCTTATCCCCACCCCCAAGGCTGTTTTTTTGTGGATTTATGAGGCCTTAAAGCACACCTATCAGATTAGGCTCTGCAGAGAAGATGGGTTGGGCAACACCTATCTTCACCTGGATTGAGAATCCTGCTGGGGTTAGATAGGCACTTGGGTGTCTAGGCTGATGTGTTGTATACACACGGAGAGGCTGAAACTTAAGTGCTTAGGAAACTTCTGTAGCAGAAATTTAGGCACCAAGGGATTGTAGATGCCTCCAGATTTATGTGGAAGATAAGCAGGGGTTTTGAGGATCTCAGTGGTATCTAAATTCTGGACTTAGGTGCTTAAAGTTGGAGTTAGGAACCTAAGTCACTTTGATGATCTGGGCCAAATTATAGATCTCTATGTGGTTTTGTTTTCAGAGCACTTTGGACCCTTTCTTATGGAATGCTGAATATCTGCAAAGTGCTGCATCCCCAAAAGTTATACCATTGAGAGTTTGAACGGCTCTTCAGTTCAGGGCACTTCTGATAGCTTTGAGTGTGAATTTTGCCCTTTCTGCTTTCTCTGGTCGCTCTGTCTCAATGCAGAGCTTTCCCTGTTTGAATAGCCTGGTATTTCTCTCAAAATACAAAATGTTCTCTACCTGGGTATTCTAAGCAAAGTCCCAAGACTCATTTTTATATTCCCCCCCCTCGATGGTGGACACCTTGGCTCATGTAAGATGTGTACCAAAAAACATCACTGAGACTTAGGACATACCAAACCGTATAGGGAGAACTTCCCTCAGGGCAAACCCACCATACAACTTGGAGAACTTCCAAATCTCCATATAGGCTAGTAGGTCCTGATCCAAAAAAGCACTTAATCAAATCCTGGAGAGATGAACATAAGGTTTTTTTATTTTTTTTTAAAGGAATGTTATTTACTTCTAATGAAATCATTTAAGAAGTATGTTGGATGCCATTTTGCTGGAAGTCTTTTTCAGTAGGAACTCTCTCTTACTCTGAAAGTGCCTTCATGTTCTGCCATCTCAATATTTTCCTTCTGGACAAGTCCTAAACAATGTAATACAATATGACAACCTTTCAGTAGGTGTTTTTAACCCTCCTGCAGAACTCAGTGATCAGGGGCGGCTCTAGACATTTCGCTGCCCCAAGCAGGGCGGCATGCCGCGGGAGGTGCTCTGCCAGTCGCTGATCCTCTCAGCGACCATCAGAGCGCCCCCCGCGGCATGCTGCCCCAAGCACGCGCTTCGCGTGCTGGGGTCTGGAGCCACCTCTGTCAGTGATCAGGCATTAACTAAATACAGTCTTGAAGTTGAAGCTAGATTGTCATAAACAGATAGTAGGAGTTAATAGAACAGAAGTACTTTATATCTCTTTTGACTGTAAAGGGTTAACAAGTTCAGTAAGCCATGCTGTCACCTGACCAGAGGACCAATCAGGGGACAGGATACTTTCAAATCTTGAGGGAGGGAAGTTTCTGTGTGTGCTGTTAGTTTTTGGTTGTTGTTCACTCTGGGGGCTCAGAGGGAACAGATCTGCAACCAGGTTTCCTCTCCAGTCTCTCCTATCAGGCTCTTATAAGTTCAGAATAGTGAGTACTAGGTAGATAAGGCAAGTTAGACTTATGTTTGTTTTCTTTATTTGCAAATGTGTATTTGGCTGAAGGAGTTCAAATTTTTTTTGCTGAAAGGATTTTAATTTGTACTTGTATACTTAGGCTGGGAGGGTATTCCCAGTGTCTATAGCTGAAAGACTCTGTAAAATATTCCATCTTAAATTTAAAAGATAATTTTTACTCTTTTTCTCTCTTTAATTAAAAGCTTTTCTTGTTTAAGAACCTGATTGTTTTTTATTCTGGTGTGAGACCCCAGGGAGGGTCTGGATTCACCAGGGAATTGGTGGGAGAGGAGGGAGGGGGAGAGAAAGGCTAATTTCTCTCTGTGTTAGGATTACTGTCTTTCTCAGGAGAGTCTGGGAGGGGAGAAGAGAAGGAGGGGGAAGGTGCATTTTCCTCTCTGTTTAAGATTCAAGGAGTTTGAATCACAGTATCTTCCAGGATAACCCAGGGAGGGGAGCCTGGAAGAGGCAACGGTGAGGAAAGGGTTTACTTTCCTTGTGTTAAGATTCAGAGGTCTGGGTCTTGGGGTTCCCCAGGCAAGTTTTGGGGGAACAGAGTGCACCAGGCACTGGAATTTCTGGTTGGTGGCAGTGCTACAAGTACTAAGCTGGTAATTAAGCTGAGAGGAATTCATGCTGGTACCCCATCTTTGGATGCTAGGTTCAGAGTGGGGCTTGTACCATGACATAGATAATTTCAAACTAGAAATAGGCATTCATTTTTCCCAGTGAGAGTGATTAACCACTGGAATAACTTACTATGGGTCACTGAAATCTATAAACCAAGGCTGGACAATCTTTCTGACCTTTCATCATAGGGATCATTTGCCCTTTCAACTAGAAGATGCAGAAACAACTGGTGGACTTTCATATTCCAGTGGTCAAGTCCTTAAAAAAAAAAAAAAATTCTTCCAGGATTACCCAGATATTATATAAAAATATCAAATTTACCTTTGAATATCACTTTTCTATTTCTTGTAAGCAACACAGTAAACATGACAAATTGCCTGTGCACTTTTTATCACTCATAACATCTTCTTTACCCACAGAAACAAAACATCAATTGCCTGTGCATGCTTGGATATAGGGTTTGGTGGCTGGGTATGTGTCTAAATAGAGGAGTGGAGTTTGTGTCTAATTAAAGATGGTAAATGGAGTGTGTATGTGCAGGAGGGTAGAGTGGGTGGGTGGGGGGAAGGTTGTGGATGGCTGTGCCAGTGGGAGTTGTGAATGAGTGAAATTGTGTTTGAGGATTGTGGTAGGTGGAGTAAACTGAAGATATAATGGTGATGGCATAAATTGTTTGGAATGGGCATCTGGACAAGGTGGAAATAGTGGGTGGGTGAGTATGGAAGGGGCTATTGGGGGTATCTATTGTGGGGATGTGTCCTAGGGAATGAGTGTTAGGGGTATCTGTTTAGAGGATGTCATGAGTGTGTGTCTGAGAGAAGGAGATTTGGGGGAGGGGGGATTGTTTAGGAGATATAGTGAGATGTCTGGGGATTGTCTATTTATTGGATACAGTGGGATGTGTAATTGTTTGGGGAAGGAGCATGGTGGCTGAAGGGCTGAGGAAGGGAGGACATGTGATGGGGATCTGACCGGAGAGCAGGGGGGTCGGGAGTGAGAGAAGATTAAGATGATGCTTTGCTGCTTGGAAGGGCTTGGATTGACCAGCTCCCATGTTGGCACTAGCACGCATACCATGAAGCATGGCATCACCTGCTCATGTTGTCTCCTCCCCATCATCTGCTTCCAGGTCTGCTTCGGAATAGCTCAGGTTACCAAGCTGCCATCTCTTCTTCCTGGGCTGCTCAGATTACCTAACTGCCATCTCTCCTTTCAGAGTGGGCAGCCAGAACCACAGGGTCCTATTGTTCCTGTTCTGGATGGACATATGGCAGCTTGGTAATCAGAAGTACTAGAACATTGTTCCAGCTCCCCAAAGAAGTGCCAGAATGTGATCCAGAGAGTGTTTAAGCACAACTTGAGGGCTGCAATGCTCAAATTAGGTGATCATGACGATGCCTTCTGGTATTAAAATCTAAGAAATTTATATCGGATGACTCAAAAATCAATAGGATATTTTTCTCTATTAAATTCTAGAATGATATCTAAAGAATAGATACTTTGGGAGAAAGGATTATCTTTTTATGATGCATTTACAGAACCTAGCACAAATGAGGCCCTGAAATCTACTCGGAGGTTCTATATGAAAAGAAATAAATAATAAATATAATAATAGAACTCTATGGGTTTAATCCTTATTAAATTGTACATTAATTTTCCATAAGGTTCTGTGGTATTTGGGAAGGCTGCAGGGTAAGTGAGCTCAGTCCACAGGAGATGGAGGCATCTGAAGTCACGCTCACATCATCCCATCATGGCCCACGTAAAAGAAAAATTGAAGGACTTCTGACAAGTCCTCTGGCCATAAGAACAGGTGTATCCAATACAGTTTTACTGGCAATAGGAGTAGTTCCCAGAGTGGGGGGAAACTATTCTTGAAGATAAAAGTTGTGGGCAAAATTCCCCTCTCAGATCCACAGGGCAGATCTTGACTTAGGCTTTGTGCTCTGTTCACCATACACACAATTTCCATAAACATACTACACTTTGCATGAAGGGAGTATAAAACATCACAGTCTAGAGTTGCAGTGCAGACCACAGAGAGGATTTTGCCCTTTTGCTGTAGAACAAGTGTCTTGTTTTTAAAGATATGTGCTTTAAAGTTCTTAGAAGTACACATATTATGAGGACTGCAAGATAGTAACAACAGTTCAGATCAGAAAACATGAAGATGTTTAAAAATACCTACTTTTGAAATGAAGAAAAATCCCAGTTCAATTACCTTGCTAGGAAGCCCTCTTTGGGACTGAGTATTCCTTGTGAAGAGGCTGACAGCAGTATGAAGTGCACGTGGCAGTCAGACTGGGCTACTTGTTGCATATAAACATTTTAGACAAAGAAGTTAGCGTATGAGAATACAATAAAACAAGTTCAGAGTTTCACCATCTGTGTTTTTCTTCAGAGATTTCTTTTTTCACTTAATGACTAACACTTTTCCAAATAATTGGGAAGAAGTAAAAATATTTTCCCACATCAAGAACCCAACCTTGTCAATTATGATGACATCATACTACCCATCTCCGCAGGAGCAATGCTTCTTTATAAAAAAGGTGAATAAATCCCAGTGTTTGAACAGTAGAGAGTGTGTATTAGGTTGAAGGAGATTGCAGGGTTAGTTCTCATATAACTAGACTTGGCAAAACCTGATGGGTTATTTATATCATTTCAACAGATAATATCCTGGTTTTTTGTAAGGATTTTTATGGATTTATATTTTCACAGTTGTGCAAAATGATGGGTTTAAAGCATTATTTGCTATTTAAGTTTTCATGTATGTGTGTATTTAAGGGTGAGGCCAGAAAATAAACAGTCAGAAAAAAATTATTTAATGACATTAGGTATTGAGATTCAAAAAGGTTAAGCTTGATAACCCTTAAAACACAACTTGTCAATATCACATGTCTAAATATATAAATAGCAGCTACTAAAATTAGATTTTTTTAATTTAGCAGGTCTACAAAACTTGCATCTAAGATTTTTAAAAGACCCGAGCAAGAAATTCACAAGCAGTTAATCCTGATTTTCAATAACTCTTGGAATACTGGCAAAATTCCAGAGGACTAGAACAAAGCTAATTGTGAGGGAGCAGAGAAGTTGCCATCCAGCATAGCAGGGGTTAAAGAAAACTTTTGGGTTCAGCTAGCCCTATCCTGCTATACCTGAAGCCAATGCCAGGTCTGCAGGGGAGAGAAAAAGGGAGACTAGCTCAGTTCGGGACTGACTGGCGAGGAGGCAAGAGCTCTCTGTCTACCCAAATCCATCAACCTCATGAAGAAACTTGCACAAATACAGACAGATATCATCTTCCTTTCCAAATGCAAACGGATGGACATCATACCAAATGGACTAAAGGTAAAAAATTCACTGCTATCTACATACTTCACAGACCACAGTGAGAGATTATGCCATACTCTATCAAAGAAACTGAGGAACCACCTGATTAGCATCCTATACAGCAAACAGGAAAACATCAAAAAAAGAGCTCTTCAACCTGGAAACTCTCATTAATAACCAAACTTCCATACAAACGGACTTCACTAAAATAAGACAGGAGATCTACATTACTCACTTCACCTCTTTACAAAGGAAAAAGGACTGTAAGCTGTCTCAACTCCTACCTGTCACATGGGGCCACAACTGTGGTACCCCCAACCCACCCAGAAATATCATCAATCTATCCAACTACACATTCAGCCCAGAAGAAAAGTCTGTTCTATCTCGGGGACTCTCTTTCTGCCCTGCCACCCCCACCAACATGATACAGTTCTGCGGCGATCTGGAAGCCTACTTTCACCGTCTCCAACTCAAAGAATACTTTCAGAACAACACTGAACAGTGCACTGATACACAGGTACCCTCCCACCCACAGCACAAGAAGATCTCCATATGGACTCTTCCTGAGGGTTGAAATGACAATCTGGACCTATACATTGAATGCTTCCGCCGACGTGCACAGGCAGAAATCGTGGAAGAAAGCAACATCACTGCCGCATACACAAGTCACTACGAAACGCAATGCACCGAGCAGCCAGCCGGCAAGAACAAGGACGCAGAACCTACCGACATTATCATAACAGAGCTGAAAAGAGGGGCTGTTGCTCATCATGAAGAGTACTGCTAGGAGGCCGCCAGACATTCTCCAAAACCAAAATCTCAGCCACTCCCTCAGATCCACTGAGGAATACACTAGAAACTGCACCATCTCTCAGGACATTCCTACACTAACACTGGAACAAATCAACATACCCTTAGAGCCCCAACAGGGTTATTCTATCTACTACCCATGATCACACAAACCCGGCAATCCTGACGCCCCACATCGCATCTCGGCACTGCACTCCTGAAGATGTACTGTCGATATGTGGACTCTAACTCACAGACCCTATGCCACCAGCACTCCCAGCTACCCGTGACACACCTGATTCCTGAGGAACTACAATGCATTGGTGAACCGTTACAGAAAACACTATCTTAGCCACCATGGATGTAGAGGCTCTCTACCAAACATCCCACACACAGATGAAATACAAGCTGTCAGGAACAGTATCCTGATGATGCCAAGTACAACTGGCTCCGACTCTGTGCCTTATATTCCACACAACAACTATTTCAAATTTGTAACAATAATATTCCTCCAATAACAGTGGCCATCCGCTAATGACTACCGCGCATGGCCCCACAATATGCCTATTATTATCGCCGACCTGGAACAATGCTTCCTCAGCTCACGTCCACTCACACCCTTTCTATCTACGCTACATTGATGACATCTTCATGATCTGGACCCATGGGAGAGACTCTGGAAAATTCAACCAGATTTCAAAAGCTTCCACCCAACATAACCTCACCTGGACCAATCTACACGGGGTCCACTTCCTCGACACCTCGGTGCAAATAAGTGATGGTCACGTTAACCACCACCTATACCAGAAACCTCCGACGCTATGCCTACGTCATGCCTCCAGCTTCCATCCCGGGCACATCACATATCCATTGTCTACAGCCAAGCACTGAGGTACAACCGCATCTGCTCTAACCCACGCATCAGACGACAACACCTACAAATTCTCCACCAAGCATTCTCACCCACACAAAAAACACATAACCACAACCACCGAGGAAAAATAAGGCGAAACAAATCCAACGCAAGCAGCACGCCAGACATTGTAACCAGAACACCTCCAATACGCCCACTCGCGCTACTTGCTCAGTCTGTGAGTTTGTTCCATAAATACTCCCGAAGACAACTGTCTTTTGTACGCCACGCCGTGGCCCACGAACCACTCACACGCCCAATACGACAGGGATAGATGAAGACTACCAACAGAAACTTATGAAGGTTAAAATCAGGCTAACACAAACAAATCCATTAAATCACACACACTCAACTCTGCGATAAAAAAATTTAGATAATAAAGATATGTGCGACAGTAAAAATAACATAAAAATGAAAAACAAACCAAGAAAAGAAACCAACAGGACTCCACTGCTTACAATACAGTCCCCTCGAAAACCCTCCAACGCATCATCACGGATCTACACCCATCCTGGGACAATGATCCCACATTTCACAGGCCTTGCGTGCAGGCCAGTACCCCACAGACAAACCTGCCAACCTGAAAATATTCTCACCAGCAAACTGGCACACCGCACCATAGTAAACTCTAGCTCAGAGAACCAATCCATGCAACAACTCGATGCCAACTCGTGCCACATATCCTACACAGCGACACCATCAACAGGACTAACCAGATCAGCCACACATCACAAGTTCATTCACCTGCACATCCACCAATGTAATATTTCACCATTCATATGTCAAGCAATCGCCCTCTGCTATGACATGGCCAAACCTGGACAGTCTCTTCAGAAAAAGGATAAATGGACACAACAATCAATGATTAGGAATGGCAAAACAACCTGTAGGAACACTTCATACCTCTCTGGCCACTTATAAGCAGACTGCTGGTGGCCATCCTGCAGCAACACACTTCAGGACCAACTTCAAAGAAATACTGCGGAGCTTCAGTTTAGCTCAAAGTTTGACAGCCATCAGCTCAGGTAATCAAGACTGTGAAACGGGGCTTGCAACCTACAAAAACCAGTTTCTCCTTCTTGGTTTCAATCACCACCTCAGCTGCTAGAACAGGGACTCATCCTCCCTGATTGAACTAAGCTCGTTATCTCTAGCTTGCTTGCATATATATACCTGCCCCTGGAAATTTCCACTACATGCATCTGACAAAGTGGGTATTCACCCATGAATGCTCATGCTCCAAAACGTCTGTTAGTCTATAAGGTGTCACAGGATTCTTTGCTGCTTTTACAGATCCAGACTAATACGCCTACCCCTCTGATACTGTCTACCCAAAGTAATGAATCAGTGACCTGCCACCCAGCACAGCCACTTGATGCAAGTAAGGGCTTCTCTGCCAAGGGAAAGCGGCAAATAAGCCCCAGCAACTGGACTATTGTGGCCATGCCCCAAACTCAAGAGACTTGTAGGAAGTAGCCCTGGAAAGTGCGTCTAGACTCTCTGCTGGGAGGGAGACCCATCTCCCCTGTACAGGACTTGATCTACACAGGGACCTGGTAGAGACGGAGGATCTGGGTTCCCCCTACTGTCTTCTCTGGCTTTGAGGACTGAAAGACCAACTATCTAGTCTCTAGGCCACCTGGCCACAGCAGACCCTATCACAAGTGGTGGAGAATGCAGGCAGATGCCCTAGTCCCTTCCAAAGTGAAGTAAAAAAAATTAACAATCTTGAATGGAGATGGAACAGCTGGTAAAATGGATGGCTGAGCAAAATATCCAACAGCAACAGCAACAACTGCTTCCACAGATGTCCATGCAGCAGCAGCAAATCCACAAATTGGTGTCCCAGCAGCAGCAACCACAGCAATATTATGGCCCAATGCTCCAGCTGAGTCAACTAACTCTGCCTCCATGAAGGTCTCCAAGATGGGACCTGATGATGACCCTGAGGCTTTCATGGAAACTTTTGAAAAGGTGGCCCCAGTAACCCCGAGACCAATCGGCTGCAGTGCTGACCCCATATTCAACCAGGTTAGCACAAACCACATATCACACTTTAGACCCTGCCGCTGCCCAGGAACATGCCCACGTTAAATCCATGATTCTTGATGCTCTAAATATCTCAGAGGAGTTGTTCCACCAATGCTTCCAGGGAGAATGGTACCCGCCAGGAGCCCAACCCCATCTAGTCTCCCAGAAGCTGAGGGACTCATGCTGGAGGTGGCTCAAGCCAGAAGTAAAGACAGGAGTACAGGTTACTGATCCTACTAGAGAAGTTTGTCCAGATCTTTCCCCCTGGGGGAAGAGAGTGAGTATTGTGGCACCATCCTGAAACCATGACTGATGCCATCCAGCTTCTTGAGAATTACCTAGCTGCTAGGTTTCCTGTGATGACACTAGGGGCCTGCAGGGACCAAAAATGCTGACAGGGAGCCACCCATGCCACCCAAGATCAAGATCATGTGTGGCCATTTTGGGCCCTGGTCCAGAGTGTGTTCCTATATGAAATGCACTTTGGGGAAGATCTGGACACCGGGGACATGAGCACATCAAGGAAACTCAGCAAAACTGACACTGACAATCCCATTGTGGGTAAATGGGAGAAAATTGATGGGGCTTGTAGATTTGGGGTATACCTAGACCTTGTACAAAATGCCGTGGTTCCTAACGCAGGGCCAACTCAGGGAACCATCCGGTTACAGTGTGTGCATGGAGATGTGAGGACCTGTCCAGAACTGAAATGACTTTAATAGCAGGGAGACAGGAAGAGCCCTTGATGATCAGTCTGGCCCTGACACTCACCTACCAGTTATTTAGGCAGAGACTGGAGCTATTTTGGGGAATTTTTGGCTGAGCTGATTGGACCCCCTTCTGAGGGCCAGGACCCCAACCTCTGGCCCCAGACCATCTTGAAGCCATGACCCTTTCAGGTGTGGGGGAAGTTGCAGACCCTGGCGAAGGGACATCCTAGTCTTCAGCAACAACCCAGCCAGACCAGACCTTGCCCCTGCTGGATGAGGAGCCCACCCTGCTACCTGAGTAGCAGATTCTGATTCACCTTTCTGACTTTGTGAAAAAGCAATGGCTGATGACACATTGAGCCAAGCATACACCCAGATGGCAGCAGGAATGGGGAGATCATCGACTCCCATCATGAAGCATGCTTTGAGATTCATGGTGATCATCTATACCACTTGGAAAAAGACCTGCAAACTAAGGAGGTTCAGAACCAGCTCTTTGTGCCCTGTTCCTACCGGAAGGAGGTTATGTGAATTGCCCATCCATCCCTGTGCTGGGCACCTTAGAGGAGAAAAGACACTAGCCCAGATTCTGGCCCAGTTCTTTTGGCTGGGGGTGTACAAAAATGTGGCAGATTTCTGTGCTTCTTGCCCAGAGTGCCAGCTCACTGCACCTCAGACAACTTGAGAAAGTCCCATCGATCCCCCTCCTGCTTATGAGTATATCCTTTGAGCAAATTGGAGTCAACATAGTCAACTTTCTGGAAAAGAGCACTGCCAGATATCAGTTCAGTCTCATTGTAGAGGAGTATGCAACCCTGTACCCAGAAGCTATGCCATTATGCTCCATGAACACTAAAGCTGTGGCTACAGAGCTTGTGAATTTCTCACTCAAGTTGAGGTGCCCTGGGAGATTTTGACAGATCAGGTAAAAAACGTTATGTCCCAGACAATGAAGCAACTCTGCCAAATACTAAAAATGAAGACCCTATGGATGTCCATATACCACTCCTAAGTGGACAGCTTGAAGGAATTCTTTAAAAGAACATAAAAAATGATGCTCTGAAGGTTCATCCTGGAAGATATCTGACATTGGGACCAGTTACTTCCTCCCCTTCTGTTCATGACCCAAGAAGTTCCCCAGTCTTCCACTGACTTCTCATCATTCAAGTTTTTATATGGAAGGCAACCTGAGGGATTTTTGACCTTGTCTGGGAAATGTGGGAAGAGCAGCCATCCCATACTGACAATATAGTTCAGTATATCTTAAACCTACAGGAGAAACTTGAGGCTCTAGGCTTGTTTGCCAGGGAGAACCTCCTACATGCGCGAGAAACCCAAGAAGCTGCTTACAATAAATGAGCATGCCATTAGGAGTTTCAGCACAGTCATTGGGTACTGTTGTTATTGAGCAGCTCAGAGTTGATACTCTTATCCTGCTGGCAGGGGTCCTATGAGGTGTTCCAATGTGTGGAACAGGTGAAATGTGAAATCAGGAAAACCAACAAGTGTAAGATGTGACAAATCTACCACATAAATCTTTTAAAACTATGGAAATCCCAGGAAATCTTACTAATAGCTTCCTACACATCAGAGCCTGAAGTAGGCCCTCAGGTGGCAGAAACCTCAATGCCTGGGAGGGTCAAGATTGGAGATAACCTTACCCAAGAACAGAGATGTCAAGCGCAGCAACTGATCACCTCCTTCTCCTCCTTCTTTTTACCTGACCAGAGTGGACTTACCTGATAACTCATCATATCCAGAGGTATGCTGTTTCCGGCCAATGGGAGCTGCGGGAAGCGGCATAGGACAAGTCACTGCTTCCCACAGATCCCATTGGCCGGAAACAGCAAACCGCAGTCACTGGTAGCTGTGAGCAGCCGTACCTGCGGACACTCTGGTAAACAAAGTATCTCACGGCCTGCCAGGGGTTTACCCTGAACAAGCCACAAACCAAGTTTGGGAACTCCTGGTCTAGATGATCACAGTGATCCCTTATGATTTTCTAATCTATGAAGAAGAGCAAAACAATTACAGGTATAGGTGTGCTATTCATTTCAAATCTTGGAAGACAAAGGAGGGGAGGAAAACACTGGAGAAGTAATGAAAAGGTTTGAGGATAGAGTCAGAGGATCACTGTATCTCTAGAAAAAAAAAATGAATATCTATGAAAGATATATCCTGGATAAAGATGTTGAAAAAAGTGAAACAGAAAAATGGAGGAGTTTGTCACAGACCAGGATATATATATATTCCCCCTTTTGGAGTGACATGAAATAGGGCCCATTGCTACCCTGTAAAATGCCTCTTCTATGACAGGTAAGGGGGGTCCTACAAGTCTTTTCCTCTGACATAATTCAAAAGACCTGCAATAATCACTCACATTGTTTTGTGTCCTTGGTCAGTAAAAATACTTCTTTAACCTGTCATTGGTTCATTAAGCTCCCAAGTCACCAGCAAAAAGACAATCATATATGTGATAAATGAAGGGGGGAGGTATCTCCCTTTTATGGACACCCAGCCAGCCGGTAGCTATAAAATCCCTCTTAGTAGCTGTTCTCTAATTGCTTTACTTGTAAAGGGTTAAAAAATCTCACTGCTATGCACAGGTAAAAAGAAGTGAGTGGGCACCTGGGTAGAAGAGCCATTGGGAAGGCTAGAACTTTTTAAAATTTAAACAAGTCTCCCCTTTTGTCTGTCTGTGGTTGTTCTTGGGGACAGGCAGACAGGGCAGCAGTTATGCTGTGAGAAGTTTGGGCCAGATATGAAAAGTCACCAGTATTACACCTAGAAACTACTTATTTAAAACCCCAGCTATGTAAGTAGACGAGGAAATGTCTAGGAAGACATGATTAGGTATATCCCTTTTATTTCTTTATGGCTTGCGGATTCCTCTCTGCTAACCCCATATGCTTTTGTTTTACTTGTAACCTTTAAGCTGGATCTCAAGAGAGCTATTCTTGATGCTTAATCCTTGTAGGGCTTTTGTTTGTTTGTTTATTTTTAATCTAGCAAAAGCCTAAATTCCAGATGTATTTTCTTTTTTTTATAAATAAAATTTACCTTTTTAAATAACAGAATTGGATTTTTGTATCTTAAGAGGTCTGTGCACACGTTTAATTATCTGGTGGCAATAGCTGGTTTCCTTTTTTCTTTCTTTCTCAGCTCTTCCTGGGAGGCGGGTGAAAGGGCTTGAGGGTACCCCACAGGAAGGAATTACCAAGTATGACTTCCTGAGTTCTCAAAGGCTTTTTGCATTTGTGTGGTGGCAGCATCTACCAATCCAAGGTCAGAGAAAAGTTGTAACCTTGGGAGTTTAATACTAGCATGTAGTGGCAAGTATTAATTTTAAGAGTCCTTGCTGGCCCCCACCTTCTGCACTCAAAGTGCCAGAGTGGGGAATCAGTCTTGACAATATCCTAGCAACATTAACACCCACAACTAGTTGCCTGTAAGGTTTCCCAAAGTTTTAGTCTTTGCCCATGGGTTCTTGTCGGTACAAGTTTTGATGATGCACCCACAGATACTTTCAGAATGGGTCTGCTCTCTGTTCATTTGTAAAAACCTGACTTCAGACAACCTGAACAGCCTTTCCAGTTAAAGGGGACAAGTTCTCTCCCTTTACCTCTGGATGCTTGATACCTGCCTCTGCTATGCAGGAGCTGGCCTCTGCCCTTTCTGCACCTGAAAGCATGTTGCTTTCCCCTATGAGCTGGGGCTGGGGCCATTCCCTCCCCCCACACTTGCTTCTTTGTCTGCAGAATTCTCTTCTGAGATTACAGAACAATATTTCCTTTTCCTGAGAGTAATGACATTAACCGCTTTAGGCCTAGATATTTCCTGCAAGAATAGCTGTTAGTATATTGTCCAACACACAAAATCTCAAAGATCCCATCCATATCTTCTCATTCCACAAGTATTTCAGCCAAAGGTAAAGTGATATATTATATAGTCCCAGTGCTAGGAGTTCCACATTCTCTCCATGGAACGTCTGACTGTTTAACCATGGTTCCCCTGCTTAGGGTATTCTGTGCCCCAATGTCTCTTCACCCAAGGCATTCTTTGCCATTTATCTTGGCAGCTTTAACAAGTTCCATGAGTACCCCCTACTGGTCAGATCTTACAAAATTGATCATATGACATGCAGGTATCTCTTGAGGTCCTGTGTTAAGGACAGCTGCATTAACTTGGGCTGGAATGGGAGTGGGCTTAGCTTCTTTCAGCTTAGGACAATTATTCCTCAGGTGTTTAGTGGAATCATATGTGAAACACCTTTGTGGACAGTTCTCCTGTACAGAAGGTTTGCAAATGAGATTTACATAGGGGGGATCTATTCTGGGGAGGAGATGCCTGGGCTTCGAACCACCCTCTCTCTTCCCAGGAAAAAATAAGCCCCCACTCCCACCCCCACTTAACACTGGCTGTCTGCCCTTCCCTCTGAGGCTTGCAGTCACAGGATGCTTAACCTTGCATGTATGAATTAGCAAGATCTGCAGCTTTTTGGACTGAATCTAGGGGTTTATCCATGATAGATTGTCTGATTTGTTCATAACATAGCTCAGGGATTGTTCTTGAGAAAAAGATCAAACAACTGATCACAATTCTCTGACCCTTCCCCTTGCTCCATTTTTTCATCATATCACCCAATTTATCCACATATTCTCTATGACTTATTTTATCATGTATTTTGAAATCTCTACATGTCATTTAATATATTTCAGGGTTAATTTATAACCTTTGCAATACAGTCCTTTTAAACTGAGCATATTTCAAAGCCTGTTCTATTGGCATTTCATTAAATGCATTCAATGTTTTTCCCCAAGAACTTATTAATCAAAGTTCTTGTTCTCTGGAACTTTATGCATCTCAAATAACTTCTCAAAATAAGTGAAGTATTCTTCAGTACAGTCTATTTCTTTTTATGCAGGGCACAGCTTGCCCAAGCTGATCATTCATCAGATAGAGGAAGTGCTGGGGGACTGTGTGATCTGCCCCAGCCTGTCCATTATGCTTTGGATATGCAGCCTTGCCTTCTCATTTTATTGTGTTTCATTCTCTTTTGGTGTGCAGTAGCTTCATTCTCCTCTTTCTCCCTCTCAGCTTCCAAGGCCTCATGGTGTCATTCTTCTTGTTCTTTAGCTCTCTGGGCAGCTTCCCATCTGTGGTATTTATGTTCTTTGTCTTTCTGCTAATCTTTTTTGGTGATCAAATTCCTCCTCTATTCCATTATTCTGCAACCTAGATAGATCTAACTTTTTGGTTGCTTTACTGATGCTCATGTTTTGAATGTTACAATTCTTGATGTCTGATTTGTGTCTATTCTTTTGCATAGAGACTAACCACATCAGCTACACCATCAAAGGCTTGTTCACCTGCACATCTACCAATGTCATATATGCCATCATGTGCCAGCAATGCCCCTCTGCTATGTACATTGGGCAAACTGGACAGTCTCTACACAAAAATCAGTAGGGGAGCACTTCAACCTCCCTGGACACTCAATAACAGACTTAAAAGTCACCAGTCTTCAACAAAAAAATTTCAAAAACAGACTTCAACTAGAAATTGCAGAACTGGAATTAATTTGCAAACTTTACAGCATCAAATTAGGCCTGAATAAAGACTGGGAGTGGCTGGGTCACTAAAAAAGTAATTTTCCCTTTGTAGATACACACCTCTTCCTGTCAACTGTTGGGAATGGGCCACATACACCCTGATTGAATTGGCCTCATTAGCACTGGCCCCACACTTGGTAAGGCAACTGCCATCTTTTCATGTGCTGCATATTTATACCCGCCTACTGTATTTTTCACTCCAGGCATCTGATGAAGTGGGTTATAGCTCACGAAAGCTTATGCCCAAATACATTTGTTGATCTCTAAGGTGCCACAAGGACTCCTCATTCCTTTTGCTGATACAGACTAACACAGCTACCCCTATGAAACCTTTTTTTCTCAGAGACAAACTTGAACAAGAATTTTATATTATGCGGAAGTATGTGGACCTACGGTTTCAGAGAGCCATAGATTTCTCTCTCCTGCCTAGGGAGAAGGAGAAATATGAACATGATACACAAACACATACATTTGCTGTCAATGGGAGCTGCAAGTGCTCAGCAGTCCTAATTGACTTGGTTTCTAAGTTCATTCAGCAGAGTCCTGGTCTAAATGCCATATTTGTTAGGTTTTTTTTTTTTAAATGTACATTTAAAATGATGATAAATAAAATTCCTCAGATAAAGTCCACTGCTCTAAAACTGACTATAGCCTGATGGGATGTCTTGAAAATAATGATCGCAGGTATATTATCTGAGAGATTTAGGAAAATATTCATTATGCATTACATGACACAGAACCTGTTTGAGATTATCTTGCCATGCTATTATTTGGGTTTTCAGGGTAAGTAGCACTACAGTGTTAAAGTGGACTAAATTCCTGACTTACAAGCTATCATGGTAATGGAAGGTAGAAACAATTTTATTTGAGGTTCAATGATTTTTTCCCCTGTAAGGATTTAGAAGCAATGAAAAAATCAATATGCAAAGCCTCAGGACGACAATTTAAGTGTTTAAAGTCTACATGTGGTAACTGAACACTTTTAGACCATTTAGGCCATTAAAAAACTCCAGTGATTGTTTATTTGTCCTATGTTCAGTACAAGAAATATGAAATATTTCCTGAAAACCTTGGGCTTAGTTCTTCATTTGGTTATATGAGTTCTCAATTTAAATCCAGGTAATGGAATGAAAAATGAGCTCCCTTAACTCTAATTCCCCTTACATGATCTTTAACTTAACCAACAAATGATATTCAGGACCAAAATAAATACTGCGCACCTAACTGGGAACATTACAATTAGGTTGTGATCATGCATTTAAACATGCGAGTGAGTACTCAGCATAAACAGCACCTACTTTTAAGAAGTGTATACTAAAATCTATATAACTGTAACCTAGCCCTGGGGCACAGCTATAGTCTTCTCCCTGTCTCCTCGGCATTAAGCAGGGGCTGCTCCAGGCACCAGCACGCCAAGTGTGTGCTTGGGGCGGCAAGCCGCGGGGGGGCACTCTGCTGGTCGCTGTGAGGGCGGCAGGCAGGTTGTCTTCGGCGGCATGCCTGCAGAGGGTCCGCTGGTCCCGCAGCTTTGGCAGACCTCCTACAGGTCTGCTGCTGAATCTGCGGGACCGGGGACCTCCCGCAAGCGGGCCGCCGAAGGCAGCCTGCGTGCCGTGCTTGGGACGGCAAAATACCTAGAGTTGCCCCTGGCATTAAGGGTTCATTTATAAGGGTGCCAGGTGCTTCAACCCAAGGAAACCCCTCCTACTGCAGAAAACACAGAGGGTTTGTCCCTTGGGGAAATATTTAACACAAAATCTCATAAAGAGAAATGTCAAAGCACAAACAATAAAATAGCTATCACAATTCCCAGAGTAACAGAACAGTAATCGAGGCTTTATTAGATATGGGGAACTTGTGATAGGGGACAATGAAAACAGAGAAAAGGATAATGAAAGACAAAATTAATAATACAAAATCTCTGCCCTTTCCAACAGTTACAGTACAAACCACCCTATGCTCCCTCCCTGCACTGCTTAGGAAAATAGTGAATTTAGGCTCAGTATTCGATACATGGTGCAGAACTGAAATTAGTGGCTGGCTTAAAATACAATATCAAAATGAAAAAACAAAGGTGTTCTTACAAAGTATTGACACCAAAGACAGTAAGATCATCCAATCTGATCTGGATTCTAACGTGCAGATGGACTAGCTCTGGACAGTGACTCTCTCAGCCTCCTGGGTTTCTGGTTTCTGCTGAAATATCCCAGAAATCCCAAAAGGTTCAAAGTCTTCCCTTGAATAGAAATGTGGAGGGTAGAAGGATCCTCCACGTTGCTTCTCTCCCTGTTCCACTCCACAACACAGCCAAAACTGAAAGTAAAAACAACCTTTTTGTGTCTGAGTTCTGGCTTATTATTAGTTCTGTTAGTGTAGCTAGCCAGTTCTATCACTGCACTGGACCCTAGCTAATCGGGGAAATGGAATCCTAAACCTCTGTCACCATTGCTGAGACAAGTCCTCTAGATGCTCAATGTGGTATTTCAAGAGCATTGCCTCAAACCATGTTACATAATTTATTGCAAACTGCTCCTTTTTTTAATTTTCTCCTGTGACAAAGTTCCTCCTCTACCTTGGTGGATCCTGCACTTCTTGGCAGATTTGCTTACCTCAGTGATCTTCCCTACAGTCTGGGTCAACTCCTCCTGTGTCTGATCAGGAGTTGGGAGGTTTGGGGGGAACCC
>NC_133769.1:286596989-286669942 GCF_003597395.2 Chelonoidis abingdonii | reverse complement strand
GCCCGCCCACTCCTGGGATGCCAATAGGCTAACATACCTGTTTCTCAGTACCTTACTGTAGCCATCTGGCCTTGCCCCATCACACTACAAATTAGACACATAACTGATGCTTTTTAAGTTGAAACTGTATTGAAAAGATGTATTTTTCTTGTTGTTTCAAGTTCTTTATATTAAATGTCTGTAGAGTGAAAAAATATAAAGAACAAAACTAATTTTGACAGAATAACATTCTGCTATTTGGTATCATCTCAAAATGACACAAGGCTTAGATAGCTGTATAATTCATAAATGCAAAAGCACAGAAAACAAATTGCCAACGGGGGGGAGTGGGCATCTCTCTGAGTGCCAACAAAATTATTATATCACATTATATCTTGTCTTTCTGTGCCAAAATACCTTATACATGTTTTAGATGACTTGACAACTATTAGTAACTGCACAAATTTCACACTCACACAAGGGCTGACCATAAACTGTTCCTCTTTTAGAAATAGTCAAAGGTGTAGATAATCAATTTCAGAAAAAAAGTGAAGAAATATGATGCATCGACAAGGCCAAGAATACAGAATTTAGCTGTTTGGGCAAGAAACGGGACTCCAGCTGAAAGGTTTGTGTATTTCAAGGCTATATTCCAAATTTTTAAATTTTAAAACAGATGAGGCAGATACTGTATAAAATGAACTAGCAGGCTCTCTCTACTAGGGACGTATCCAATTTTTCATTCCACTGTTGGATCTGCCTTATTTGAATCCACTAACAGCTATTTAGGAAGGACCAATAAGTAGTGAACTACAGACGTGACATTAGACCAGACAGGACCCAATTTTCCATATGTTACATGTAGCACTAATTCCTGGTCCCATTTGGGTTTCATTTCTGTGGTTAGTAGTACAAAACAAGATTCAACCATCTGAATGTTTTCCCAGAAAACTGACTACCAGATGACAATGTTTCCAGGAAATCTTGTAGTGTTGATATACCAGATTTGTGCCAGGCCAGATCTATATTCCTATCCAAAATAGCATACAAAACAGTACATAAACCAACTTCTAACTGACTAGGATTAGGAAGAAACTTACCCTATATAAAAAATGGTATAACATGTCCATGAGGATCCTAAAGCATCTGATAGTGGGCACTGTCAGAAACAGGAGACTGTACTAGGAAGGCCTTTTGTCTGATCTGGCAATTGTCTTTATTTTTATTTTTTTATAAATTTGTCATATAAAATAAGGTGCAAAGGAAGCCGTATCTTAATACACAAAGAATCAAAACTTGTTTTCTGTTTGATTCACAGTCAAATCAACTCTATTTACTCATGCAAGTAACTTCATTGACTTCAGTCAGGATACTCATGTAAGTGCATTTGGCTCCAAATATCCTTTCTTTAAAGCTGCTTTTGTTTTCTTAGTATATACTTGCAAATATCCCACCATTGTTAAAATTAGGATAGGAATTGGACAGACAAGATCTATATGCGATCAACATTTTATTTAAAGTACCCCGTGAAGCATATAATAATATTTATGTATCATCTGGCACAATAAAGATACATAATACTGATGTAGGAGTATTTTCAGTTCCATTGGTGTGCCTTATAGTTCTTACAACACTTTTAAATGTATTTGCAGGAATATTATCTGAAATACTCATAATCATAGTCTTGTTCACTTATGAAAACTCCTCTTTAACAAGATTAAGGTTAGTGACTGACATCTTGATATAACTCTCTATATTTTTCTAGTGAATTAAGATATATTTAAACTGATAATATTGACAGTTCTTTGTAATTTGATGCTTAGAGATAGTGTTTGTGTGAATGCACGTGGCCTCACATAGCTGCACCTCTGAGTAACACTTTCTACCATCTCCAGATGGTGATGGTAGACTCCTTCCTAATCTGGTGTACTAGGATCTGTTATACACATCTTCATCACTGCTTAGCTGTACTACAGCAATGTGACATACCTGGTCACTAAGCCTTCAGTGGTTAGGAAACTCCAATTAGTACAGAAAAATGTAACATGTCTCCTCAGCAGCATTAAACTTGTTCTCCACTTTCTCTTGAATATCAAGTGAACTTGAAAGTTTCAGTTTCCTTCCTAGGTAGTCATTTCCCATTTTGTATGTATGCAACTAATTGTTTCTTCCTAAGTGGAGTACTTTGCATTTGTCCACATTGAATTTCATCCTATTTACATCAGACCACTTCTACAGTTTTTTCAGATCATTTTGAATTTTAATCCTATCCTCCAAAGCACTTGCAACCACTCCCATCTTGGTATCGTCCACAAACTTTATAAGTGTTCTCTCTATGCCAGTGGTTCTGAATCTTTTGTACCGGTAACCCCTTTCACATAGCAAGCCTCTAACTGTGCCCCTCCCCCCATATAAATTAAAAGTACTTTTTTATATATTTAGCACCATTATAAATGCTGGAGACAAAGCAGGGTTTGGAGTGGAGGCTGACAGCTCATGACCCCCCATGTAATAACCTTGTGACCCCCTGAGAGGTCCCAACCCCCAGTTGGAGAACCCCTGCTCTATGCCATTATCTAAATTATTGATCAAGATATTGAACATAACCAGACCCAGAACTGATCCCTGCAGTACCCCACTCATTATATCCTTTCAGCATGACTGTCAACCACTAATAGCTACTCTCTGGGAATGGTGTTCCAACCAGTTTTGAACCCACCTTGTAGTAGCTCTATCTAGATTGCATTTTCCTAGTTTATTTAAGAGAAGGTCATGCATGCAGTATCAAAAGCTTTACTAAAGACAAGAAAAGCCACATCTACCGCTTCCCCAATAAGGCTTCTTACCCTGACAAAATAAGCTATCAGGTTGTTTTGACATGATTTGTTTTTGACAAATCCATGCTGACTATTACTTATCACCTTATTATCTTCTAGATGTTTGCAAATTGATTGCTTAATTATTTGCTCCATTATATTTCCGGGTACAAAAGTTAAGCTGAATGGTCTGTAATTTCCTGGGTTGTCCTTATTTGCCTTTTTATAGATGGGCATTATATTTGCCCTTTTTCTGTCTTCTGGAATCTCCATGTCTTCTCAAAGATAATCACTAATGGCTCAGATTTCTCCTGAGTCAGCTCCTTGAGTATTTTAGGATGCATTTCATCAGGCCTTGGTGACTTGAAGATATCTACTTTGTCCAAGTAATTTTTAACTTGTTCTTTCCCTATTTTAGCCTCTTCTGATCCTACCTCATTTTCACTGGCATTCACTATGTTAGATGTCCAATCACCACCAGCCTTTTTGGTGAAAACCAAAACAAAAAAGTCATTAAGCACCTCTGCCATTTCCACATTTTCTGTTATTATTTTTTCCCCCTCATTAAGTAATGGGCCTCCCCTGTCTTTGATCTTCCTCTTGCTTCTAATATATTTGTAGAATATTTTCTTGTTACTCTTTATGTCTCTGGTCAGTTTGATCTTGTTTTGTGAGTTGGCCTTTCTAATTTTGTCCCTTCAGACGTGTTATTTTTTTATATTCATCGTTTGTAATTTGACCTACTTTCTACATTTTCTAGGACTTTTTTCTTTTTTTTTTTTTTTACTCTTAGATCATTGAAGATCACCTGGTTAAGCCAGAGTGGTCTTTTGTCATGCTTACTATATTTCCTATGCAGTGGGATATTTTCCTCTTGTGCCCTTATAATGTCTCTTTGAAAAACCGCTAACTGTCTTCTATTGTTTTTCCCCCTTAGACTTGCTTTCCATGGTATTTTACCTACCAACTCCCTGAGTTTGCTAAAGTCTGCCTTCTTGAAATCCATTGTCTATATTTTGCTGTTCTCCCTCCTATCATTCCTTGGAATCATGAACTTTATTATTTCATGATCAAGTTCACTCAAGTTGCCTTCCACTTTCAAATTCTCAGCCAGTTCCTCCTTATTTGTCCAAATCAAATCTAGAACAGCCTGTCCCCTGGAAGCAGTCTCCACCTTCTGAAATTAAAAAAAAAATGTTTCCAATGCATTCCAGAAACTTACTGAATCTGTGCCCTTCTGTGTTATTTTCCCAACAGATGTCTGGATAGTTCAAGTCCCCTATCACCACCGAGTCCTGTGCTTTGAATAATTTTGTTATCTGTTTTTAAAAAAGCCTCATCCGCCTCTTATTCCTGGTTAGGTGGTCTGTAGTAGACCCTTACCATGACATCACCCTCGTTTTTACGCATTTTATACTTATCAAGAGACTTTGAACAAGTCTGTCTCTTATTTCCACCTCAACCACAGTCCAAGTATACACATTTTTAATAGACAAGGCAACACCTCTTCCCTTTTTTCCCTGCTGGTTCTTCCGGAGCAAGCTCCATCCTTCTAAACCAATATTCCAGTGATGTGTATTATCCCATCAGGTCTTTGTGATGCCAACTATGTCATAGCTGTGTTTATTTACTAGCATTTTGAGTTCTTCCTGCTTGCTCACTGTACTTCTTGCATTAGTATACAGAAATCTAAGATACTGATTTGATTCCCTCCCTCCATCTGTCTTGTCTCTCCTTTATCCCTGCTATAACAGCCCATGCTCCCCCTCAAATTCCAAACCTTCTCCCAAGTCTCCATGTTTTTGACTTACCTGAGGGCTATGATCACCTGCCCCCTTCAAACCTAGTTTAAAGCCCTTCTGACTAGGTTAACCAGTCTGTATCCAAATATGCTCTTCCCCTTCCTCGATAGATGGACTCCATCTCTGCTTAGCAGTCCTTCTTCTGGAAGAGCATCCCAGTAGTGTGAGAGGAATCCTCTGTAGCTGGAGAGCTTCCTCAGCCTTGGATGTCTCCATGTTAATACTGTCAATGAGTTCCTCATGGGCATGAATGCTCCTCAGCCTAGCCACCTTCTCCTGTATTTCTCCCACCTGCTGCCTGAGAGATTCCACCTGCAGACACCTTAAGCACTTGATGGCTCCCCCAGCTTGGCTTTCTGAGAGTGGGAAATGCAGGCCACAATCTCTGCAAATCCACACCAGGATCTGGGTAGAGGCATCCATGGTTATGTGGTCTGTCTGGATATAGACACAAGTGGAGAAGAGAAGAGCAGTGTTGGCACTGGCGATGCAGCCCTTCCTAACTTTGCAAGATCATGTTCAGCTGATTACCCACCAGGAATCCCAAAACATTTTCAGAGTCATTGCTTCCTGGGATAGAATCCTCCATCCTGTAAGGATGGCTTACATTTTTTATTCCAAGACGTATACATTTACATTTAGCTATACTAAAATGCATATTGTTTGCTTGAGCCCAGTTTACCAAATGATCCAGATTGCTCTGAACTAATGACCTGTCCTCTTCATTATTTACCACTCCCTAATTTTTGTGTCACCTGAAAACTTTATCAGTGATAATTTTATGTTTTCTTTCAGGTTTACATTTTTTATCAATAAAAAGCAAAGGGCATCCCTGTAGGACCCATTTGATGATGGTGGAAAGAGACCCATTTGATGATGATTCTTGTTTACAGTCACATTTGGAGACCTACTAGTTAGCCAGCTTTTAATCAACTTAATGTCTGCCATGTTAATTTTACATTATGCTACTTTTTTAGCCAAAATGTTATGTGGTGCCAAATCAAATACCATACAGAAGCCTAAGTATATTACATTGACACTAATTCCTAAACTTGTAATTTCCTCAAAAAATATATCAAGCTAGTTTGTCAGACTCTATTTCTCAAACCTCATTTTGATTTGCATTCATTCATTACCCTATATTATTTCTGTATTAATTGAGTCCAATATAGGCCACTCCATTACCTCATCAGGATTGATGTCAGGCTGATAGACCTATAATAACCCAAGTCATCTTGTCTACACTTTCGTCTAGTCTTCTGAAACTTCTCAGAGATACCAGTGGAATGGAAAAAGTATTATCAGCTTATGATGAGATGATATTATCTGGTTTTCCCCCAAATACAGAACAGAAACATGTATTGAAGATTCATGCATTTTCTGAATTATTATTGATAATTCTACCTTCTCCATCTAGTAATGGACCAATTGAAGGTGAATGCCTGGCTGCAAGGATGGTGTCATGAGGAGGAGTTCAGCTTCCTTGGCCACAGAATGCTGTCCCAGGAAGAAAGACTGCTGTGCAAAGACGGAATCTACCTACTGAAGAAGAGGAAGATCATCTATGGATACAGACTGGTGAACCCGGTGGGGAGGGCTTTAAACTAGATTTGATGGGGGTAGGAGAGAAAAGCCCACAGGTAAGTCAAAAATCTTGGAGACAAGGGTGAAAGTTCAGAATCTGGGGGGAGCATGGGCTGTTATTACAGGGGTAATGGAGAGAAAAGAGAGAACACAGAGGGGAAATTATTTAAGTATCTTAGATGTTTGTGTACCAATGTGAGAAGTATGGGGAATAACCAGGAAGAATTAGAAATGTTGGTTAATAAATACAACTATGACATAGTTGACATCACAGAGACTTGGTGGGATAATACACGTGATTGGAATATTACTATAGAAGCTTGCTTAGAAAGAACAGGCAGGGAAAAAAGGAGGAGGTGTTGCCTTATATATCAAAGATGTATACACTTAGACTAATGTTGAGATGGAAAAAGGAGACAGACTTTTTGAAAGTTTCTGGGTAAGGATAAAAACGGTTAAAAACAAGGGTGATATCACAGTAGTGGGTCTACTACAGACCACCTAATCAGGAAGAATTGGTGAATAAGGCTTTTATTAAACAACTAACCAAATCATCCAAAGCACTGGACTTGGTTGTGATAGTGAACTTCAACTACTTAGATATCTGTTAGTAAAATAATGTAAGAGGGCACAGATTATCCACCAAGTTTTTGGAATGCATTTATTTATTTATTTATGAGGGTGGAGAAAGCAACTAGGGGATAAGCTGTTCTATTTTGACAAATAGTGTGGAACTGGTTGAGAATTTGAAAGTGGAAGGCAGCTTGGGTGAAAGTGATCATGAAATGATAGAGTTCATGATTCTAAGTAATGCTAGGAGGGAAAACAGAACAATAAAGGTAATGGATTTCTAGAAGGTGGATTTTAGCAAACTCAGAGAGTTGGTAAGAAAGATCCCATGGGAAGCAAGTCTAAGGGGGAAAAGCAGTTTAGGAGAGTTAGAAGTTTTTGAAGGAGACATTACATCACGTTGATGGCTCCTAGTCATCCTGTGATCAACCAATGCACTGAGGTATTTCCCCTCCTCTTTCACTTCCAACAGATAAGACCCCAGCTTATAGCAAACATTCTTGTTGTTAGTCCCTAAATGCATAGTCTTTCACTTTCCACTATTAAATTTCATCCTATTTTTATTACTCCAATTCTAAAGGTCATCCAGATATTATTGAATGATATTCTGGTCCCCCACTATATTGGTAATACCTCCCAACTTTATGTCATCTACAAATTGTATTAGTGTAACCCTTCTGCCCCTCTGAGGTGGCAGCAACAAGGGCTGGGTTCAGTATCTAGGGGTTCCATTTCAATAACGCAATGCAAAACTGGCTCGAGCCCCTACCCAGTGACCTGGGACAATTACATACCACCCCCCGGGTGCCTCTAGGAACCAAATACTTCCCCTCTCACAAGCACGGAGTCTGAGTATAGCAGAATCCTTTTAATAAAGGAGGGAAACAATGCAGCATTATGTTGGGGAAACACCACAAACAGGATTCATAACACAAACCATGAGCAAAAGACCCACCCCCAAGTAAGTTTAGCAGTGTCCTTTTCCCCTCAGGGTCTTAAGTCCAACCACCCAAAAGATCATCCCAAAGTCTCTTGAGTCCAGCAACCCAAAATCACCCAAAAGTCCAGCAACCCAAAAGTCTCTTGTCCCTGCTCAGTGCAGCCCCAGAGTTCAAAAGTTTATGTGCACAGTTTTACCCCTCCCCCACTCCCAGCGCATGTTGTGTTAAGGGGCACCTTACGTGGTCCGAGGCCGACTGCCCCGCCTCTCTGTGGGGTTCTGCTGCAGCCTTCACCACGAACTGCTCCACGCTACCAGCTGCTCCACTCCTCCAGCCATCCTGTGAGCCACTCCAGCCATCCCCGCAAACTGCTCAGCTCTGCTCTGCTCACTGTTCCATGGGCCACTCCAACCATCCCACAGACTGCTCCGCTGTGCCAGCCGCTTAGCAATATATCTTCGGGCTCCCCCACTAGTTAACATAGCACTGAGTGATCTCACCATTTAGTAATTTTAGCTCTTTATTGATTTCAGCTCTTAGTGATTTCTGCTTGTAGTAAGGGAGCCCCAGTACTGGTGCACTATTGGCCCAAAGTGAATTCAGCACAGTAGCCTGTAACTAGACTTTTAATAGAATCAAAATTAGTTCTGCTATTCAACAGTGAAGAGAGATGGTATAATTGGTGTTTCAGGCTCTCAAAAGGGGCCCATACCATCAGGGACATATACCTAACCCCAGCCTCTCTTAATGTACTGGGTTTTGGAACCCATGTCCCTTGTGAGTTCTACTTAGTTGATGGTGAGTCCCTCTGTCATAAAACATTTCCATTGGCCTTGATTTACATAATCAGGGTAACAACACTTTATTCTTCCTGCCACAATAACAGAGAAACTGGGGATCCCACAGCAGCAAAAGTGACCATTTGGGCAGCTGTGGGCTCATGTTGGATGGGGTGGGTGTGCCTATGCAAACAAGACCAGCCTCTGAATTTCTTTTCCACAGTCACTCCAATTCACCACGAGATGTCAGGGTAGTGCTCATCCTGACTCTGCTTATATTAGCATACACTCACTTTTTGTGCCAAGGTCAGTATAAAAATGTGAAATAAGATTGCTGTCAGGGTAGTTAAGCATTGGAATAAATTGCCAAGGAAGGTTGTGGAATCTCCATCATTGGAGGTTTTTAAGAGCAGGTTAGACAAACAGCTGTCAGGGATGATCTAGATAATACTTAGTCCTGCCTTGAGTGCAGGGGATTGGACTAGAAGACCTCTTGAGACCTTTATTAATCAATGATTCTATGAATACTAATGTCAGGATTCTTTTTGTCCTTAATATTTTTAAAAGAAAACTCCTTATTTTCCTTGAGTTTGCTGGCCATAGATTTCTCTCTTTGTTTCTATTAGCAGGTTTCTATATACTTCTGATTTATATTCAGTATTGTTAACTTTGCTTTCTTCCATTTGTTAAACACTATTTAATTGTTTTATATCTTCCTTCATTTCCCCTTTCAACCAGATCATTTTTTTAAACTTGCACAGAGTCCTTCAATTGTGGGATTGTGGCTGTGAGGGCATCTATTAAAGCATTCTCAAATGATTCCCAATTATCATTCACATTTTTTCTGATTACATTCTTCCTCCCAGCTGATTTGGCTCATATATTTTTTTCAGCTTTGTGAAATCGACCCTATTAAATTAGCAAGTACCATATTACCAAGTACCACATTACTGGTATGGATTTTCTTCTACTTACACATGATAAATGCAATCAAGTCATGATCACTTGAACCTAAGTTACCATTTATTTTTAGTTCTCTGATCATTTCCTCTTTTCATGTTTATAGAAGGTCTAACACAGAATTCCCACATGTTGGCTGCAACGATCTTTGAGTTAGGAAATTGTCATCTATTATGTTTAGAAATTCCAATTATGTTTTAGTATTGGCAGCCTGAAACCTCTAAAATGTGTTACTCAGACTGGAGTCTCCCATGATCTCACTGTTTTTTCCTCTACATATTGCAGATAGGTGCATAAGAAGTGGTCTTCCTTTTCCCTACTGTGATTTGGTCATCTGTAGCAGCAGTAACTAGTACCTCATCTTGTGCTTTATCTGTTAGGACATTGATCCATAAACATTCCAGATCATTTTCTTCTGAGTTATCTATGACTCAGAAATAGGTAATGACATTTCTGACATAGAGTGCTATTCGCTTCCACTTTTGCCCACTCGATCCTTCCTAAATAGGTTATAGTAATTGATTTAAATATTCCAATTGTGCAAATCATCCCACCTGGTGTATAGACAATTAAAGAATTTCTTCTCTTCATGTGCTTTGATGCCTTTGTCATACCCCAAGGCCCTCTTCCTCAGGGAGTCCCTTGGGAAGGCAGATCAGCATTTTATATTGCTAACGCTGTTGCTATCATCACAAAGCATTTTGGGGAGGGTCAAAGGTATATGATTTGGGAGTGGAAATTTCCTTTGCAGGTACAAGAGGCTGAAGGAGGGATAGAAAGAAGAAAGCAGAGAACAGGTTAATTCAACACTTCAGATAGCAAGCTCAGTCTGAAGATAAGAATCTAACTCCATCTCAAGGCCAGCTGCTACCTACCAAGACAGAAGGGGGGAAGTCATAGAATCAGAGAATCAAAAGGTTGGAAGGGACCTCATGAGGTCATCTAGTCCAACCCCCTGCTAAAGGCAGGACCACTTCCCCTAAATAATCCCAGCCAGGGTGCGGTCTAGCCGGACCTTAAATAGCTTCAAGCATGGGAGATCACCACCTCCCTAGACAACCCATTCAATACTCACCACTCTCCTAGTCAGAAAGTTTTTTCTAATATTCAGCCTTGACTTCCGCAACTGCAACTTCAAAACCATTGCTCCTTGTTCTGTCCTCCGTCACCACTGAGAACAGCCTAGCTCCCTCCTCCTTGGAGCACCCCTTCCAAGTAGTGAAGGTTGCTATCAAATCCCCCTTAGTCTTCTCTTCTGCAGGCTAAATTAACCCAGTTCCTTAGTCTCTCTTTCATAAGTCATGTGCTCTAGTCCTCTAATCATTTTTGTTGCCCTCCGCTGGACTCTCTCCAATTGTTCCACGTCCTTTTTGTAGTGCGGCCGCCCAAACTGGACACAATATTCCAGATGCGGCCTCATCAGTGCCGAATAGAGGGGAATAATCACTTCCTTCGATTTCTGGCAACACTCCTACTAATACAGCCCAGTTATGCTATTAGCCTTTTTGGCACAAGAGTACACTGTAGGCTCATGTTCAACTTTCCATCTACGTAACCCAAGATCTTTTCTTCAGCACTGCTACTTAGCCAAACAGTCCCAGCCCTGTAGCAGTGCATGGGTTTTTCTGTCCTAAGTGCAGGATTTGCACTTGTCCTTGTTGAACTTCATGAGGTTTCTTGTGGCCCACTTCTCCAAATGTCTAAGTCTCCCTGAATCCTATCCCTGCCCTCCAGCGTGTCCACCACTCCCCCAACTTGGTGTCATCTGCAAATTTACTTAATGTGCAAGCTATCCATCATCAAGATCATTAATAAGACACTTGATAGAACGGCCCTAAGACAGACCCTGGGGCACACCACTTCTTACTGGTTGCCAACTAGAGTGTGCCATTGATACCTACCGCTGAGCCGTTGATTCAACCAGTTCTCTATCCACTTCACAGTCCATTCCTCCAACCCATACTTCTTAATTTGCTGATGAGAATGCTGTGGGAACCGTGTCAAAAGCCTTACTAAAGTCAAGGTATACAACATCAACAGCTTTGCCCCATCCACAAGTCAGTCATCTCATCATAGAAAACAATCAGGTTGGTCAGGCATGATTTACCCTTGATGAATCCATGCTGACTGCTTCTGATCACCTTGTTTTCTTCTAAGTGTTTCAGGATGGATTCCTTCAGCACCTGCTCCAACCCTGCCAACCAGCCATGAGAAAGGAGAGTTACTGAACAAAATGCAGGGGCCAGGAAAAGGAGACAGACGGTGAAGTCCAGCCAGGAACAAACAGAACTGTCTCACAGCCCTGAAACTGAGTGTTTTGGGAAAGCTGAAGAAACCATGGAAGGTCGATTTGGACTGGCACAGAGGGCACCAGGACCAGAGGTCCCCGAACAGAGCACTTCTTTCCCCCCTACACTTCCCCTTCCCCCTGAGGAGCCAAGACTTAAAACCTCCTGAGAGCTGAAACAACTTGGAAAGCACATCAGATCCTTGGACTATCTGGGCACAGGATAGCGCTCCCATCCACCTCCCCCCGTACCCTTTCTAATGTTACACCCCGACTTGGCCAGTCTGAGTCATGCATGAGTGAGTATGAAAGTAGGTTAGGGCTTGGGGCATTAACACTTTCTTTCTTCCCCTGAGTGATGTGGGAGCATTCCCAGAACTCTCTGCTGTTATTTTATAATTTTATCAATAAAGCTTTGAAATTTAGACATTTGGTGTGCTCGCCACCTCCTCCTCAAAAAGACCCTGTGGCCCCAGCCTGGTCAACTGTGGCCCAGGCAGATTGATAATGAAAATCTGCCACACCTTGAGTAATTTTGTTGTCAACATCTTGGTTTTGTGTAAAATGAGTGCTCATATTTTCCCTCTTGTTACCTCCTCTTTTTCTACTAGTTTAATGTCTTCCTGCAAAAGAGGAAAATAAAAAGAAGGAAGTTAATCTCTTTAAGACAATTGTAATAGCATCATCTACTCAATCTGGTTCAAGATAGCTGATACCTCAGTTTTCCTTCACACAGGTTGTTTTTCCCAAACTTCCCACACTGTTTGATTGCTGTCAGAAAAATCCACCCCTTCTATAGGGCATCAAAATCCAAATAAGCATAAAAAGAGAGTGTTCACTCAAGCCTCCAGCTGGCCACAACCCTTCCATCTTGAGGGTCTGTCTTCAGTTCCAAAAGAGTCTTCTGTTCCTCCTAGGTTCACTTATCAGCACTTCCTTGGCTCTACTCAGTTGCTCCCTGCTTTCTACAGAACACTGTTTTCCAGGGCCGCCCTCTCTGGAGTCCGTCTTCCATTCTACCTGATTTCCCCATTTTTTTTTTTTGCCAAGCTACTTGCCTGGGTTGCATTCTGCCTGCAGTGCCTACCACAGGAGATAAACTGCTTCCTGTCATCCACCCTTCTGCCATTCACTTCTTCAGCTGAGTTCTTGTTGGCTTTTACAAAGATCAGGTGTTCTTCATCAGGCCCTGGGAAGAAGGTAATTATTCACAGATGGGACTGCATCCATCTCCCCTGAAAGGGTCAGTCACCTTTTCACCACACTCAATAGCCTAGGCCCAGGATATCTAAAAGATTGCCTAAAATTTCAGGATGAAGACTATGATCACTTCTCTGGCCCAGTAAAGCTTTCTACCATAAGGGTAAAGCTCATCTTTGTGGAAGATAGAACTTTCTCAGAGTCTGGTCCCAGACTGTGGAACAAAGTCTTGCAAGAATGAAGGACCTTCCCAAACTTCACCACTTTCTCCTCCAAGTGCAAAGCATACTTCTTTGACCTTGCCTTCTCCAACAAAAATGCGTAGCAGCATGTACATAACAATGTACATAAGAAAGAAAGAAAGAAAGAAAGAAAGATCTCTGCCTCCCTTCTTGTCCCTCAGAAAAGAAATAAAACTGCACACATTATATTGTACACAGTATTCTTCATCTGGGAAGAGAATGAGAAAAGAACAAACCACACATGACAGTCATGCTGCTTAATACACTACTGCAGGGTTTCTCAAACAGGGGTCGCTGCTTCTGTAGGGAAAACCCCTGGTGGGCCAGGCTGGTGTGTTTACCTGCCCCATCCACAGGTCCGGCCGATCGCAGCTCCCACTGGCTGGCATGAAACCAAATTGATTGTCACAGATCTCTACTTCTCTTTGTCGTGTCTTATCAATAGCTTTCTCCCAGATCTTCATCATGTGGCTCATGAGTTTAATGCCACAATAGTTATCACAGTCTTGTCTGTCTTCTTTTCTCTTAAATATTGATATTAACTTGCTTTTTGTCTAGGTATCAGGCAACCCCTCAGTCGTCATGGAGAAATTAAACAATTGTGGCAATATAGTTAAGCCTACTTGTTTCTGGCAGTTTCATACTTCTGCTGATATACCTTCATAGTTGAGAGCTTTCTTATTTTTCATGTTGCTCAGTACTTATGTAACTTCCTCTAGGATTGGTGCAACCACAACCTGGTTTGGTTTTCACATATTGCATGGACTCTCTTCATGCATAAGTTTTCCAAAGTAATTTCTCCACCATTCCAGTTCTTATTGATTGCCATATTTACATTTTAATCTTTAATGACTTTGCACTCAACAATAAATTTAGTTTTCTTACTATGGGTTTTCCGTGGCTTTTATCCTTAGCAGGTGCTACCTCTTTCTTTGCTATCTTTTTGGCTTTTTTATACTCCTGAAAATGCTTCTGTTGGAGTGTCGCTTGCCAAAATTTTAAACACTTTTTTTTCCCTTTGGCTGTCTGCACCTTTAAATAAACAAACACAACTCCAAAGGCAAATGCTTACTTGCCTTTGCCCTGGTAGTCTGGATTAGCAATGGAGATCTCCTCTTCTGCCCAGTATCACACTGCAATTCCCCCAAGAAGAAGCAGGCAAACATTAACCGGTTTGTTGGCTTCCATTTGGTTAGCGTCCCCTCCTGGCCATTAAAGGCCTGTGGAGGACTAAGTCTTCTTGGTAGCCTAGTTGCAGTAGTTTTTCCTTGGGTGTCATGATGCCAATGTGCCAGCAGGCCTGATCGACCTGTCACAATAGTAACAGTCATTATCCACATGATCATCACTTCAAAACTTGATCACTGTAACTTTTTCTACCTAATCATATGGGTCAAAGCCAATCAGAAACTTCAGTTTATAGAACAGACAGCAGAGGCCTCTTCTTGTATATAATTAACTCCAAGAGTCCATGAAATCAGTGTTCTGAGCCTTCCATTGGTTAGCTGTTTGCTTCCAGATGTGACTGGAGTTCCTAGTCCTTGTCTTAAAAGCTGTGATTCAGTAAAGCACTAAAGCATGTGTTTAACTTTTAAGCATATACTTTGAAGTCAATGGGACTTAGTTAATTAAATGCTTTGCTGAACAGGGACTTCCCTGTGGATTGACAGAGTAAATGCAGGAGCTGGAGCATTGATTGTTGAAGCTCTGTGTTTCTGTGTGGAAGAGAGAAACAGCTGAGGGAGGGACACAGAGAGGAAACCAAGAATTCTCATACATGGCTGCAGAAGACCTCAGAGTGACCCTGGAAAAAAACCCAGAAAAATATGGGGTTGCATGCTTGCTGAAAGTCTCCAGTTGTTTAGTTCCTCCTGTGTTGAAGGAAACAGGACTTCATGAATTCTTTAGAGATAAACAGGAGTGGATCAAAGAAATCCCTGACTACATCATCAATTTCTTCTCCTAACTGAAACGGTTTGATACCTCCAAAATTGACTAACAGTTCAGGTCAAATAGGAGTAATACTGCAATATTTAAAAGCTTTTAATAATGTACTGATTTTATAATACAGCATTCCATGTGAGGAACTGTGGAGGACTAAACATTCCATGTGAGGCCTGTGGAGGACTAAGTCTTCTTGGTAGCCTAGTTGCAGTAGTAACTCACATTATGTAACTCACAGCATGCACAGCACCTTGAGTTTCATTTGCTATAATGTATATCTAATATGCTATGGATATATGTCATGCCAGATGACATGATTCCCAAACTTTGATCTTTTCAAAAACAGCATGCTTGTCAGTCAAGTAACTTAAAGATGTTTCTAAGAGTCCAGAAGCTGGAGTCAGAGCCCAAACTACACAGCAGGTTCTTATCCTTTTTTCAAGGGTAATTGTCAACTGCGTGCTATTAATGCAGAGGAGACAACTCTGTACCTGACATTTTAACTGCCAATGAATTTTATAAAAAATCCAGATTGACATATGTCATTAAGGATGATTTCTAACACATTAGAGAACATACAAAGAAAGGGCTTACATCAGGTTGAATGTGGGGAAGGTTTTTGTTTGCATCAGAAAATTAATCTGTAGTGTTTGATCAGACAGCCAAATGGCTGTACTTTTCAACTCCCTCAGGGAATAGCTGACTGTACCGATCCACTCCCACTTGTTCTTCACCACTCCATACTAAACTCTCCTCTGAATAATTCAGTTCCTTTCTCAAATGTATAGTTTGGATCTAGCCACTTTTCTGGTGCACATGCTGCCCCTGTCATTTCCCCTCAGTCTCACACTGGTTTTTGTGTCATGAATGACAGAATGTGATTGAAGAGTCTATGGGTGCAGCATGCAAAGCTTGATTACAGAAAGTGGCCATGTCATTTTTTTTCACTTTGATTCTTAACTGTAATTATAATGTAGAGTGCACCAGTGGTGACTGGTGAACTTTACAAAGTGTAGTGGTTCAATATGGTTCACAGGCTGAGGGATTATGTAAACCAGCGGTTTTCAAACTTTAGCAACCTGAGGACCCCCATTTTGATTTAAAACTTTTCAGAGACTCCCAAATCCCTCTGCTCAACCCCAGGCCCTGCCCCCACTCCATTCCTTCCCCTAAGGCCCCACCCCTTCCCCACCTCTTCCCATTCTCCGCTCACTCCATTTCCCCTCCCTCCGTCGCTCGCTCTCCCCTACCGTCACTCAGTTTCACTAGGCTGGGGCAGAGGACTGGACAGAGCTCTGGGAGGGAGTTTGGGTGCAGGCTCTGGGCTGGGGCAGGGGGTTGTGGTGCAGAAGGAGGTGAGGGGTGCAGGCTCTGACCAGGCAGTGCTTACCTCGCAACCAGTACATCTCTCTGGCAGCAGCTCCTAGGCGGGGGGCGGTGCTGGGGCTTCCCTCACATTGCTCCTGCCTGCAGGCACTGCTCCCACAGCTCCCACCGGCCACCCGGCCCGCCAGGGGGCTTACCCTGGTGAGCTGTGTATCAAAGGTTGCCGATCCCTGCCTTATACCCTGATCTGGTCCCTTTTTGTCCCTCTGGATACAATTATCTCTCTTACTTTTCTTACTCCTGTTCTCCCAAACTGTATTCTTCCCCCTCAGTTTTCCTCTCTAAAACCCTTGCTGATATTTTGCCAAATCAAACTTTGAATCTTAGAGTTTTATCATAATAATAAAATAGCTGTAAAGTCTGTACACACAAAGGAAATTTCTGGCTGGATAGCTAGGATTTTACAGCAGTGTTAATGCCCTATACAGCCTACAATGTTGAAAATGTACAATTTACAGATGAAAATTATGAATTTTCAGTCCAAATATTATTTTCACCTTAACATATGAATGTGAAATATGAAAATCCATGCAAAGGTATAATAGATGTCTAAATGCCTACAATAGCAAATTCCTTGGGAAAATAAAAGGGTTTAAACAAAGGTATTATAACAGTTGTTGAGATTCATCAGAGAGGTCATCAACCTCTTCTCTCTTAAGTTGTCCAAAAAACAAGATGGAAATATCTGGAACATGTGTTAAGAATGAAGCCAGACCATCCACCATGGCAGGTGAGCTACAGGGTAACTGGAATAATATGCATAAGAGGCTGACCAAAAGAATCCTTCTGATAAACAGTACTCATAGAGGGAAAACGTAAGGGACTTAACATAGAGGAAAAGCAAAGAGTGGCCATGGATAAGTAGTGATGCAGAGCTTTGTTCATGCCTTCAGTGACATTAGATGGCTTGGCAAGGATTCAGATTAATGCCAAATAAGTGCACATGTTGAATTTTGAAAATTACAGGGAAGTACAGACCAGTCAGCTAAACTTCAGAACCTGGAAAGATAATGGAGCAAATACTCAAGCAATCGATTTGCAAACACCCAATAAAGTGATAGGTAACAGTCAACATGGATTTGTCAAGAACAAACCTAATGCATTTCTTTGACAGGATAACAAGGTTTGTGGATGGGGGAAAGCAGTACTTGTGGTATATCTTGACTTTAGTAAGGTTTTTAATACTGTCTTGCATGACCTTCTCCTAAACAAACATAGGGAAATATAGCCTAGATGCAGCTACTATATCGTGGGTGCATAACTGGTTGGAGAAACATCCCCAAAGAGCAGTTATCAGTGGATCACAGTCAAGCTGGATGGGCATATAGAGTGGGGTTCTACAGAGATCAGTCTTGAGTCTGGTCCTTTCAATATCTTCATCAACAATTTAAATAATGGCATAGAGAGTACACATATAAAATTTGTGAAAGATACCAAGCTCGGAGAGGTTGCAAGTGCTTTGTAGGATAGGATTAAAATTCAAAATGATCTGGTAAAACTGGAGAAATGGTATGAAGTAAATAGGATGAAATTCAATAAGGACAAATGCTAAGTAATCCACTTAGGAAGGAACAATCAGCTGCACACATACAAAAGAGGAAATGACTGCCCAGGAAGGAATACTGTGGAAATGGATCTGGGGGTTATAGTGGATCACAAGATAAATGAGAGTCAACATTCCAGCACTGTTACAAAATACGAAAATGTCATTCTGGGATGTATTAGCAGATGTGTTGTAAGCAAGACCCAAGAAGTAATTCTTCTACTCTATGCTGTGCTGGTAAGAACTCAGATGTAGTATTGTGTCCATTTCTGGGTGCAACATTCAAGGAAAGATGGGGACACATTAGGGAAAGCAGAAAAAAACAACAAAAATGATTAAATGTCTAAGAAACATGACCTATGAGGGAAGATTGGGGGAAAAAAGGGGTTGTTTAGTCTGGAGAAGACTAAGGAAGGGGAACAGGTTAACAGTTTTCAAATACATAAATAGTGCCAAAAGGAGGAAGGTGAAATATTGTTCTTGTTACCTCTGATGATAGGAGAAGAAGCAATTGGCTTAATTGCAGCAAGAGCAGTTCAGTTTGGACATTTCAAAAAACTTCCTATTTGTAAGGGTTGTTAAGCACTGGAACAAATTTCCTAGGGAGCTTGTGGAATCCCTATAACTGGAGATCTTTAAGAGTAGGTTAGACAAACACCTGTCAGGAATGCTCTAGTTTTTATATAGTCCTGTCTTGAGTGCAGGGGACTGGACTAGATGACCTCTTGAGGTTCCTTCCAGTCCTACGCCTCTATGATGCTATAATTCTATGTTTAACTGATTTTCATGCAGCACATGCAAAAGGCTTATTGTGTTTGTCAAATGATTAAAGCCACTTGGCCATTAATCTCATGGCCTATAACATTTCTTATTTCCTCTTGTAATTATCCAGAAGTGCACTTTTGGTTGTCACATTGCTTAATTAGGGACTGAGCTCTAATTTTTCAAGACTTGTTAGGGACAAATATTTAATTACATCATTCACTCATGCATGGTAGAGAACTTTGTAAAGCTTCCTCACAGAAAAGACAATACTAAAACAAATATTCAAATATAAGTGAAAAGTACCACACTTAGGAATTCAAAATGAAATGTATAAGTACAAAATGGGCAATAAATGACTAGGCAGTAATACTCTTGAAAAGGGTGTTAAGGTTACAGTGGATCATAAATTGAATATGAGTAAAAAATGTGATGCTGTTGCAAAAAGTGTCAAGTGTTATTCTAGGACAGGTATCAGCAACCTTTGGCAGATGGCCTGCCAGGGTAAGTACCCTGGTGGGCCAGGCCGGTTTGTTTACCTGCTGCATCCGCCGGTTCGGCGGATCGCAGCTTCCACTGGCTGCAGTTCACCTCTCCAGGCCAATGGGGGTGGCGGGAAGTGGCGATCAGCACATCCCTTGGCCCGCGCCACTTCCCACAGCCCCCATTGGCCTGGGATAGCTAACCGCAGCCAGTGGGAGCTGTGATTGGCTGAACCTGCAGATGCAGCAGGTAAATAAAGCGGCCTGGCCCGCCAAGGTGCTTACCCTGGCGGACCACATGCCAAAGGTTGCCGATCCCTATTCTAGGATATATTAATAGGAACGTCCTAATTAAAACAAGTATCAGAGGGGTAGCCGTGTTACTCTGGATCTGTAAAAGCAGCAAAGAATCTTGTGGCACCTTATAGACTAACAGACGTTTTGGAGCATGAGCTTTCATGGGTGAATTAAGACACAGATAGCTGTTGAGGTAACTGACTCAATTTTACTTAGCACTGCTCAGGTCTCAGTTGGAATACTGTGCCCAGTTTTGAGCACCACACTTAAACAAAGAAATTGGAGAGATTCCAGAGGAGATCAACAAAAGTGATAGGTTTAGACAACCTGACCTATGTGGAAAGTTTGAAAAATTGTTCAGTCTAAAGAAGAGAAGACTGAGGAGGGATATGGTAACAATCTTATAAATGTTAGGGGCTGTTATAAAGAGCATGACGATCACTTGTTTTCCATGACCACATGTAGAACAAGAAGGAATCACCTTAGTTTGCAGTAATAGAGATTTAAGTTAGATATTAGGAAAATCTTTCAAACTATAATGACAGTTAAGCAGTGGAACAGGCTATGGTGGGAGGTCATAGAATCGCATCACTGAAGGTTTTTAAGAACAGGTTACACAAACATCTTCCAGGAATGGTCTAAGTATACTTGATCCTGCCTCAGGATGGGGGGATGGACCTCTTGAAGTCCTTTCCAGTCCTACATGTCTATGATTCTATAATACTCTTTCTTGCTAGGGCTTTTTCCCTATGGACCATATTTCTCATAAACCAAAGTTCCAGTCTTCCTTTATGTGAAGTAAATTCTACCTACCCAATATGTGAGTTCAAATATTCAATTCTTTATTCTTCTAGATCATTTTTTATTTCTCATATAGTATTTCACAACCTAACTAGAATTACTTTCTTTAGACTTACTCCAGTTCTTCTCTTCCAGACCCGTTCAACATAAGTGCACAAGGATGGCCATACTGGATCAGACCAATGGTTCATCTTGTCCAATATCCTGCCTTCTGAAAGTTGCTGATCCAAAATGATTCAGAGGGAGTGAACAGAAAAGAGCACTTTATTGAGTGATCCATTCCCTGTCATCCAGTTTGAGTGTCCAGCTGACAGAGGTTTAGGGACCCCCAGAGCATTTGATTGCATCCCTGAACATCTTGGCTAATTGATGGACCTATCCTCCACATATTTATCTAATACTTTTTTGAACCCAGTTATCTTTTTGGCATTCACACCATCCCTTAGCAATGAGTTCTGCAGGTTGACTGTGTTTATGTTAAATATTTCCTTGTTTGTTCTACATATGCTGCCTATTAATTTCATTGGGTGACCCCTTGTTTGTGTGTTATGTGAAGGGATAATAACACTTTCTTATTCACTTTCTATACACCACTGTGATTTTATAGATCTCTATGATATAACTCCTTAGACATTGTCACGCTGCCTGGAGTGATTCACCACTGTGAGTGACTACCTCAGGGCAGACTCTCAGAAAATAAGGGCAGACACCCCAAACTGATGATATGTTCTATAATTAAATTTCACCAAGCCAGTGACAAATATGAACTCCTGGATCACAATACCAGTCTTACCATGGAATCACAGACAGTTCCCTTAGACTCTCCCATCTATCTTGCTACTCAGACAAAATGAAATTTTCGATAAAAGGTTTCTTAAGCCTAAAATCACATCACATCAGGTTTTGCCCAGTCCCAGCAGACCAGTCATTTACCCCAGATCAATTGGTACACCAAAGACAACTCTGGCAGCCAAATCTATAGTAAACATTTATTAGCTAATAAAAAAGAATTAATCAGAGGTTAAAGCAGGTAAAATATATGCACAAGTGAGTCACAGTCTATAATTCCAAATGGTAGCAGACATGAAGTAATTTCCCAATTTGCCAAAAGTTTCCCAGGGCCAATGTTCCCTCTAAATTTTCCCACCCATGTGCAGAATTAATTTTTCTATGTGCACCAATATGGAGGTGATGTGTGGCAGGAATAGGGCCGAGGGGTTTGGAGTGTGGGCTGGGGCAGAGAGTTGGAGTATGGGGTGTGAGGGCTCCAGCTGGGGGTGTGGGATCTGGAATGGGACCAGGGATGATTGGTTCAGGATGGGAAGAGGGCTAAGGGCTGTGGTGCGGAGGGTTGAGGGCTTCGGCTGGGGGTGCTGCTCTGGAATTGGTCTGGTAATGAGGGGTTTGGGATGCAGGCAAACAGTCTCTCTACCCGTCTTGGTTTTTCCTTTGATGGGAGTGAGGAATGAACTTTGAGTCTCTGACTTCTGGTCATCACCATAATGGCCACTTGTTTTGGAATTGACACCTTTTCTGATAAAGTCCTTCATTAACATTCCCCAGGGCTTCTTTGATGACTAATAAAAGCAGCAGAGAATCCTGTGGCACCTTATAGACTAACAGACGTTTTGGAGCGTGAGCTTTCGTGGGTGAATACCCACTTCGTCCTGCGTCTGACGAAGTGGGTATTCACCCACGAAAGCTCACGCTCCAAAACGTCTGTTAGTCTATAAGGTGCCACAGGATTCTCTGCTGCTTTTACAGATCCAGACTAACACGGCTACCCCTCTGATACTTGATGACTAATGAGTTATTTATTTACAGGGTTATTTGCAATGTAAATGTTTGCTGTTACATTATAATAGGAACAGTAAGTGAAAACAATGCATGTAACATCCCATTAGTTTTAGGAACTTTAAGCATCCAAAACATTAATCACTTTGATTTTGACACAAGTGAATTGACCTTAATACACTCTGACATGACCTGGTCTGCCAAGATCACAGTCTTCTCTTTTCCAAGCTGAACAGTCTCTCCTCATATGGAAGCTCTCCCATACCCTTACTCCTTTTTCTTGCACTTCTCTACAGTTTTTCACAGTTCAAATATCTCTTTTTTGAGATGGGGTGACCAGAACTGTATGTTTCTAGGCCTTATGGCTGAGGAGTGAAAACATTGTTTAAATGAGTGGGTGTACAATGGATTTATGTAGTGGCATTATGATATTGTCTGTCTTATTATTTATCCCTTTCCTAATGGTTCTTATCATTCTGCCAGCTTTTTTGACTGCTGCTGCACATTCAAAAGCAGTTTTAAAAGAACTGTTCACAATGACTCCAAGATTTGGTTCTTGAGAGATAACAGCTAATTTAGACCTATATAGTTGGGGTTCCGTTTTTCAATGTTCTTTCCTATGCATTTATCGACACTGAATTTCTTCTGCCATTTTGTTGCTCAGTCACCTAGTTTAATAAAATCTCTTTGTAGCTTTTTTCAATCTGCTTTGGACTTAACTATCTTTAGTAATTTTGTATAGTTTTCAAACTTTTGCCACCTGACTGTGTACCCCCTTTTCCAGATCAGTTATAAATATGTTCAACAGTACAGAACCCAGTACAGACACTGGGAGGACTGCTCTATTTACCTCTTTGCACTGTGAAAACAGACATTTTATTCCTACCCTTTGTTTCCTATCTTTTAACCGGTTACTGATCCATGCGAGGATCTTTCCTCTGATGCCACGACTACTTACTTTGCTTAAGAGCCTCTGCTGAGAGACCTTGCCAAAGGCTTTCTGGCAGCCTTTGTATATTATGTTCCCTCTTGTCCATATGTCTGTTGACTCCTCAAAGAATTCTAATAGATTGATGAGGCATTATTTCCCTTAGCAAAATCCATGGTGATACTTCCTGAACACATCCTATTCCTCTAAGTGTCTAATCATTCTGTTCTTTTCTTCTTTCCTTTCCTTCTCTCCTTTTTCTGTTCTATGACTGGTACTAAAGTTAGGCTTACCATCTTGGAATTGTCAATATCACCTCTGGAGCCTTTTTTTTTTTTTAAATTGGAATCACATTGGCTATCCTCCAATCATCTGATACCGAGGCAGATGTAAGGTGGCATACATACCACAGTTAGTATGTGCAGTATTTATATAAATTCTCTTTCATTTTCAACTTCCCTCCCCAATATCTGAGAGTCAATACCACATTTTCAGCTAAGTTCTCCCTCTTTCTTCAAGATACATCCACTTTTGCCTTCCCCTTTTCCATCCTAGCACTCTGAAAACCCACCCACCACCCAAAAAAGAGGCAGATAAATTGAAGATGACATTGAGTGTCCAGAACCATCTTGAAAGATAAAATTGTAAATTTTGTGAAGAGCTTCATTATGAATTGTAAGCGGAGGTGACTTGATCTATGTTTTTTTCTCTTACAAGATTTTACAAACAGAATTTAAGTTGTCTGCTTGAAGCTCCCAAAACACTTGATACTGTTACAATTTGTTTTCATGGACATGAGCTTTTGACTTCCAGGTCTGAGGTGGGTGGCAGACACCTGCTAAACATTATCAGATTTACCGTGTATATATAAGCTTTGGCAAAGACTGGGAGGCAGATTTGTTGCCACCTAGGTTTTCTGTCAGACTTTATACCCTTTTCTTTTATATCTAATTTGTCATATTTTTCATATTAGATTTACTTATATAAATTAGTCCCCCCAAGAAATTTCAATCGTTTTTACAATGTTTGCAGACTGTATACCTGGTTTAAATTCATTCATTATTTCACAAATATAGTTTTCATCAATAAAAAATAAAGTACTGTATCTTTCAGCACTGAAAATATTCATTCAACCTCAGGAAGCAATATATCCATTCTGGCTGTTGAAATCAATCTTACCACATGGATCACACCCACTGGTTTGTAGACGAGATTTGCTCCTTTCTTAAGACATTTGGGTAGAGTTTGCCACCAATTAAAAAAAATATATCTGTACAAACCAGGGGTTTTCAAACTTCGTTGCACTACAACCCCTTTGTGACAACTAAAAATACTACATGATCCCAGGAGAGGGGACCAAAGCCTGAGTCCACCCAAACCTCGCTACTTTGGGTGGGGCAAAGTGAAAGCCTCAGCCCCCACCACCTCGAGTAGGGGGCCAAAACCCAAGGGCTTCAGTCGCAGCTCGGGGGGGCTGTAACCTGACCCCCACCACACAGGGCTGAAGGCTTTGGGCTTTGGCTTTGGCCCCAGGCAGTGGGGCTTGTGCTTCAGTCCTGATGACCCCATTAAAATGAATCTTGACCCAGTCTGAGAACTGCTGGTATAAACTACAAATGCATTACATTAGCTTGAAAAAAAATTTAGTTCTTTTCCTATATTAAAATATACACTGGCTCATAAGTCCAATGAGTGTTTTACCAGATGTATACCACTGATCCACCACATTTTCTAAGTGGTGGTAGATAAATGGGAGAGTAAGTGGTAATATAATGCTCATTATGGTCCCAAACTCTCACTGACGGAGGCATTATATGAAAAAGCAGACATTAAGCCTCTCAAGACTTCTTATGATATCAAGTTTAGTTCAGACCTATGACATAAGCCAGGTGCAACCAACCTGAGCCTGGGAAGAGCTAGAATTTAAAGATGTGTATTGCCAAAGAGTAAAAAGAAATATGTCTGAAGCCCCCCATCAGTTCCCCTACCCACTAGAAGCCTCGCCAATCAGTGCTTCACCCTCTGTCCCTGCATCTCCCCATCAGCTGTTTTGTGGCATGCAGGAGGCTCTGGGGGGAGGAGTGAGGGCACTGCAGTGTCAGGGGAGGGCACAGGAAGGGGTGGCGTTGCGGGAGGGCCTGTGGTAGTTCTGGGACTGAGCAGTGAATACCCCCCAACACCAGGGGCAGCTCCAGGCCCCCGCATGCCAAGCGCATGCTTGGGGCGACATGCCGCAGGGTATGCCGGTAGGGCAGCAGGTGGCTCCAGTGGACCTTCTGCAGGCAAGCCTCTGGGAGGTCCACCAAAACCGCGAGACTAGCGGACTGCGGGACCAGCGGACCCTCTGCAGGCACACATGTGGGAGATCCACTGGAGCCGCCTGCTACCCTCTCAGTGACTGGCAGAGTGCCCCCTGAGTCACGCCGCCCTGCTTGGGGTGGCAAAATGTCTAGAGATGCCCCTGCTCAGCACATTGGAAAGTTGGTGCTGATAGCTCCAGCTTTGGAGTCTGTGCATATATAAGGAGCCACATATTAACTTTTGAAGAGCTGCATGTTGCTCCAGAGCCACATGTTGGTCATCCTGCCATATGCTCAGAGTTTCACTACCTAGCACACCACGAAGCTATTTCAGAATAATTTTGCCTTTGTTTTTCAGAGAGGCAAATGCATTTCTTTCTCTATTGAATAAAAAAAGTCTCAAGATATAGCTTAGTTTTAAAAAACAAATACCCATAGAAAACTAAAAGTAGAAATCTATGGATTCAGTTGTGCTTGGCTTTGAGCACAAGTTCCTATACACTTATAAGTCTGTAGAAAACAAAATTGTGGTATATTGTAATGAACCTATGGATTCATGATTGCATCCCACATGTGCCCAGGTTATGATGCAGGGCCTAATTTGACCCTAGAGACTGAGAGTAAGACATGGTCAGAGAACCAGATTAGCAGGTAGCCAGTAAAGGGCAGTGTGTTATCAAGAACAACCAAGAAAAGAGAGTAACGTCCTCAGAGAAGAGATGATAAAGCTCAGGGAAAGAGATACTGAAGACCAGGCTGTGTAAGCTGAAAGTTGGAGACCGCAGCCTGTGAACTGTCCATGAAGGGAAGGCCGGGGGTATCAGCCAGCAATCTGGAGGCATGAGGCTGTCATTAAGATGACAGATGAGGAGGAAAATGTGGAGGAACCTCTAGTGAGTCTACAGAGGGCAGGTCAGAACTAAATTGATGAACTAGAAGGGGCACTGTTGTTGTCAGGCCTAAGCAATCTAAGAAGGCAAGGTCACCATTATAACCCTCTTTAATGGTATGTACAGACACCATACTGGAAATGAAGGGAGTTGCTTTGGGCTTAGGTGGCTTGCCCTTCCACATCTGCAATGAATGCTCTGGCTGGAAGTTAAAAGAGGAGAAGATTAGCTTGCCTGCAGGCAGCCAGTGGAGGTAAGCTGAACTTCACTCTAAAGCTCTGCTAAAGGAGCACTGTTACTGGCCCAGCTGCTGAGAACACTGCATATTGATGCTGTACCAGATCTGCTGAGGGAAAAGGACTCTGTGTATTTGCAAGGTCAGACATTCTTCTTTGATATATTTCTTTTATTTAATTTTGCTTTTCCCTCTTGTACGGGAGGCTAGTAGGAAGTGATCCAGAGAGACTGTTGCATAGGTACATAAGTACACCAGGATGCAGGACTACCTATGGGCCATGATCTGGAACCTAGTGGAGAGGATGGTCCTGAGTTCCCCATACCACTCCCTGATGGTACTGGAGGCAAAAAGCCTGTCCCTGATACTAGAGACTGAGGACTAGGAATACCCCATATCCTAGGAAGTCACAATTCTGAGACTTTGGTCAGATGAAGTCTGAAGCCCCTTGCTGGACAGTGGAACTAACCTTTGTTGGTCTTTTTATGTGCCCTTGAAAGGGTGGACCCAACTTGTGACCTTGTTGGAGGGCTGAGTCATAGATGGAGACAGATCAGTACAGGATTGGAGGAGCTATTAACAGAGGCCACTAAGACAAAAGAGTGCTGGTCACACCTGCACCTGGTCACTAGGTGATGCCACTGAGGAGCAGACAGCTTCACATCCTCTCTTGCACTACTCTATATGGTTAATTTAGGAACTTTTTTGTTTATATTCCATTGTAACTGTCTAAATCATTGTGCCTGGGGGATTTGTTTCATGTCCTTTCTGGTAATAAAGAAACATCGCTTGCTCACTGGAAATCTGTAGGTATTTAATGAGGAAAAAAAAGTGAGGTAGCAAACTTTGCAGATGATACAAAATTACTCAGTATTGTTAAGTCCAAAGCTGACTGTAAAGAGTTACAAATGGATCGCACAAAACTGGGCAACAAAATGGCAGATTAAATTCAATGTTGGTAAATGTAAATTAATGCACATTGGAAAACATAATCCCAACTAGACAGGTCTAAATTAGGTGTTATCTCTTGTCAAGGCTGAATCCCCACTTTGTCACTTTGAGTACAGAAGGTGAGGTGGGGGCCCACAAGGATTTTAAAAATTCATACTTGCCACTCCAAGCTTGTATTAAACTCCCAAGGTTACAGCTTTTCTCTCACCATGGCTTGGTAAATGCCGCTACCACCCAAATGCAAAAAAACCTTGGACCGAGGAAGGAGCACTTCAGAATTCCTCCCTGTGGGTACCTTTTCACACATCCCCTCCCCCAGGAAGAGCTGAGAAAGAAAACAAAGGAATTTAGCTGTTTCTACCAGCTAATCAAACAACATGCATAAACTTCTTAGGACACCAAAACTCCAATCCTGTTCTTAAAAGTGGTAAAATTGATTAAAAACAAAAAGAAAGGAAGTACTTTTGGAACTTAGGCTTTTTGCTAGATCTTAAAAGAAACAATTACAAAAATTAAGCATCAAGAGTAGCTCTCTTGAGGTTCAGCTTAAAGGTTACAAGCAAAACAAAAGCATCTGGGGTTAGCACAGAGGAGATCCACTAGCCAAAATAAAGAAATAAACCTAATCACGTCTATTTAAATTTTCCCTGTCCAATTATTTCTTCTAGGTATGGAAGAATTTTGATACCTGGTTCAAGCCTTACACAGCATTCCCACTTATAGCATTACTACTCTCTCTCTCCTTCTCCAGAGAATAACAGAAAGACAAAGGGGAAACTTTTTTTTCCATTTTAAAAAATTCTAGCCTTCCTATTGGCTCTTTTGGTCAGGTGCTCACTCCCTTTTCTTTGCCTTTGGACTTTTTAACCCTTTACATGTGAAGCAAAAAGCCACTAAGAGGGACTTTATAGCTAACTGGCTGGCTGGGTGTCCATAAAAGGGAGTTGCCCACTTCACCCCTTCATTTATCAAACCTCTCAAAAATAAATCTTGCAGTCATTGTGGATAGTTCTCGGAAAACATCTGTTCAATGTGCAGCAGAGGTCAAAAAGTTGGCAGATTGATGGGAACCATTAGGAAAGGGATAGATAATAAGACAGAAAATATCATAATGCCATTATATTAATCCATTGAACACCCACACATTTAGTACTGCCTGCAGTTCTGGTCACCACGTCTCAAAAAATGATATATTAGAATTGTGAGAAAGTACAGAGAGTGCAACAAAAATGATTAAGGGTATGGTACAGCTTCCATATGAAGAGAGATTAAAAAGACTGGAAAAGGGATGACTAATGGGGGGCTGTAATAGAGTTATATCAAATCATGAAGGGGAAAGCGAATAAGAAAGTGTTATTTACCCCTTCAGATAACACACAAACGAGGGGTCACCCAATGAAAGCAATACTCACCAGACTTAAAACAAACTTAAGGAAATATTTATTTCACACAATGTGCAGACAAGCCTGTGGAACTCATTGTTAAGGGATGATGTGAAAGCTACAAGTACAACTGAGTCCAAAAAGGAATTAGATAAGTTCTGTCCCTGCCTGCAGATATATGGGATCTTGGGGAGCAATTACCACACAGGTGGGGTGCCAATTAATTTCTTTATTAAAGGAAAAAGGAAGTGGTGGGAATTTAACAATGAAATATGATGGAATGGGGTGTATAGGGTGTTTACAGTAGACAATGATGGGGGGGTTCTTCATACTGAACAGTGTAGGGAGTTCTAACAGTGGGGTACAGTAAGTGGGGTTCAGCACAATGGGATACAGTACAGTCAATAAGCAACTCAACTTTATATATGAACAACTCTAGATACAGTGTGGAATGTAAAACATACCAAAAAGAGATGCAAAATAAAATGGTAACTTCTATATAGAATGGTCAACAATCTTAGATAGAATGTAATAAGTGGTTAGTGGCCTTATACACAATGTAACATAATGGTATCAATGCAAATACAAAGTATATCAGAAAAGTGGAGGCAACCAATGGGGTGTTATAATCACAAGTAAAATGTGAATCACAGTGCAATGATACAATATGGATGATAAGTGAAATTATGCAATGTAACGGTATAAAAGAAAATTAAAGACTTAATTTGTGAGGCTGGGATAGCAGATAATCTGCAAGAGTGTACCTAAAGGCTGGGTCAAGGAACAGGAGGGGGGAGGGGAGTGAATGATTAGTGGCAACTGATGAGAGGAGAGTGCGGCTGGAAGCAGCGAGAGACTCTGAAGCCCTGCGGGATAAGGACAACAGAGCAGTGTGATGGTGATGCAGGGCATCCAGCTTCAGCAAGCCGGCACAAACTTATTTTTAGCGGCAAAGGGCCGCGGAGTTTAAGGAGAATTTTAAGGAACACAGACCAAGGTTTAGCTTGAGTCTGTGTGCTAGGAGACAGCCAGCAGCTCAAATAATTAAAATAAAATATATAGAAGTTTACACAGCAGGGATTCTTACCACCCCCGAAGTCGCAGCGAAGGCAAGAAGCAGCAGACCATCAGCAAGGCTAGGTACGTCCTCGAATCAGGAGATCTCTAGGCTAGCAAATTCATTTCTTCGTGGGAGGGGTGTTCACAAATGGAGTGTACGCTAAAATTAAAATAAGGTGGAGAAAGGACCCCCAGAACTCCTGACTGATCGCACCAGCGCAAATGCAGGAAACCTTTCTGAGTTTTTTCAAAATATTCCGTTTATAAAGCACTCAGGCAGTTTCCTGCCAGTAATCCCTGATAGGTTTCTCATGTCACAGGGAGAAGCACAGGAAAAAGATCAGGGTGCAGCACGGGAGGACTGCCTCGGCGCACTAGTCCGTGCGAATAGGTATCTCAAAGACATGGGCCTATGACTCATGCCCAGATCTTAAAACACAGTATGGTCTTGCAGCTCTGGACTTATCTGCTACCCACACCAATCCAAGGTTAACAACGTATACAGACAACCGTGTTGACAGAGGCAGTGGTCGATCACAATTCTAAGCAAAACTATAACAAGCAACTATACGGAGCAACAAACAGCAAACTATAGCAAGGCAGGTGAAACTTACAAGCTCTATAATCTTAGCAAACTATGACTTATTAAACTAAAAAAGAAAACCTATGGTGCACCTTATGCTATGGGGAAGTTACAGAGGCAGAGTGGTATGTGCCCAGGATACAGCTCCAAGGCAGCCCCCAGGAAGCCAGGGATGGTGGCTGCAGCAGTGGATACGGCTGAAGCAGTGAGCCCCGAGGCAAAGCCCACAGGAGCAGAGCTTAGCAAGCGGCACAAACTTATTTTTAGCAGCAAAGCGCTGCGGAGTTTAGGAGAGGTTTTAAGACACAGACCAAGGTTTAGCTTGAGTCTGTGTGCTGGGGAGACAGAGCCAGCAGCTAAATAATAAAATAAAAGTATAGAAAGTTTCACAGAGGGATTCTTACCAGCCCCAAGGCAGCAGCAAAGGTAAAGAAGCAGCAGCAACATCAGAAGAAGCAAGGAGGCTAGGTACGGTCTCGATAATCAGGAGATCTCTCAGGCAGCAATTCGTTCTTCGTGGGGGGGGTTTAAAAAAATGGGGGTACGCTCAAAAAATAAAACGAGAGCGGAGAAAGGACCCCCAGAACCCCTGGCTGATCAGACCAGGCAGCAATGCAGGAACCTTTCCATCTTTGTTTAAAAAAATGCCTGTTTTTAAAGGCAAACTCAGGCAGTTTCCCACCAGTAATCCTGATTAGGCTCCCTCTGTCACAGGGGAGGAGACACAGGGAAAAACTGCAGGTGAGTGATCTTCTGGAGGGCATCGAAGTGTAAAGAAGGCTAGAGGAGGTTGTTAAGCAACAAGCGGACACCAAAAACAAGGAAAAAAGGGCAAAGGCGGTTTGGAGTTTCACAGGGAGAGCGAGCAGGGTTGGGAGTTTTGGGGTGATGCAGACGGCGGGTGGGGGAAGCGCAAGGAGTTGGAAGTTCGGAGAATGCACTTAGCACAAGTGGCCATCCCTTTGAGAAGGGCAATGGCTCTTGGTAAACAACTTAAGGGGCCCTCCCTTTGAGAAGGGCAGTGGCCCTGGTAAACAACTTAGCAGCCAGGGAGGGGCAGCCACAGGAGGAGAACAAAAACAAAATGGAGTATGGGGACAGCTGTAAGAAACAAAATGGAATAGGGGGATAGCTGTAACAGACAAGTTCATGGAGGATATGTCCATGAATGGTTATTAGCTAAGATGATCGCGGATGGAATTGCATGCTCTGGATGGCCCTAAATCTGACTGTCAGAAGCTGGGATGTATGTTGGAGGTTACTCAGTAATTGACCTGTTCAGTTCATTCCCTCTGAACCATCTGGCACCAGCCAGTGTCTAAAGATAGGGTACTGGGCTAGATTGACCATTGGTGTGACCCAGTATGGTCATTCTTATGTTCTTAACTTGCCAAGGGCTTGAGTTCATAGACTCTAGTACTTGCAGCATGTGCAACTTTTGCTATCAACCTACCACACTACTAAATATTTGTGAGGGATGGGTGTTCTACAACACTGTAGTAACACCTGTCAGTGGGGTTCTGTATAGTACCGTATTGTAGGGGAGAGGGTTTGAGAGCATTAAACTACATAATTAATTAATGCACATACACAGGGGGCAGAGTTAATATTGTGTATGCAACCTCTACTTTTACAATTTCTGATGCTGACAAAACAATAGTTTTATTTTAAGATAGATTATTTTTAATAGAAGTTTAATGAGATTTTTCCCTCCCAAACCATGATGGGGGAAGTTCTAAATACTTAAACAGGTCAGACTTGATAGAGTACTCCCTTGTTGTACAAGTTAAACTGACAATATACTATCCCAAATATTTTAAACCTTTAGTGGTTTCCTGGGAGAAGTAGTCTTTTGACTCTCCTTCTCACTTTCTCCTATAGATGATAATCTACATATTATGCATGCTAACATATTGTCAAAGGGTGCTATAGGTTGAAGGCATATTTGGTAAATGACCCTAAATATAGGGAATTTGTCATTCAGATTACATTTATGTGAAGCTTTGCATAGTGACAATTAATGCAGGTAAGAAATGTGTTTTCACACACACACACTGTGACGAGGGTTGCCGGGGCTCAACCCTCCCTGTGGAGGAGGGGAGCCACACCGGCCTAGTTCTGTCCTTCGAAGGGTCCAGTCCCTTGGACCCGCGGCCCACCGTTCGGGGATGTTCGGTCCCTATGGAGAGCACTGAGCACAGGCAAAGGCAATGGGGCCCAACCTTTGATGTAGGCGGGCACCCACAAACACAGCACCAACAGCTCTAGCCCTTGTGGAGCAGGGCAGAGCAGTGGTAAAGTCTACAGGGGCCCAGCCCTTGGGTCGGGTGGGGCACCAAACACAGTACAAAGAGCTCCGGCCCTTGTGGAGCAGGGCAAAGCAGTGGTAAAGTCTATAGGGGCCCAGCCCTTGGGTCGGGCGGGGCACCAAACACAGTACAAAGAGCTCCGGCCCTTGTGGAGCAGGGCAGAGCAGTGGTAAAGTCTATAGGGGCCCAGCCCTTGGGTCGGGCAGGGCACCAAACACAGGACAGAGAGCTCCAGCCCTCGTGGAGCAGGGCAGAGCAGTGGCAACCACAATGGTCTCCTTAGGTCAGGGTGAAGGGGGTTCTGCCACCCGGTTATGGGTGGCAGTGGGAACGCAGGCCCACCCACTCCTCTGCATTCCAGCCTGGGGCCCTAGTAGCGGCTGTCGCCGCCAGTGGCAGTCGGTGGGGATCCGGACCGGAACACACTGACAGAGTGATCAGGGGGATCCTGACCGAAACACACTGACAGAGTGATCAGTGGGGATCCTGACCGAAACACACGGCCATAGGCTCGGGGCCCTCTGCAGCCTGACTGTAACCAGCTGCCCCCGGGCTACTTCCAATTTCCCCCTCGTTTCCTACCTGGTCCGCAGGGTCGCCCAGCACCATGGGTTCCTCCCACTCAGGGCTGGGTGGTAGGTCCGGGAATACCTCCGGGAGGACGTCCCAGGTCTGGTCCGACGTCTCCTCGGGGCCGAAGCAGGGACGGGGTAGCTCTGGCAGCTCCTCGTTGTAGTGGCTACGGGGTAGCTCTGGCAGCTCTTCATCGTAATGGTTACGGGGTAGCTCTGGCAGCTCCTCATCGTAGAGGGCGCGGGGTAGCTCTGGCAGCTCCTGGTACCGGCCTCGGGCATCAGCAGCCTCCCAGTGACGAGAGCCGGCAGGCATGTCTGCTCCCAGCGGCGGCTGGGGCCTGACTGAAGGCTGAGGCCCGGCTTTTATCCTTCCGGGTCGGCGCCTGACCCTCTGAGGGGCGGGACTTCCGCCCAGTGGTTCCGCCCTGGGGGATGATTGACGGGGCTCAACCCTCCCTGTAGAGGAGGGGAGCCATACCGCCTCGCTACACACACAAAAAGCCATTTAACATGGCACGACCGGAGAGAATTGCTGATAGTATTTTAGAGGAAGTGAAAGAATACATCCATGTCTTTCGCTTAAATGAAATATGTGCATTGCAGTGATTTGAAAAGCTGAAATTCAAACAAATTCTGTGTTGTGCAGTATGATTTTTGCCATCTGACTCTTATCTTATGATTGAAAGCACTTACAATGATAAAAGCAGAGCATGAATTTGTTTGAGTGTCTTAAGTTAGAGAATATTGAGTAATACTTGAAAATTCACTGAAATATGGCAAAAATCTTGCAAATTATTAAACTTACTCTTTTGAAATATACACTTTCTTTCAAAATTATGTTTGCTTATTCAGGGAAGGGAATGAAGAGAAGTTCCCTCGCAATCACACAAGGCTTTAAGGGATCTGAAATTCTAGTTGATGTCCTTACCTATAGGGAATGGATTTTGACACATCCCACAACTCTATATATGAGAAGGCAGAGCATGCTACCATTTCTTGGAACATCTTCGTTAGATTGTGAGGACAGCGGCTTGATTTTACAGTCATTAATGAGACCCAGAGGCAGTTGGTTAAATAAAGTACAATTCTTAAGTCCCTCCGTGGGTGTCTAACCATGGTAACCCAGATCAAACAAATGTTCACAAGCCAAATAAACATTCTGTAAGTAAGACTGTTCTCTTTTCCAGATTGTGGTTCCAGAGCACTTTATCCCATAACATGGCATTTCGGTCACTTTGCCTCCATTCCCCCTTGGTTCTCCAATCAGCTCACATATCCAGGAATTTTAAAACACTCCTCCCCCTGGAGGCCAATTTATTAATCCTTTATAGATTATGCGCACAGTTCCTTTAGTCCTTCCAAACTCAAAAGCTTCCTTCCTCAAGGCCGGGTTCTGCTTTCTCTCATCTATCTAGTTCCCTCTGTGCAGGGCTGGCTCCAGGCACCAGCTTAGCAAGCAGGTGCTTGGGGCAGCCACTCCGGAGAGGGGCGGCAGGTCCAACTATTCAATGGCAATTCGGTGGAGGCTCCTTCGCTCCCAGTTGGGGCGAAGGACCTCCTGCTGAATTGCCGCAGATTACGATCACGGCTTTTTTTCTTTTCTTTTTGGGCTGCTTGGAGCGGCAAAACCCCTGGAGCCAGCACTGCCTCTGTGCAGCGGTGCTCTTCTGGTTCCAGTCTGTGCACCCAGTTTTTGTCAATGTCTTTTCCTAGCCCCAGTGCCTGGGCCTAGACTCCTTCTGACCTTGGTGCAGGATCTCCTTGGGGCTGTGTTTGAACACCCATAAGCTCTCTGTCTCTCACACAATCATCCTAGTTCTTCCACAGACACATCTCTTCAGGTATCTCCTAATTGTAGACTCCTCTTAACTACGCTAAGAACACTCCTTTATAATACTCAGGCACATAGCCCCATGCCCAGTTCGATTTGGTGATCCGTTTCAAAACTCTCTGATCTTAACAGCATCCTGGATTTGAATAAAAGGTGGCTCTCTCCCAGACCTCCACTGACCTGAGAGGGGTCACATAATACAGTGACAGCCAGCTTTTTCCAGGGACCCATCTTCACACCAATTCAATTTTTCTGCAAAACTCAGGAAGGTCTCAGTTATAAATATATATACATATATTTCTGCCTCAATTAATATTTTGTCAGCAAGGAGGTTTGTTTGTATTTTTTTCTAATCAAAACCTTTTTTATTGAAGGGAAAATAAAGCAAAAGTGTAGGGAAAAGACCTCAATATTGATGCAAAAATAATATTAATAGGATTATTGGCTTTTAAAGGTTGTTATAAATTTATTAATGACTCTATTGAATATTAAAATATAGTTATAAGTATGTTATAGTCAAAATGTTTAAAACATAACAATATATATTATGTTTGGTTATTTTGCAAAATGCTACAACTAATCAAACAATTTGCAACACAATTCAACCTTTGTCTCCCAAGGATAAGCAAATGCTGTAAAAGTTTATTACCCTCAAAGTTTTTATACAAACCTTTATTTGCTTTCATCTGAATATTATTTTTCTTTGTGTTATGTTTTTTAAATATATTAATTATTAAAGTTTGTTCTTTTTATAAAATATTTAATAATGTTAATTGCTATAGCTACTAAAAAGATTGGACCAATATTTTGTAGATGAATCTTGCTAAACGGAGTACTCAAGTAGGGGAACACTGGACTTTCTCATATAATAATGACAGTGCTTAATTATTTATTATAACTAATATATATTTCTAATACATATATTTATTATCAAAATTAGTAATGTACATATTAAAGGAGTAAAATGGATGTCTTTATGTAAAAACTGAAAAAGACACAACATAAAACAAGAACATTTGAGTATAACTAAAGAAGAGGGAAATTCAATGCAAAAAGCAAAAATGTATTCTAGCAAAGGATGCAAGAAAAATAATTAAAGACTAGAACACAGCTCATGCTTCTGTCATATACTGTAGAGAAGCATAACTTGAGTCATAAATAACTTGTTACCTAGTACATTGTAAACAAGCTAACTTCATTTTATGGAAAACAAGAGAAATGTGGAGAAAATTTGTGGGATTAATCCATTTAAGCTGTTTCAGGATTCATCCCACAGAATTGAGACACTGGAATATATAGTGCACAGTGAAGAAATCCCAGTGGTGTTCAAAGAAAAAAAGTCCAACAAATAACAGACTCATCAACTACATTTCAACCTACCATTTATGGACAATTAAGTATTCAATCATCTATAGAGACATTATAAAGACCACTAGATAGCCCAGGTTTAACATCTATTTAAATTATACAATATTAAGCAAATCAAGTTAATACATATACCTGTTGTTTTAAATCTCTCTAATTGGAATATGGCTGAATTTGGTTATTGCGTAAAAGCAAATGTATCATTGTTGTGTACTTCTTTGTTAATTGATCTAATAACCTCATATCAGGAATGTGTGTAAGACTCAATAGCTGAACAAGACACTGTGCCACAGTGTGGTATCTTTTGAACTAGGTGGTTCCAAAGTTTAGAAGGAATTATTGATTCCATCTCAAGATGATTTGGATCTGGAATGTCCATTTGGAACATGGAAAATATAAAAAGACACATTAACTATTATGAGCATCAGATAACGAAAATAGATACTGAGGAATGGTATACAATGTTTAATATTCATGACATTTGCTCAGTGGTTTAACCAAACACAGGGAAAAGTGAATGAATTGATTACAGAAAACAATAAGAAAGTTAGGGGAAAATGTTATATAGAGAAATTATTTGCACTGTTTATGAGAGTTATGTGTTAACTGCCATAACCAGTTCATTAGGCGATATAAAAAAGGGAAGTTGCCTAATCTTATTAATGGTAGGCAGCTAGCTAAATGATAATGTCTTCACTGTAATTCAGAGGCTCCTCTAAACTGACAGTGTGTGCAGTTGTGTAAACTAATTCCCATTAATACAGTTTGTAATTTGGGGCCTGTGACACTGCATCTTAACTGAGGCATGTGTTATTCAAAACACTGATACTCAGTGTCAGGTTCAATGAATATACATTTATGGTATTTACTGCTAGTAGATCCTGACAGAGCAATATCATACATTGGCTACTGTCAATTCAGTAGGTTCTCTGAAAGATATCATCTTCAAGGAATGCCTAGATCTACATCAGCAACACAAATCTTGAAGGCATTGTATACAGCTTCTTGCTCTGTTAAAGAATATTAATACATGTATATATGTGATGTTTTTGACATCACAACTTCAATATGTGGCCATGCCAGCCTAGACAAATGTAATGAAGACAGGAAAGTTCACCAGTACTGTACCCTGTCCTGTGTAGCTCACCAAGTGGCAATGTCCAGAAATAAGAGTAACCTAATATGTGGGTTGATAGTATTGAATAGTAACTAATTATAAGAAATGTATATGCAGAAACCTCATTTGCAATGTCACCGCTCCAAATGTCTGTTTCACTACTCAGATATGTAGCACTGTGGGTATGACTATTATAATGCCTATTTCAGTTTTTCAAAATGAAACCATGATTCAAAGTAAGCCTCAGCTCTAGGAAGTAGCTGAAAAATACATATCAGTTTTTAAAATATGTATTGATACACTAACCTTAAATTCTAAAGCATTACTAGATCAAAAAGACATTCACATTATTCAGGTTAGCAATGACATGCATAAAGCAGACTAAATCTGGAAGACCTTATCCACGATAAAAGCAGCAAAGAATCCTGTGGCACCTTATAGACTAACAGACGTTTTAGAGCATGAACTTTCTTGAGTGAATTCGTCGAAGTGGGTATTGACCCACGAAAACTCATGCTCCAAAACGTCTGTTAGTCTATAAGGTGCCACAGGATTCTTTGCTGCTTTTACAGATCCAGACTAACACGACTACCCCTCTGATACTTATCCACGATGGTTATCTTCAGATAAGTTGAACAGAAGTTGCATTTAAAGCTTTGCTTATATTATGGGGAGAATTAATTTTAATTGTACTGCTCATATACTGCCGCTTACACAGTTTTCTAAAATAGCATAGGTCTCACATGAGTGCCTTTACTTTTGCTTCATGTGTCTGTTTAGCAAAGGTGTCACCCTGATACAATGATAATCATGGCATCAAGTGGAGGACTGTTATACTACACACACACACACACACACACACACACATAAATAGGTGTTATGTACATGGTATTAATATTGTATTACCTTCATTGGAGTTGCACAAGTGTAGCAAGTCGCAAGGGTAATTCTCATTATCATTATAGTATCAATACAGCTATAGTAAAGAGAGAGTGATTATTTTCTGTCTTGCATATCCCCAACAATACTGTCAATTAAACTGAAAATAGAGTGTCACATTCTAGTCTCTTTTTACCTTTGTGCAACCTCAGTTAAGAAAATATAATTGAAGAGGTGTAATTGTCCTGCCGAGTCTGTATTACTTCCAGAAATAGTACACAATCCAGAAAGAACCAAGTTTCGCTCTCAGTATCCTGTCTGATTTTGTGGGAATGGCTTTTAGAAAAATCCTCATTTAAGTTGGACGTTGAACAAATTTATTCCGAAAGCAATTGAAGTACAGAAAACATAAAACCCCATGCCTCCATTGTATATGTTTGCTTGTCTGAATGGAAATACACATTAAAATCCCAGGAAGTCTTAGATACTGCATAAGTAACCAATTTTGCAGTTTTTAAAGGATAATAGGGGCATGTTTTGTTTTCCAGAGCAATAAATTGGCTCTTTAATGGTAATTCCCTAGTAACCCAAATGAAGAACTAGATTATTGCCAAGAAAAATCAAGTGTACCTGTGCAGTCTTTCCCTCACTAGAACAGCCTTTTTGACAGGCTAATATCCTCCATTTATAGAATCATTAAAATTAAATATTTCACTTTTTAGTGTTACTTGGACTTGATAATGCATACAGCTAGAAGTCTGTATTTAACAGCAATTTATAATAATGACAAATTAATTGATGCATAACTTACTAAACTAATTCCAATGAAATTGTGATTTCACCCAATATTTATTGTTGATTTTTTTCTTCAATTAAGAACACTTGCTGCATATTCCTAATTACTTTTAACCGGTACTCCTTCCTGTAGTTTTTTCATCATATTTCAGAAGGAAAACTAATCAATTTATATAGAAGACATGGTACAGTTACAGTGAAGTCTAATGTATCTTTACTAATTTGTCTGAATTTGCAATATATAATGTATATATTTATTTTACAAAATTACATATTGCCACAACTGTTTAATTAAATAACACCTGCAACATTATGGCTTCTGTTTCTTCCTAGAGATATACTGATGGTAAACTGTAAGAACAGAATGTAACCAATATCCAGAAATATATGGATTTTATTATAGAAACATTGAGGTAGTTATGTATTTTAATTATTCTATCTCAAACACACAAACCTCAGTATGTTTTCAACAAAAGTTGTGGAGATAAGAGCTCCTCAACTAACTTGACCCTTAGACAGATGATAATGTATTATTGTTATTTGTATTATAGTCAGCACTAGATGCCCTAATTAAGAACATTATGCTAGACACTGGCTAAACATGTAGTGAGAAACATTCTCTGAGGAACTGACAATCTTATTAGGAAAGACAGACAAAAGGCAAGAGGAGAAACAGACACACAGATGGTCTGGATATAGAATTCAGGTATCTAGGATAAGAGTTCAGTGCCCTACCCACTGGACCAAACTACTTGAAACTCTAATCTTTGTGATGACTTTCCAGAGCAGGTTCACCCTCTTATAGGAACCTTCTTCAGCATGATTTTTTAGTAGCTTCTTCTTTAACTTTGGGACAGATGTAGCTATAAGGTTTGCATTTTATATCTGACTGCTTATATCTGACTGTACCATTGTCTCTTATTAACTATATTACCATAGCATCTAGACATGGACCAGAACCTCATTGTACAAGACTCTGTACAAACACAGAACAAAAAAGACAATCCTTGCTCAAAAAGTTTATTGTCTCAGCACATATCAAGACTCAACATATGGATACGGACAGACAGGGAAGTGCAAGGTAACAATGAGACAATACTATTCAGTGATAGGCGATGCTCTCACCACACCAATGGCCTAATTGTTGCCTTCTAAGTGATGATACTTTTAGGTCTTACTGTAGTTTCCTCCTTTATTATTCCCAGAGAGAATTTTTTGGATTATTTTGTAATTGTAAGTCTGGAGTGAGAGGAAATTATCTGAGGCACCTGAACAGAGCTCAGAGCTGACAGAGTTCGCCAGGTGACTGCTGGATGTTACTACAGAAGGTTTTCATAACCTGAGAGTTTTCTTAGAGCTATATTTTACTAGAGCTACATCTGCTTTATCTCGTTTTGATTTGAGGATATTGCCATCAATGGTATAGCCACAGTCTCCAGGATTATTTCCTTTTATATCTTTTTTTTTTAATTTCTTTTGAGAGGAGAAAGATATTATTTATAAATTAGGGTCTTTGTGCTCCATCTGACTTGTTCGTTTTCCTCCTCTCTCCATATTTATATCATTATGATTATCTTTCTTATTCTGGCATCCTGACATCTCTCTTCCCCTTCCTCCTTCCCCTCCCCCATCGTTGTTGAAAACATGTAGAAAAAAACCATTAAAATGCTGCAGCCACCTCCATAAACCCCTCCATAAACATCCTCAATACAAACAATACAGTTATTTTCCCAAGGTTTTTACTGGTAAGATTTATAAATTAAAACCTTGTTTTGCCAGAATAGATCACATTGAAAATATTAATGATGTATATGATGACAACACAAGGCATGGACACAGTATTCCTTCCTAATAGTCTGCTCAGTGATTAAAAAATATAGTCATTAGAATTTGACTTCCAACATTCATCTAACAGGTAACCAATCCAAAAAAATAGAACTTAACCATTTTAAGATGTTTATACATTTGTTAAGGCAGAACAAAAGAAAGAAGCTTTGTGATTTATAGCTCTTTAATAATTTAAATAGATGGTAGGTCCTAACCAGACCTATGTGAAAAATTTCATAATTTGTCAAAATTATCTCCCTAGTTTAATTCACCATTTTTATCCACAAAATGACCCAAAATTCCAATTTTCTGTCTATCTTCAAAGTGAAAACAATTTTGCTAGACATTCAGAAATTTCATAAAAAATATGACCAATTATGGCAAAACAAGAAAATCCTCACATTTTAAGTACATTGAAAATATTTTGCACACCTCTAATCCTCATAATTTATTTTCAAAGCAAGATCAGTTGCCAGCATGACTAAGCCTTACATAGCACTGTTAATTACCATGGCTCCTGCCAGATGTATTGTAAAATGTGTAGTGTTAAACTCTAATGGCTCAGTTTCTCTCTGTGAAAAAAGGACAGTATTCAACAGATTGATCAGATATTTTGAAGAGGCCAGTGTCAACTTCAGGACATAGATAATATGGAACTATTTTGTACCGAAGATAACATTTGTGGAATATCAGCAGGTTAAATGTGAATACTTTACCAAGCTGCAGTATGAAATAGGGGGAAAAAGACAAATGACCCAAAGTTGTACTGCATATATGGTGAGCCTGATTTTCAGAGATACAGAGCACCTTCAGCTCTCATTGCCTTCAGCATCCTGCTGTCACTTGCACAACCTCCTTGACATGCAGAGGTGTAACTGTGGGATGAATTTGTTCCCACATGTATACCCAGTAAGATTTTTCTAATGGATCCAATAATGATAACTAAACATATGGGAAAATACACATATCACAACCCACAGGTAATATATGATACACAATTGTCCTATTACAGGTTATGATAAAACATGAATGGAAAGTACTATGGTTGGATGCTGCCATTTAAATAGTGAAGTGAATTTCTGTGCCTCAAAATTTCTGCCATTGTAAAATAATAATAGGAATATAGAAATTTCCAGATTAGATTGTGCTAGTGGTTCATGTAGTTCAATATTCTGTCTCTCACAGTAGCCAGTAGCTGATACTTCAAAGAAAAATGCAAGAAACACCAAAGTGGCTGATTCAGAGATAGCTTCTCCTACAGGGCAGGCTATCTCCTAATACCTGTCAGTTAATAGTTGGCTCACAACCTGCAGCATAAGTGTTTATATCCCTTTAGCACATGTCTAATGTAATATGCAGATTGGGATAAGTAAAGAGAACATCAGAGATCTCATCAATTTGAATGAATTCAAACCAATGGGGCCAGATACTATTCACTAGAGGGCACTGAAGGAATTAGCTGAAGAAATCTTGGAGCCACTGGAAATAACATTTACGAACTCACGGATGACAGGAAAAGTCCCAGAAGACTGGAGAAAAGCTAACATAGTGTCTATCTCTGAAAAAGGGGGAAAGAAGGAGCTGGAGAACTATAGACCAGTCAGGTTGACTTTGATACCTAGTCTGTAGATCTCCAGCTCCTCCTTTTCCCCCTTTTCAGACTGATACTCCTAGAGCAAAGTATAAAAGATGTAATCTGTGAATGCCTGGAGGATGAATGGGTAATCACTAGCAGCCCAAATGGATTTGCCAAGAACAAATCATGCCAAATCAGCTTGAAAACCATCTTTAAAAGAGTAACTGATTTGGTGGATAGGGGGAATGCAATGGACATAATATACCTGGATTTCAGCAAGGCTTTGACATTCTGATAAGCAAGCTGGAGAAATGAAGGCTCAAGAGAACTACCATTAGGTTGATACATAATTGGTTAAACAAACACAAACAAATAGTAACTATTAATGGAATGATGTCAGTTTGGAGGGAGGTCTCAAGTTGTGCTCCACAGGGATCTGTTCTGGATCCAGTATTGTTTAACATCTTTATTAATTATCTGAATGTATATAGAGAGAGCATACTGATCAAGTCTGCAGATGACACAAACTAGGGGAGTTGCAAATACTTTGGAGGATATAGCTAAAATTCACTGGGATATTGCTAAATTGGAGAATAGTGCTATAGACAACAAAATAAATTTCGATAAAAGACAAATGTAAGGTACTACACTTAGGGAAGAAAAAACAAATGCATAAATACAGAATGGGGGGAAACTGGCTTAGCAGCAGCACTACTGAGAAGGATCTGGGAGCTGTGATGGACAACAACCTCAAAATGAGTCAGCAATGTGATGTTATTGCAAAGAAAGCAAATGCTATTTTAAGTTGAACTAACAGAGGCATAGGATGCAACTCACACGAGGTGATAGTACCACTCTGCTTGGTGCTGGTTAGGCCTCAGCGGGAGTACTGTATCCAATTCTGGTCACTGATCTATAGAAAGGATGTAGAGAAACTGGAAAGGATCTAGAGGTGAGCGACAAAGATGAATAATGAGATGGAATTCAAGCCATGTGAGCAAAGGCTTAAAGAATTGGGTATGTTTAGTTTGGAAAAGAGAAGATTGCAGGGATATATGGTAGAGGTCTTAAGATACTTGAAAGACTGTCAGAAAAAAAGATGGAGAAAGTTGTTCTTTTTTGCCAGAGAAGGCAGGATAAGAGGTTCAAACTACATTGTAGCAAATTTAGATTAAACCTCATGAAAAACATCCTAACTGTGAGAACAGTAGGACAATAGAACGGGCTGGCTCAAGAACTTGAGGAAGCATCTTCTAGGATGGTTTAGACACAGCAAATCCTGCATCATGTCAAAGGGTTAGACTGGATGACCCCTCTGATCCATTCTAACCCTATAATTTTATGATTCTAACTGGACATCCTCATTATCAATATAAGTATCTAAACTTTTTTTTTAATCTTACTAAAATCCTGGTCTTGCAGCAGTTAGTTCCACAGGTTTATTATGCACAATGTAAAAAGTCAGTCTTTTTTATTTTTTTAATTTATTGACATTCAATTTCACTGACTGTCCAATAGTTCTTTTACTGTGAAAAAGGGTTAATAGGAGCACCTGATTTATCTTCTTTAGTTACAATATATTAGTTTGTATACCTGTATCAGGTTCCACCTAAGTTGTCTCTTTTACGAGAAACTGCACCTGCTTTTTAATCTCTTCCCCATTGGAAACTATATTCCATGTTTGTAAACATTTTTGTAAACTTTATTCCATGTTTGTAAATATTTTTGTGAACATTTTTGTTTACAAACATCAATTTATATAATGCTATTATATTTTTGCAGGCTTATTTATGCATACTAGCCATCTCTTTTGTTTATTGAACACCATGCCTCGGAGAAAATGTTTTCATTGAGTTGCTAACAGTGGGGCTGTAGGACTGGCCTACATCCAGATTTCATAGTGGAATAACCATTTCAGTTAGATGTGGGTTTTTTATTTGTTTGTTTGTTTTTAACCAACAGTTATACTGGTAAAATTCCAAGTACGGACACAGTTATACTAGTATACAAATGCCTTATACTTGCACAGTTTATTCCCCTTTTCAAATGGGAATAGCCATATCGGTAAAAGCAAATTTATATTGATGTAAGCAGTTTTGGAATTAGATTTTATCAAAAAATATAGGTAAACATTGATTTTCCAGCACACACGCAAACTTACAAAAAATATTTCCATTTATGATAACTGAAACTGACAGATAGGTAAAGTATGTAAAATGCTGCTTGAGAACTTAGATTTTGACTTAAGAATATTTACTATCTGTACCTTGGCATGTGATGTTGGCATTTTGTATTTTAACATTTATAAAGCTTGAACTTTTTGAATCTCAGCATCTACTGTCATTCAATATTTATTGCTGAGAGGGTCTCAGAGCTTGGGCTGCAGCCCAAGCCCAGAAATCTACAAAGCAATGAAACAGCCCTACAGCCTGAGCCAAGTATGCCCAAGTCAGTAGATATGGGCCAGCCATGGGTTTTTATTTGCTGTGTAGACATACCCTGAGAATCCAAAAAAAGTTTCTGATTTATTCTGATATAGTTCTAGACTAATCTTCCAACATTTATTGCTGCTCTGTCCACACAGAAGTTCATTATTGCTTGTTGCATGAGGCTGTATTTTTAGGAGTATGAAACTATTTGAAGATTTAGAATTTCATGTCTCATCTTTATATAGGGCCAAATGTCACCATCACTTACTTCTGTAGACTTAACTGAACGTGTAATGGTGATATTCAATGTTCACTACCTAATCCTTATTACTAAATAACATCATGGTGACCTTCCACAAGTAATCAATAACCTTTTATTGAACTACAAAAGTAATCTTCATTGTTTCTACTCCCATTGAAGTCAATGAACATAAGAACGGCTGCACCGGCTCAGACCAAAGGTCCATCTAGCCCAGTATCTGTGTACCGACAGTGGCCAAAGCCAGGTGCCCCAGAGGGAGTGAAGCTAACAGGCAATGATCAAGTGATCTCTCTCCTGCCATCCATCTCCATCCTCTGACAAACAGTGGCAAGGAACACCCTTCTTTACCCTTCCTGGCTAATAGCCATTTAGGGACTTAGCCACCATGAATTTATCCAGTTCCCTTTTAAACATTGTTATAGTCCCAGCTTTCACAACCTCCTCAGGTAAGGAGTTCCACAAGTCAACTGTATGCTGTGTGAAGAAGAACTTCCTTTTATTTGTTTTAAACCTGCTACCTATTAATTTCATTTGGTGACCCCTAGTTCTTGTATTATGGGAATAAGTAAATAACTTTTCCTTATCCACTTTTTCAACATCACTCATGATTTTATATACCTCTATCATATCCTCCCTTAGTCTCCTCTTTTCCAAGCTGAAGAGGCCTAGCCTCTTTAATCTTTCCTCGTATGGGACCCTCTCCAAACCCCTAATCATTTTAGTTGCCCTTTTCTGAACCTTTTCTAGTGCTAGAATATCTTTTTTGAGGTGACGAGACCACATCTGTACACAGTATTCGAGATGTGGGCGTACCATGGATTTATGTAAGTGCAATAATATATTCTCAGTCTTATTCTCTATCCCCTTTTTAATGATTCCTAACATTTTGTTTGCTTTTTTGACTGCCTCTGTGCACTGCGTGAACATCTTCAGAGAACTATCCACGATGACGCCAAGACCTTTTTAAATTATCGTTGAAAATTCAGGTGAAGGAGAACCATGACCCTATATGAAGATGCATATGCTGAGGGAATTCTGTGCAACTGGACATGCACAGAATTCATATCCTGCACAGATTTTTTTTTTCTGCAGAAAATACATTCTGCTGGAGAGAAGCTGCAGTTACACCTTTTGACCACCAGCAGCTGTTGTGGCACCAGAACAGACAGCAGCTGCACCTGGGTGTGAGCAGCTCCAGCTGTGGACAGGGAAGGGAAGAGACTGCTTTCCTCACAGCACCCTTTTAGGCCAGGTCAGGTGGCACAGGTTATGGGGGAAAGATAGCATGTGGCACGTGGGGCTAATGTGGGAACAGACTGGAGTGGGTGCTGAATGGGAGTGGGAATGTAGGGACATATGTGGACAGGGGTGGGGGGTGGCTGAGCAGGGGTTCAGGGACCCATGGCAGAAGGGACTTGTGAGTGGGGGTGCAGAGACATAAGGGGACGGGGAGGGGGTTGCTGAGTGGGGGGTGCAAGGATACATGAGGAGAGGAGGGTGCAGGGACATACAGGGACAGAGCAGATGTGCCTGACTGAATGAGAAAGGCAGGGGAAGGCAGGGTTTGTATGGAGGAGGCTCCCTAATAATCCACCCCCAATAAAAATTATCCATACTTCTTCCACCCACCAACAGCAACCCTCCAAGTTCATGCCCAAGCTCCTTCCCAGAAATTACTTCTCTCTCTCTCAGCTCCTTCATAACCCTGATGCAGCCAAGCTTTTGCATTACTTCTGAGGATGTGGGAAATATGTTTATGTAGTTTAGTTTAAATGAATTATTACTCAAAGTTCTGTATTAATATGATAGTAAGGAATCAGTCTGTCAAAAAAACATAACCAGAATTTTTGTTGTTGTGTGTATGTGACGTTCCCCGGGTGTTATCTAGATCAGTGATCTGCTAGAGTACTCCAATCCTTGACTCTGGGAGCCAGCCTTACCCTGCTCTGCTGTGAGAACTGCCACTCCAGGCTGTTCACGCACAGCCTCTGGCATGTAAGCTGCTCCCAGCTACATAAGTGAGCACTTTTGGCCAGCCGCTGCTTGGATTGTGCAACCAAATGACATTAGCCAATATCTCCAGTCCCAGACACAACCCTAGGAACCTCTGTCTTGCAGTGTCCAGTTATGCTCAAATTTATATGAGTTCACCAATTTAACAAAGCAATTCATATATACCAGGCTTCTTATAACAAGGGGAGTCTCTGACATGCTTCAAACCAAACGCATTGCTTCAGATATAATAAACAAAAACACATTGATTAACTAAAAAGATAACTTTTAGGTGATTATAAGTGTAAGCAGAGTCAGGATGAGCTGTACCCTGACATCTGGTGGTGAATTATGGGAAGTGTGAAAAGAATGTCCGGAATGTGAAATCTCAAATATTTGCATAGGCACACCCAGCAAGGAGCCAGCAAGGAGCCTGGGAATGGCTATTTTGACATTTCTGGGATCCCCAATTTCTTCATTATTGGGGCAGGATAAATAAAGTGTTGCCACCTGATTATGTGAATGAGGAATACGAGACTGCTTTATAACAGAAATGTCTCAATATAAATTAAATGACACTTGCTAGACAAGGGACATGGGTTCCAAAACCCAGTGAACTGAGAGAGGTTGAGGACAGGTATCTGTGCCTGGTGGTGCAGTCTCCTTGTGGATCCAGCAGCACCAGTTCCATCCCCTCCTCTCTCCACTGTGGAATGTCAGAATTGATTTTTTATTTCCTTAAGAATCTAGATGCAGGTTGCTGGCTGAACTCACTTTTGACTAATGGTGCACTAGCACTGGGGCTCCCCTACTATGTGCTGAGATCACTAAGAGCTGAAATCACAAAAGAGCTGAAATTACTGAGCTGGGAGCACTGAGTACTGTGCTAACTAGTGGGGGAGCCTGAAGCATATACTGCGGAACAGAGCAGCTGGCGGAGTGGAGCAGTTTGTGGGATGGCTGGGGTGGATCACGGGACAGCTGGTGGAGCGGAGCGGTGGCAGAGTGGAGTATCTGTGGACAGGTGGAGCGGCCCACAGAGCGAGTGGAGCTGAGCAGTTTGCAGGGACAACTGGAGCAGCTCATGGGGCAGCTGGTGGAGTGGAGCAGTTTGTGAGGACGGCTGGAGGAGCAGAGTGGAGCAGCCGATAAGGCGGAGCAGTTTGTGGAGAAGGCAGAAGCAGAACCCACGGAGAGGCAGGGCAGTTGGCCCTGGACCACGTAAGGTACCCTTTCACCCAGGCTGGGGGAGGGACCTCTATAGATAGACTCTTGAATTCTGGGGTGGCATTGACCAGAGAATTTTGGGTTATTGGACTTTGGAGTGATTGGACTCAAGACGCTAAGGGGAAAAGGACATTGCCAAATGTACTTGGGGGTGGGTTTTTGTTTATGGTTGTGTGTTATAACTCTGTTTGTGGTGTTTCTCAATGGGATGCCGCATTGATTCCTTCCTTTATTAAAAAGATTTTGCTACACTTCAGACTCCGTGCTTGCGAGAGGGGAAGTATTGCCTCCTAGAGGCGCCCAGGAGGGTATGGTATGTAAGTGTCCCAGGTCACTGGGTAGGGGCTTGAGCTGGTTACGCATTGTGTTACTGAAACGGAACCCCTGGATACTGAACCCGGTCCTTGTTGCTGCCAACTCAGAGGGGCAGAAGGGTTACATAAGTCAAAGCACAAGAAGTCAGATTTGGTCAAATGAAATAAAAGCAAAAGGCATTTTAAGCTGATCGTAACAGTTTCAGTGCCCTTACAAACAAGGATGCTTCTCACCATAGTCTGGCTGGTTGCCTTTCAGCCAGGCTCACTCCATTGATTAGCACTTCAGTTGCTTGGTGGTGGTGTATGTAGATGGAGGTGAAAGAGAGAGAGCATAGCAAACATCTCTCCCTTTTATCATGTTCCTTCTTCCCTCTTGGCTGTGCCCCCCATTCAGAGTCAGGTGAGTGTTACCTCATTGTAGTCCCAAACTGACCAAGGGAAGGGAGGTGACTCACACGACAGTCCAATAGATCCTTTGTTGCTACCTAGGCCAGTGTCCTTTGTTCCTGTGAGGCTGGGCTGGGTTTGTCCCTGATGAGGTGTGAACTGCCCCACTGTTTCTAGAGAGTTTTACCTGGGCTTGTTTTAAACCATGAGAACACATTTTCAGCCTCATAACTATATATATGAAATTACAATCTATAGCATTACTATGACAACAATGCTTAGTGCATCATGAGACTTCCAAAGACATCTGACGTGACAAACCTTGCATTGGATAAACACAGTCATATTATAAGGATGATAATGGGGGTGCAGAGTGTTTCCTTGAGTTACAGAGTGTCACATTGTATCATTAGAATCATTACAAACATACTTTCTGACAGGTATTTTGAAATAAGTTACCAAAATAATTGAAACTGGTGTGACTATATTGTGTTATTTTGACAAATAAAATATGCAGAATTTTGCACAGAATTTTTTATTTTGGGGGGCAGAATTCCCCCAGAGATAATATGCTTTAAAAGTCAGAAAAGACACACTTTAGGCCAGATTCTCCACATCTCCATTGACAAGTAGAAATTTTCAGCAGTGGTCAGGGACTAATATATAATGCATGCCTGTAGCAAGGGGGCATGACCGACCTCACAGATGGCCAGAGGGACAGCCGCGACCACTCCCTGGTGGGCAGACCAAGACACCCATGCCTGCCCCACCAGAAGCATAGGGGCGGGACAGGAACCAGAAGTGTAAAAGGTAGGCCCTCCAGCTCAGTTGGAGAGGAACTGCTGGAGGAGAAGGATGTCTCTCACCCTCTGCTGGAGATGAGACAGTGACCGCTACAGTACCCAAGACTGGGCAGGGACTGCCAGAGCTGCCAGGTGCTGGAGACATCAAGGAGTTCCTGGGGCTGCCATTAGTTGTTTATCCCAGTCAGAGGAATGACAGCCCTAGGACCTAGATATCCTCCCCTCTCAAATGGGAATGAAGGAAGTAGCCCAGGGGAGCCAAGTATAGTTCGGCTGTGTTGCTAACAGTTGGCCAACATATAGCAGTTGGATTTCTGTGCTGACCTAGTGGCAGACTACTCTGCTATTGTTAGGGCCCTGGGCTGGGACCTGGTGGAGTTGGGTGGGCATGGGTCCCTCTACCTCCTGCCAGCGGAACCAGAGATTGCAGGCTCCACACTCTAGGCCAAGAGGCTTGTGTTCGTCGGCGATCCACTAGAGCCAGGACCCCTGACTGTTTGGTGCTCCACCCTGCCTGATGACGTGGGCTTATAGCAGGGGTCAGAAACCTCTGGCACGCGGCTCGCCAGGGTAAGAACCCTGGCAGGCCGGGCCACTTTGTTTATCTGACATGTCGGCAGGTTCGGCCGATTGTGGCTCCCACCGGCTGCGGTTCGCCAGAGACAGGCCAGAGACTCCTAACTGCTTGCAGCCCCACCATGGGTGACGACCTGGGTTTATAGACATTGCTGCTCAACCCTGGTTTTAGGCCAGAGCCCTCTAATGGTTCAGTGACCTACCCAGTCAGAGGGCCTGGGCCCCTAGACACATTATTGCTCTACCCTGCTGAGTGGCCGAGACCCCGGTGCTAATTCCTCCTCAACTGTTCCCTTCCACAGGCCTTGTAGCAAGGGGCATGGCCTCCCTCCCAGACGGACGGAGGAACAGCCGTGACTGCCTTACAATGCCACTGTTCCTTATTACATTCTAATAAATATGCTCTTGAAGACTCTTCCTCAAGTACAATGAAACTGCAACAGAAATGTAGTAACTCCCCTTATTGTCATAATTTATATGCAAATAGCAATAATCTTAGGTTAAAAAAAAATTTTTTTGTAAAACAATTAAATCTGATGCATGTTATAAGGTAAACAAACCTCTGAAGCATGAATAAAACATAAATGTAGAAGAGATATGTTACACTCTCAGTCATTTTATTGGCATGAAGACATTTTAATGAACCTGGCCTCTGCAGCTTGTAAACTCAGCTACTCTAAAACCATCTCAAGGGCAACATTGGTGTACTGGAAAATGTCACTCCAGCATGTGCAATGAACATGTAGTTAATGTATATTGTAGTTTATGAAGAACTACATACTGTGTTCTAATTTTAAAAACTGCACAAAAGCATATTATTAACTACATTATAGCTCAGTGGTTTGAGAATTAGCCTGCTAAACCCACAGTTGTGAGTTCAATCCTTGAGGGCCCCATTTGGGGATTGGTCCTGCTTTGAGCAGGGCGTTGGACTAGATGATCTCTTGAGGTCCCTTCCAATCCTAATAATCTATGATTCTATTACAAATATATTTTAACGTAAACTATCTATTTTTTAATTGTTTCGTTAAGAGAAGAGAGAAATCTTTGATTAGGAATTCTGTTCAGTTTAGTGAATTGTATTACACAAAAGCAAAGGTGTTTAACACAGTTAAGAGAAAAAAAAAATCTAAACAAAATCCTCAGGTTGTGTTTTCCATAACAGCACAGAGAGTGGAGAGTTTTATTTATTTATTTTATTTTTTGTAGACATTTCCATTTTTAAGAATGGTTAAAAGGAATGTAATATAAAAAATTAAGGTTTTAGCCATGTTAAGTAGAATCTTGAAGAATGGCATCATGGCTTCTGCAAGGAAACAGGCATATATGTTTCAAATATATCTATGTATCTAGACCAACTAATCTTGATGAAACTGACCTTGAAATAAATAGGTGTGTTTACTAATGTTGGAGTCAGATATACTGTAATTCACTGAGGTTTTGATTTTATTGTGTGAAAATAATTGGTCGTCTGCCATGTATCGGAAAAGGGAAGTTGGAGTTTAATATTTACAGAATCTCTGTCTGATATACTAGAGAAAATGAGAATGGTCACTAGAGGTATTCCAAGTCACTCAGCTAGACAACTGGGGTGAAATCAGTAAGACTTTTGCCATTGACTTTGGTGGGGCCAGGATTGAACCCTGGTGGATATCACTTGGGTGGAGAGAGGGATGTTATTAGAATTATTTTGGAAAGTGTTTTAGTCCCTGTTCACCATTAGTAGGGATTGTAGCATGAGACTATAGATGGGGCCACTTTGGAGACCATCTAGAAGCTGGAGCTCATGCAGAATAGAGCTTAGTATTACTGAGCACTGTCAGTCACAAAAAAGTGCATTGCACCACCTGTCCTAGGAGTCCACTGTCTCCTCTTTGATTTTGCCTGAAGTTCAAGCTGTTGACTCTAATATATAGCTGGTACTTGGCTGGCTAAGATATTGCTTCTTTCCTTATATGCATAAAGGTTATGTCATGTGGTTAAATTAATATTGTTGTAGAAACCTTTAAATTTGCGTATCAAACTAAGTTTTTAAGCCTTAATGTTGCTGTTAGGACATCACAGTTGCATTAATGTTTTTTTACATTTTACAATTATGTCATGAACAGACGGCTGATTGTACCTCTGTCCTTTTCTGGTCTCTCTGAGTGCACCCTTTTAAGTGCTATGGATCATGCCATTACAGATTAGGTACCTAATATTTTTTGTTAATCTAATTGTCTCTTCAGGTGCCTAAATACAAGAATCAAACTCACTGGGATTCATAAGACCCCTGATCAGCTGCCTTGAGTCCTGTTGGCACTTAAAATTGCTGAGTGCCTAAATTATGGCTGTAAAGATTCTCTGAGTGCCTACGTTTCTCTCTCTGGGAATGTGCACTGCAGCCCTACACCAAACATCCAGATGCCTAAGCCCCAGAGTGATTCATGAACCAGGGGAAGATAGACATTCCTTTGTCTAACTCACTTGCAGGGCTAGATCCAGTAAGTTTGCTTAGAGATTGCTGACAAGATCAGGGCCTTACAGGTATGCTTATACAGAATGGTAAAGGGAGGAGGAACTCCCTCTCTCATAAATTTGGCTCAGTGATTAGAGTACTCATCTGGGATGTGGGAGATCCCCAGCTCAAGTTTCCTTCCCCCATCCACCTGGAATGGAGAAGAGATTTGAATTGGCATCTGCCATGTCTTAGGTGACTGTCCTCATTGCTGGGCTATGGGACATTGTGTTGTAGGGCTCCTTCATTCTCTCTGGGAAAGCTATTCCATTTTGGGTATGAACTGGGTCTTCCCAGGTGAGTACACGAAGGACCAGGTTACAGAATCATTCTCATGTTTTTTTCTCTTTTTGGCCCAATGGTTCGTTTATTATTTATCTAGACTGGAGCAGCTTCAACAGGAGAGACTGGAGGAATCCCACCTCAGAATATTCCATAGCCCAGTGGTTAGGAAATTTACTGAGAGTGTTCAAATCCCTTCTCTCCCACAGGTGGAAGGAGAACTCAAGGTGAGTACTCTAACCACTTCACTAAAAATATGAGGGAGGTACTCCTTCTGCCCTGCCCCCTGCTTCTTGCTAAAACGGAGGAGGGACCTAATGGCCAGAGGGCGTTTGCAGCTGAGAGTCCGAAGCACAGGGAAGTACCTCCCTGCAGCTTGGATTGAGACAAAAGAAAGGTGAGGCTTATCAACATCCCCTCAACTTGGCATATCCTAGTGGCTTTTTTAGGCAAGGAGCCACCTAGTGTACTTGCTTTTGTGAATCCCATTCTGAAAGTCCTGTCTCTCCCACTTCCGCACAGAGAGCCAAAGCACCAAAGCTCAGGCCTTTTCAATTGCAAGTAATTTTCTAGGTGCCTAAATGCTATTTGCGGCAATGTTGAACAACGCCATGCTCCCCCCAACTCTTAGACTGATTGGGTTTGGGATTGATCCTTTCTTCATGAGTTTGTGAGTTTATTAGCAAAGAGAACAAGGCATTGGAAAAGCTAAGTTAGATAGGTTTCATTCCTGAGTTAAAGGAAAATAACCAAACCAACTTACCTTCTGTTAAAAAAACAATATCATGGAAAGCTTGGGACACAGACTAGTCCCAGTTTATCTCTCTCAATATCTCTCCCAGACTGCTTTTCCCTTTTAGGAAAGTCAGGTTTTCACCAAAGGAAACAAAAACACACACATCACACTCTGAGTCTGCGTCCAATTATTATATTGCTCAATTATCTTTGTTACAGTGCCCAGGAATGATGTCTTCCTTTTGCCTCAGACTTTCCCTCTTCTCATCCCCATGCAGCCAGGGAGGCCATCTTAGGGTATGTTTACTGAGAAGCTAGACACCCATGACTGGCCCATGCTAGCCTATTCAGGCTCATGAGGGTTGGGCTTCAGCGCTGTTTCACTGCTGTGTAGACTTCTGGGCTCAGGCTGGAGCCCAGGCTCCAGGACCCAGCAAAGTGGAAAGGTCCCAGAATCTGGGCTCAAGCCTGAGCCCTGAAATCTACACAGCAATGAAACAACCCTGCAGCCTGAGCCCCATAAGCCTGAGTCAGATGGCACAGGCCATCCACGGGTTTTTCTTTGGTGTGTAGACATACCCTAACAAAATGCCCCTGTGATGGTTGCTTCCTTGTTTGGCACTTAGATCCATTCCTCTTTAATAGCCTGGAGTCATGAATTTTGCTACTCTGGGGGACTGTGCTGAAACTATCTGCTCTCGCCGGATGTTCCAACACTCCATTTCAGAAATCCTATAGATAAACTACATTTTGGGTTATAGTTCAACATATCCTACTGAGCCCCGTCTACATTTATCAGAGTGTACAATTTCCATAAACATAAACTTCATGTAAAACTAGTTAATTTTGGTTAAATATGACATCTACGCAATGCAACTCTGTAAAAGGAAGGAAATACCAGGTTACAGAGAGCATTTTAAATGTATCCTAAAGCCCACACTGCCTGATTCCACCAGAAGTGACAGGTTCTGAACCTCCACAAGACCTTTTCTTCTGCCTCCAACAGCTAAGGAAACACACTGTACATAATACATTAATCTCCTTCACAGTATAAATGCTGGATCTTAACTACAAGCTTAGCAACACCAGCAAATATTCAGTGTTGACATATGTGCACTGATTAAGTGTGTGGTGTGTTTTGGGTTTGAGGAAGAATGATGTTGTTAAGGTTCTGTGTAATGTGTTGCGTACAGTGTGTTTTCAAGTATGAGCTAACAATGTTTACGCTGGAGAACAAGTTGCTATAGGAGCTACCTAGATTTCCCTTACCTACCTTATAAAGCTCTGTCTACAGAACCTTCTGTGAAGACTGAAACTAAGAAATCTAATACCCTGGTGCTGAAAAGTTTGCAGCCTTTTTCTCCAGTAACTAGGGTTTACTTCAATGCCTCACTGATTTTGAATTGGATGTAATGATGAAATAAGAGTAAGATTCTTGTAAAACAGAATATGATTTTAATATACCTTAAAATCTACATGGCCTCAGTTTTCTTGTGTGTTTTCGGAGAGATGGTGAAAGCCAATAAATGGCTTTTGAAAAATTAAAACTAGACACTATGAAGAAGGAAGATAACTCTTTTGTTACCATAAACCAATAATATTATAAATTTTGCAACAACTTAGGAATTATGTATTACAAAAGCAAACATCAAAATCCAAAATGCCAATCAAAAGAAGTACATTGAGGGAAATCTTCTGGTTCAGTAGAAGTAAGGATGACTTTTATGCTATTCTGTCCTCTAATACAGGATTTAGTTCTTTGAGGTCAAACTCTTCCCACAAGTATTTTGAGATTAAAGAGATTGAGTCGGCCTACCAAATAGCTAACAGAGTAGGCCAACTGCCATCCTGAATATGAGGGAGTTGGGAAGCAAAAATGACTGAAAATGTTTCATAAAAAAAGATAGAAAGAGTTGAAATTTGTTAGGCCTCATTTCCATTTTTGAAAATCTTGACCTAGAATATTTTGAAAAAAGTGCTATCACAGAGGCTGCCAGGGGGAATGAACTGAATGAGAGCACACACAATCTGGGAAAAGTTTGTCTTGGGTTGCACTGGAGGACACTGGTAATAATGAAGGCCTGAAACCAGCCCTTACATTTTTTGTTATTTTAAAGTACTTCTACCTAGTTACACCAATTTAAACCTAGAATAATTCCATTAATTTAATCAGAAATACAGTAGTCTGTACTAGGTCAAGTGTAACACTGACAGATGCTGGTTGTCACCAGGCAGGATCAAATCTGAGACCACTGGAGTTTAGTGCATGAGCATCTACTGCAAGAGATAAAAGCCATATGGCCCATAACTAAGGCTGTAGAGCAGTCTTATTATTCTCTCTAGAAGTAGTCTCGTTGCCACTAGATGGGACAGATTACCACACCCAGGAGCTGTGGGGGTTACACAAGACAATCAGAATTTGGCCCATTGTCCCTGATTATAAACTGCTCTGTCAATGAGATTGGGTCTTATTTTTCTAAATTCAATCATCTAGAAAGCTGTGCTCTGTTCAGTATCTAATAGCTGTAGACAGATCCATTAGGTTTGCTAGAGAATAATGCTATCATGGATTTCTCTTTCTTTCTTTTATCTAGAAGGCAAAAGTTAGCAAGCTTGCAGGAACCAAAGAAAGCACCTAAGATTTCACACTTGCATTTTGGTTTCAGAGCGTTTTGCAACTATATTCAGTTTCATTGTAGATGCCATCACTAGGAAGTGATTAACAGGAGTTTTGCAGAGCTGTATACCTATGCTTAATTATACTTTGAATAGCATTTTCCTTTGATTAACTTTTATTCAGTAAATTAGGTACACTTTGAGAGCAAGATCAAATATGAATCTTTTTAAGAAACTATGTGAGGGCTGGGTTCCATGGCTATCTATATTTGGTTCATATAAACCACATCTGTCAAGTGAATAGCATCCTTTTTATTCTGTATGGATAAAAATAAAGTCTACATGACTTCTACTGGGAAAATTCTACTTTTCATGGTATCTCTGTGTAGGGATATTTTTGAAAATAAAGGAAAATAAATAGGCTAACTCTGCAGTATTGGAAGAAAACAACAAGAAATCATGGGTTTCTGTTCTATATAATGGTTCTTTTCGTCTTATTGATCCATTAGAGTATAAATGGAAAATCTACCCCACTCCCCTGGTCTTTACACACAAAGTGTTGATTTATTTATTCCAGTATCCTGAAGGTAAAAGCAAGAGATATTTAAAGGGAACTTGGATTAGTCTTTATAATCTCTTTACCAACATAAAATACACCAACATATAAAAACCCAGTGCAATTCCTATAGGAATGTATGGGTTAGGTCTATATCCATATTCAGAGGGGGTCCTCTTGTGGTGAAAGTTACCACTCAGTGTCAGAATGAGTGACACAATCTGTCCCTAAGCTAATAACCAGTAGCTTCTAATAGATGTGGGAAGATTCTGATTCATTTAATCATATTGAAACAGTATCTTACACTAAGAATCGTCCAACTGAAATCAATGAGGCAACTTGTGAATAGGGTAATAAATGCTTAGCTTGAGTAAGTGATCAGAACCTCTCTGACAGCAACCTTCCAAATGCAATATATAGGTATTTTCTGGGGTGATTTTCAAAGCTTATTAGTACCTCGAGCTTCCATTCTCTTCATTGAAGGATGCAGGTGCTCAGTACAGAATTTCAGGGAGTCAGGCTTTTCTTCTCTACAGTGAAAAACAGTCTCTACAGTTGAAGTGTTGTATGCAGAAGAGCACTAATGCACATCATAACAATGGCCCAGATTGTGATCCTTCTGTTCACAGTTATGAGCAGTTCCTTATACAGGTGATGCTGTTGATTTCAATAGGATTAATGAGAGTAAAGGATTCAGTTTCTCTTAATGTTTCTTACATCCAGATCTGTTCTACATCTGTTTTACTGCCTAAAATAGATGTAGAAGAGGAAATATTAACATACAGGTGAGATGGCACTTTTTATAGTTACCACAAGAGTTAACAAAATCTTTAATTCAAAATCTAACTTAGTAAATGAACAAAATTGTTACCATGTGCTCTTGTGGGCTCCTGAAAGTAATGTCACATCAGTGAAAACTGACCTGAGAAAATTCGTCATAATCTGCAAATGTAAAGTCTTAATATTAGAGAACCTTAAGTGAGTCTATGAGTTACAGAAACATCTTTGACATAATGCTATTTCTACCTAAAGTAATAAAATCCATGAACTAGAAAAGAAGGCAAATTCTGATTTGGGTATGAAAATCAAGAACTCCAGGACTCTAATCCCACTTCTGAAAATACCTCCCTTGATGGCTTTTGACAAATCACCCAAGACTCTATCCTGCACACACATACATATTTGGCCAAGATTAATTGACCAGATAAAATTGTTAAATAGAATTTATATTAGATATTATAGTGTATAATTTGTGTTGTATTAATTTATGATTACTAACAATATGCTAAGATGTGTGGAAACTGCTGCTCATACAGCAGAATTTTTCTTTATTATAGCTCTGAATGTGCCCATTAAACTTAAGGGGAAACTGAAAGAAGAGATGTAGGAAATTACAGAGCTCTTTAATGTTTTTTTCTGTTTATAAAATGGGATCATAATAATCTCTATGTGCATATAAATAACCCCATGCAAATCACAAATACAATTGCAACTAAAAACCCAAACTCCTAGCAGAAGTGTGTGTGCCATGAAAGTTAACAATTTTGGTATCTGTTGAATCAAGTAGGAAAACCAAAATCAGATGTGAGAGCCACTCCCCACAGAAAACACCTTGCCATCAGATTTTGACTGTGCAGCTCTGGGATTTCTAATAAAGAACTTCCTAGCTAATCAGAGTGTTAGGACTGAATAAGGAAAAATAAATGGCCTGTCTTAAAAAAGCCAGAACCAGAATCACTCTTTATACTTCAGGCTTTATAAATAAAAAATCTGTACCCAGAAACAATTTAGAAGCCAGTGTAGTCTTTGGAGCATTGATCTGTGGAGCATTCTTCCTATGGAAAGGCTTTTATTGACTTCAGTACAAGTAGATCAGGCCCCAGGAGCAAAACACTGTTTATCTGGCGCCTGCACTGTAGGCTCTCAGAAGTTCCTGTACAGTCTTCAGCTAGAGCACATGGAAATAATCCAGGCTGGAAGTGCCATATGTCTGGAGACAGGTTTACGCCAACAGACCATAAACTGAGTTCATGTAAGTGGGTGAAAACTAGAAACAATTCCACTGAAATGAATGAAGTTAGTCCACTTTACAGAGACAAGATCAGAATCTAATATGATAAAGTAGGCAGTATGGTGTTGTAACTGAAGTATAAACCCCTATAATTTTTTTGTTTTATTTTTTGTTTTCTCTCTTGGATGTGTTGCTCACTGAACCCTGCCTCGGCCTCCACTGTCTCCCTCCCACTCCCACCCCCAAAATAAGCATGTTTGGAATGAATAAATCCAAGACATTGATCTCAGTCTCAGCATTTTGTAATGTTAGATGCTCAATTTACTCCTCTGTTTAATGCAGCTGAATTCTTTTCAAGGCATGGTGAGTACAATTATCAGGTTTTTTTTAATGCTCTCTCTTTCCATTCCAAGCCTACCCAATGTTTCCCATGATGCAGCTCAAGCCTTAATGGAAATGGCAATTATATTAGATAGAAAGATTGGAGGGATTTGTTCAGCACAGTTTGCATCATTTTTAAACATCTCCTTGCAGCTTTAATTTTTAAGAAATGTATGCTTATCTCTGAGAGTGTACAGAAGATTTGTGTAAACTGTATGATTCACAGAAGATTGCAATAACAGATACCCAGTCCTGGAGGAGCTGAAATTTAAAATGGGGACTTTTACTGGAAAAAGGTTTGTGGCAGTTCATATTAAAGTGAAGTTGACATTTTATTTTTCCTCCTTTCATTACTTTCTAAGACAGTTTCACAGCATACCACCAGAAAATAATATCTTAAAGGTCAGCTCAATGTGCATTATTCTCAATAGGTCACATAACTAGAATGTTTACAAACTGTCCTTAAAAAATCCACTTCCAACTAGTAACAATTGGTCATTTAAGTGGGTTTAAAAAACAACCAAAAAACCAACTTTGCACACTGTTTACAGAAATCACTAGGTGGTGCCCCGTTTCCATTTAATCAAAAGATCTTTTAGTTAGATCTGGAATCCGTACCTTCTGTAGACCACGTGTTGAGTACCTGAAGACTCTTTTTGGAAGTAGCCTACTATAGACTGACGTATTCAGAAATAATGTCAAGATATTTCAGTACCATGTGCCATGATAAACATGCAGGGTCAAATGCTCATTTCTAAGCCACTAGCAATGTTGGAGTGACCATGCTGCAATGGCAGTCTCAGCAGGAATTTTTTTCGTGGCCAGAAATCTTCAAGAGATAGGGGAAGCTCATATTGGAGCTGCAACTCTACCACTGAGTGAAAGGTTTTATTATGTACCTTCTGCCCACCCTGCCCTGCCAAACTATTCCAGCTCCGCTGTTCAGGGCAGAGAGAGCATCTGAGACAGGGCCTTGCCCTCACCCCACCTGTTAGCACTCTCAGGGACCTAGTGCCACCCAGGCTATCTTTAGACTTGAAGCTTGGTGTGTGATTCTCAGCTCACATAGACATATTCTCACTAGTTGTCATTGAGCAAGTGAACTAAAATAACAGTGTAGACATGGTAGCATGGGCAGTGTTAAGCAGCATGGGCTAACCTCCCCAAAGATGTATTCTCAGGGTCCAGGCAGGCAGCTAGATCCTGTTTCTGTTCGCCATTGTCCATACCACCATGGGTAGATTACTATTTTTAGCACACTAGATCAATGGGAGCTAGCATGAGTATGTCTACCTGAGCTAGGACTCACACCCATAGCTCCAAGTGTAGACATAGCCCAACAGAACTAAGCAGTAAATGTGCCTCTATTCCCCTATTGGTGTATGGCTGTCTCCTGTGTATAAGAAAGGCAGCAGGGCTTCTTAGATCCTTTCCACACCCACCTCTGACCCACTTTGTTCAACCACTATCTATCCCATAGTATATCTATCCAGGGCTAGATTGTGAATGAAAGAGAACAAATGACTGACTGGATTAGTGAAGAAATGAATGGTTCTTAATTAAAAATAAGCATATGCAATATGATGTTATCTGTTGCAATAGCAGAGAATGTAAAATATAGGTTTTATTATGATATTCACCTTGATCAGCTTGATTGATAGATCCTTCAGCCCTCATATAGATTGTGCCAATCACAACATGTCTTCCATTCTTCTCGTATCCTGGCCTTTCTTCTCCATGTGCGGCCAAGCCTTTTCACTATAAAATCTTCCCATCTCTTTGGAGGTCAACTGAGTTGTCATTTCAGTTCCCGTGGGTACCACTCGGTGATAACTGCAATCCATCGATTGTCAGTGAGCCTTGCTATATGCCCAGCCCATCACATTTTACTGAACCTGCTCTCAATGACAATATCCTGCACTCTACTCTGCTGTATGATCACTTCACTGGGGACTCGGTTGCAGATTGAAATTCTCAGAATTCTTTTTCCATCGCCCTCTCTGTGTCAGACAGTTGCTGCTCCTTCGTCTTTGTCAGAGCTTTGTTAGTATTGGTATTACCCTCCTTAATGCTCCAGTTAAGGGTAGTGTGAGTGCTTCTATTAAATACCTTATTTCCAAGGGTTTATTTACTATCTTATAAAATCTGCCTTAAGCTAAAATCAAATTTAGGAACTCCTGAGACACCTTTCTCCCCACCAATTTTATTACTGTTTAAAGAATTGTATGACAGCTTCACACAGGAAATGCTTTAAAGAAAATTAGTAAATTTGTTTTTGGATTCCATGGCTGTGTGCCAAATTCCCTTCTGTGGAAGCTGGGCTGATCATATACTTTTTACTGAAATAGGCTGTCATATTCTGATTGAAACATTTCTATCTTATTTTACTTTATTTTTACACTTGCAGAAATATGAAAGGAAGTTTTACATGACCTAGAGAAGACTCATTTGGTTAAATTTGCAACCATTAATAGAAGAAAACTGCATCCAAGAAGCTTGAACCCAACTAATTTGTATGAAAATTATGTCAAGATCAGTGATGGGTAAAATTATTGCAAATTCATGTAACGAACATTAGCATGATCTTTGTCTTTAACCTCTAAATGGATCATTACATCAAGGTGAATACTTTAAAGACTTCTAACAATATCACTGAAATTGATTTTTTTACAGTACTCTTTAAGGAGAATAATTTATATATTTGGTCATGCCAAATCCAAATTCCCCATGAAAAATTTAGATTGCTCACAATATTTAATATTATTGTTAAATACCAGTTATTAAATAAAAAAGCTTAAACTATATTTTTGTTATTGTTCACATGCAGCTCTGTCCTTGGGAATAAAACAAAATAAACCAACCTACAAAACAAAAAAAAAAAATGCCTGTTTTGAATGATAAGCTTGCTCCGATGTAAGTCAATGGCAAAAGTCCCATTAACATAATAGGCGCAGGATAAACCCTTTAATCCAACAATGTAGTCAAGGCATATATTTTATATCATCTCAAGCATACCTATTAGTGGAATTTTTCTTTTGTCTTGCTAGTATTAATTTTGGCACCCTCCTTAAAAATAAAATAAAAATATAAAATTATTTTTAATCTAATAGGAAAGCAAGGGAAACATTATCTGGAAATAAATTATATTCAAATACAATCATAATTGTCTGTATAGTAGCTATTTCTGCATTTGGGGAGGCACCTGAACAGCAGGTAAAGTCCACACAATATAAATGAGATTGCAATATAATCTCATTTCCTTTTTCTTCAGGGTCCTATTATACACACAGAGAGTATTCAGTCTTTTAGGGCATATCATTCCACTGATTGTCTTTGACAATGCCATCAGGACCAATCCATTGTAAATCTACCTAAAATACGGATTACACTCACTAATTTTAATTTTCCACCCTGTTTGCTTATTTTCCTCTGTTGCATCATTGGTCTTGATCCTGTGAGAGACATGCTTCTTCCTGATTGCAATATTTTGCCCACTGTAATAGTTTGCAATTTCTATGTACCTCAGGTATGTCTATGCTGGAGTTGCAAGACAATATACTATTTTCCCTTTGACTATGATACAAGTGTCTTGTTTTTTTATCATGTTAGTTCTCTTTGAACTCTTAGGCTCATGTCAGGAAAAGTGGTACTTCTCATGTATATCAAAAATGTTTTGTTTTTTTTTTAAATTGTTGTAGCAGTGTTAGTCCCAGGTATTAGAGAGACAAGGTGGGTGAGGAAATATATTTTATTTGACAAATTTATTGGCAAGAAGGACAAGCTTTCATGCTGCACAGAGCTCTTCCTCTGGTCTGAGAACGGTACTTAGAGTGTCACAGCTAATCACAAGGTTGAACAGATATCTTAGCATAAGTAATTAGCACATATTCCAAGGGCCACTTCTCCTTGAATGCTCCCTTAGTTTGGCACAAGTAGTGAGCAGATAGTCTACCTGTTTGACCCTGTATTTAGCTGTGACACTCTTGAGTACCTTTTCTGAGACCTGAAGAAGAGCTCTGTGTTGCTCAGAATCTTGCCTCTCTCACCATCAGAAGTTGGTCCAATAAAACATATTAACTCACCCACCTTGTCTCCCTAATCAATCTTTTTATTCTATTAAATGTTTGTGCAGTGTGAAATCTCATGGTCCCAAAGTGCATCACCACAATGGAGCTAAAGTGTACCACCGGTTACTGGAAAAACTCCTGAAAAATTGAAGATAAATGTTCGCACTGACATTTTTCTTGGAACAGAGGCACAGCCTATTGTCATCTAAAAAGAAACTGAAAAAGTCTAATGGTTTTCTTATATCACTGTGTGGGAATAAAGTAACAGAATATCAGTGTACATATAATGTTATGGAACAGTATACTAGTGATCATTTAAATGCTTCCTTGTTCATTACTATTTATATAGGAATGTGAAATGAAATATTTGCAATTTTGCCAAATTATTGGCTGAGTGGCAAATATGCCCTTGAATATATTTAACTAATGTGTGCAAAGATATTTTGGATCCTGATTCAGGAATACACTTAAACACATGCTTTTAACTTTGAGCATGTGTTTAAATATCTTTCTGAATAGGGATATTTCCTTGAATCAGGGCCTTGATTAGTAGTGCTTGTACTTTTTTTAGAGGAAGAAAAAAGAATATTAGTAAGTCTCCTTAGAAAAGAAGCCATTAACATCTTCACTGAGTAAAGATAAGTAGAAGGGAAGAGCTGAAAAATATAAAAACATGAAAATCTGCTTAACAATTGTCTATATCCTTGCCTTTTAGACAAGCACTACTGCTTAAATCACCTCCTAAACTTAAAATATAAAATAAAATAAAAAAAAGTAAAGATTTGTTGAAAAGTTGAGTAAGCTGATATAATGCCACTTGGAGATGCAGCATATAAAACATATACTAAAAGTGCCTAGAAGATGCCTGATGTGTAGTCAACATTTAGAAGACACTATTGGGAAATGAAGAAGTTGCAGAGTGAGAATAAGGGGCTCTCATGGATTAGAAATTGCCTCCAGGATACAGTGACCATATTTCCCTATGCTAAATATGAGACACCTGGTAAAATTACTCATATTCAAGTGAGTTCAATGGCAATGAGTCAGAACTATGCAGTACGAATGTTCAAATTAACATCAAGTTGGCTGAACCCCTGTTAAAAAAGAAATACTGCATCATTGAATTCTTTTTGTATACCTTCTTATCTGTAAGCTTTCACATGGGGAGGGGTGATATACACACTCCTACCTCCAACCCCCCCCACAGACACACAGACAAGAAGAGATGACACACACACTGTACCATTCTCTCACATGGGGGTTTGACTGTCCGATCCAATTCTCCCTGGCCTGCACTCTCTGTCCTCCATGCCATGCTGGACCCCCCGGGAGAGACCTGCCTCTTTTGGTATCTGGTACTACGTCTTCCCAAGACAACATGTGGGGGGGCATGCAGGGTCACATGCCAGGGTTTCTGCCAGTGTTCACAGCAGAATGTGACCAGCAGCAACCTTTCAGCACTGTGTGGGAGGGAAGGGACAGGAGCTGCTTCCAGATACAAGAGAGGGGAGGGAAAGGGATGACCTGGTCCATGTCTTTGCAGAGCTCACCCTTTTCCCTCCAGCCCCCTGTGACTGGAAGCAGCTTGTCCCTTCCTGCCCACACAGTGCCAAATGGTAACCAACATCTCCAGGCTGCTGCTGAACTCTGAAATAACCCAGCCACCTCCTGTCTCCTGGCTACAGCACAGGCAAGAAGGGGTTAAGCCCTAAGGATGCATTGTGCACCAGGGCCCTGGGAACCTGACTGGAGCATCTCCATGCTCTGTGGGAGCAGGACCCAGAACAGCAAAGGGGAGGGTGGGTGAAGAGGGTGCTAGCCCCTGCCCAAGGGCTGCTGTAAAGCCTGCAGGTTTGGGGTAGGAATGGACTGGAAATCACTTCCCTGTCACACTCCAGAGCTTGGCTGAGGGCAGGGATCAGCTTCTCCTGGCTAGTGCTCTGTGGCAGGAGGTTGTTAGGGTTTCCCAGGACACCAGCCCAACCAGAGGCAATGGGGGAAAGAAGGAGATTACCAGGCAGGCTGTTGGTGACCTGAGTGCTCCGACCAAGCGCTGGTTCTCTGCACAGAGCTGGGAACGGGACGCACCCTACCAGGTGTGGGGGGTGGGGGGAATATAAAGGTACAGTGGGGCTGAGGGGAGGCGAAGGGGTAAAGCAGGGAGAGGACAGCAAGAGATGGAGCATGTAAAGGGTTGATAGGTGGCCAACAGAGGTGACACGTAACTGGCTGCTGCCTGGCACCTACCTACACTCACCTGCTGCGGCAGCTCGCAGTGCACAGCCAGTGCTGGCCAGAAACGGGATGGGGGTCAGGACCCTGCTGGCTGAGAGCTGGCATGCAGTACGGGCTGCACTGATGGACCGGCAGAGGAAGCGGCCTGGCCTGGCACACTGCAGCTTCGCTCCACCACTAGCCTTGCACACCAACCCCCATTGTCGGCAACTGGACCCTCGCATTCACTGCTGGTGGGTGCACAGCTGGTGAGCAGGGATCTGGACAGCAGCAGGACCCATCGGTACTGATGGAAGGGAGTCAGAAAATAAGGGACAATTTGCCTGTTTTTCAGAAAAAGTCAGAAGATCTGCAGGGGAGCTTAAAAACAAGACTGTCCTGATAAAAAAATGGGATATCTGGTCACCGTACTCAGAGACAGAAAATGAACAGTAGGTATAAATGGTAAAATTTCAGCACAATAGAATGTTAGCAACAGAGGTGCCCCATAAGGTTCCACTCTGGAACCAATGAGATAATATATTAATGATGTTGGGGAAAGAGTGAATAGTGAGTCGGCAAAATTTACAGAAGAGAGAAAAGTATTTAGATTAGTTATGAACAGGGAAAGCTATAGGACCTAATAATCTTAGGGTTAGCATGATGACAGATGAATCTCAATCAAATGAAAGCTAATGCACACTGGAAGAAGTATTTTGAAGTAACTATTCATGCATGTTGCCGGATTCTACATTAACTGCAACTACTGAGGAGAAAGACCTTGGCATCACTGTGGACAAGTGAATGAAATGTCCAGCTCTTTATGCAACGGACTCAAGAAAGCAAAGGAAGTATCAAAAATGGCATAGAAAATAATATTGAACTTTTCTGGTGATTCTTTCACAGGGTATAGAATAGAGTAATGTTTTTAGAGTTGCATGAGGTTTTATCATGATAGCTAAATCGTTGCATAGTGTTTTAAGTTTAGGATTCTAGATGTATAACATAAATATTACAGTTTGAACACAGGAGATGAAAACACAATTTTTAAGTGTCATTTATTTCAAGTTCAAAATGTATTATTTGGTATTCTACTTTTTCATAGCATCGAATGCATGCAGGAATTGAAACATTTTGGTATAAACAGCTACTTTAGGAGTAAATCAAAAAGGGGTACATCATGGCTCTTTTATCTGTCTTATGAGGAAATAAATTGCATTGCTACTGGTGTGGAATGAGTTAAATTAGTCTACCTTGTACTTCAAAAGCAATAGACAATTTTATGGACAACCAACTAGTAGTAAATGTAAACTAGTACAATGTTTTCAACATTCTACATATTTTTGTACATCTTCATTTTGCAATAGAGTAGTTTCCTATGAATGATGTTCACAGACAGGGGATGGGGGGTAGGGGGCATATGTGTGTTATATTTAGTTGCCTAAGTTTGGCTCATTCAGCCAATCTTATTATCACTTGATGAAAAAGTACTGCAATGCAGCAGAGTTCTAAGCTTAATTCTGTTTTATTTTAATTATTGGATGCATATAAAGCACTGTGATACTCTTAGAATAAGAGGCAAGTACAGTAGCAGCACCCAAAATGGTGTTAAAAAGAAGTGAAAAGGGAAAGAAAATCTGTAGCATATCATTTTACTAAAACTGCATTCATAAAACGATTGCTTAAATGGACCCAAATGAAAACTAACACATTTTCATTACAGCACTGATTGTTACATTTCAGAAACATGTAAATATGCTTTGAATTTTGTCAAAACCTATTAAAAATAGTTTCTTTATTTGTAACTGGGTCCTTCTTGAAATACAAGTTGGCTTTATTACATAGATAAATAAATTAAAATATTCCAGACCTCAGCATCTCTGTTATTTATCTACATTCTAGCAACCCAGAATATTACTGGTGTTCTGGAGAAGAGAAATTTACTTCCAGTAATATCTTCTCCTGATTTTAAGATTGCTTGTTTTTAAAATCCTTGTGAATTAGGACGTTCATTATGTGTTCTCTTGATGTATTTTCCAGTAGTCTCCCTACAATCCTCAAAGTAAGGGTAGTCTTCAGTGCTCCTGCATATGACCAAATATTCCCCACCTATATCCTCATGCACCACTACGATTAAACAGCTCTTCACTAGGAATCTAAGAGGGTCTGTGGAAAAGCAGTACTTCTCAGTATGGTGGCTTAATGCAGAGAAGATATGCAGATACTCCCTTGCGACTACTACAGCCTATTGGGTTCCTATGGGAAATGCACAGTCTAAATTGAAGTATTTAAGCTTACTGAGTTATAGAGTGTATAGAGAGTATATAGCTACTCTCATGGCCCAAACTTGACATATATATTTAGCTGTTAACCAGAACACAAGTCTAGGGAATATATCCTTAGCTGGTATAAATTTCTACCAGATGAGGATCTCCCCCTGGGAATTTTTCAGAGATGCTTGTCTTTCATGGAATTTGTTTCTGTTTGAAATTAGGCATTCAACTTTTCTCACTACTTTTGAGTCTAGATTGAAGACTTATCTGTAACCTGATTTAGTATTGGATTCTCTATTTTATCTAATTCATCCTTGCATGGCAGGTATTGAGGCACTGCATCTGAATAATATTCTTACATTTCTCCTTTTCAAATTTTCACAGGGATGGCTATTGTATTCTTCATAGATATTCTTCTCTTTTATGTAAATAACACAATATTATACAGAAATAAACACTGTATTGGATTGCACTGTATCTTTTTCTCTTGTAAAACAATATCAACATGGTAAGAAGGAAACATGTCACTTGGAAGCTTCCTACTGATATGCTTTCTCTGGATATTATAATACATATTTGCAGCCTTAATTTCCTCCACTTCTAATGCTATGGCTGTTCATCCTGCTGTTATGGGGTTAATAAAAGCAAAATCCAAGGCTTCTTAAGTTAATATGCAAAACAATAGATAGAAGTTGGCAGCTAAATAAAAGCACAGTTGAAAAATCTCAGGATAGAAAGAATAATCAATAAAATGATGGAACAATGATATAAAGAAATATTTTCTGTCTCAATGTCATATATAGGGCATCAAGGTATAAAATAAGGCCAACTGTGTAAGTGTCAGGGAAAAGACTGAACCTTTTAGGGATGTTTCACCAAGACTAAAATTCATGAATAGTTTTGGAAATATGTCTTTATTTGGAAAATAGTGTCATGGTTTCCTTTGAGAGTGTCTGATGGGGAGGTGTTTTTTTACTCCTCTACCTCCATGGAAGAAGTCTAAGACTGTATTACCTGCTGAGTAGATTACTCAGGGTTTGTGGGGGGACAGAGAATATGTGTTTGCTAGTTTGTTCCATTCCTGCCCTAACCACATGTGTGTCAGGAACCCTCTAAAATGCCTTATGTGGTATCCATGGAATTGGGGACAATGCTACAGGGCAACCGTTACCAACCTTCGACACAGGCATGGACAGATCCATGTGAAGATGATCTCTTCTGAATGCAGATAAAGAAGGAAACAGCCTGACCCAATGAAACATTAGAATAAAGCTCATAATTGTTTTGAAATATCAGAGCCTCATTAGATGAGCTTTAGTCTACCCCATTTTGTTTATGCCTTAAAATATTTATAGTTTTGAATATTGTATGCCTCTTTATATTATTAAATCTTATTTTTTGTGTCAGAATTATTTTGAGTAAGTTCTATGGCCAGTTTTATTCATGAAGTCAGAACAGATGATCACAATTGCCCCTTCTGGCCTTGGAATATATAAATATATTAATTTTTCAATTAATAAAATATATAATATAATATAAGCTGGCTTTTTTTTTATTCAGTCTTACAAACAGTGAGTTATAACACAACAGAAAAGAGGACTGATTTTTTTTATCTCTGTTACAGCTGGCCTACCATAAATCCATTGAGATAGGTGGAGCTATTCTAAATTTACCTTGGTATAATTAGATCAGAATGGATCTGTCTCACACTTTTCAGACTTGGCTTGAATTTTAAATCTCAGTGAAACCTACAAAAAAAAAAAAATCCAAATTTGAAGAAAGTATAGGTGTGACACAAATATGACAAATACTTAAACTTGCCAAGTTGACACTTATCTAAATAGTTTTCTAAAGTGGTTTGGTAGACTGGACAACTGTGAATCAGTCTCAATTTCAGATCATCAGACTCAGAATTTAGAATGCTATGGAGAGCAAAGTTAAAGATGAAGAAAAGTGATACAGTGTTAAGGAGAGAGGCTGAGAGTGGAGTCTGGTTGTGCCACAGATACTCTGGCTTTGAATAATCCACTTAGCTTATGTTTATTCATCTATAAAATGGAGATAATTTTATTTGTTTACTTTATTCATTAATATTTTGAAAGTGCTTTGACATACTCTAGTACCATGTAAATCTCAAGTATTTTTTTATTATAAAGATATCTCAGAATGATCGGCAATACAGAGTTAAGCACCACGCTATTTTAAGAATAGATCAAGGCTAAAAAATGCAGGTTGTTGTTTTAGATATAAATAAAGAAGGGCGATTTTTATTTTTTCTTGGATAGTAAATTGCTGGAAAATTCAATTACATTGTGAGGAAAAACTATTTATGAATTTGGGTAACATTCGGCAAATAGTTTCAGCAGAATAAAAAATGAGAAAAAACATTTTGAAAAAGTTAAAACAGTTCATTTTGTAATGTTCAAAATTAAAATTTTGTTTTGAAACTGTTTCATTTTGAAATGCTGAGTCAAAATTGATGTCTTGCTCTGAAATGTCAATTCAAATCAAACCAAACCAAATTTGCAGAAATTCAGGGTTGCTTTTCTATAACCCAGTTTATTTTTATTTTTAGTTTTTGATTCAGCTACCAAACTGAAAAATCAGTTGGCTGAGCTCTTGATTTACCTTTACTGAGGCAGAGGGTGGGAAGCTGGGACAGCTGCACCTGATGGGAGAGGGCAAGCCAAGTTTGTATAACCATCCTCCTTTGGGATATGGCCACAGAAGAGCAGCTTAAAATGTGTCCCGGTTTCTCTACCATATTTAATTTCTTATGCTACTTGTAACACTTCCAGACAAGTCACCAGCTCATGCCAATGCCCCTAGGTCTCAACTGAACACTGACAAATTCCTAGATAGAACCAGTCTGGCTCACCTGCAGGGGTGTGCACAAAAGAGGCAAGCAGGGGCACCACCACATCCAATAACCATTGGGGCACAGAACTCCTCTGGCCCTGCAGCCGCAGGAGGAGAGCAAGATCCTCCAGCCCTGGGGCTGCAGCTGGAGCCATAGGAGGGGCACAGAATGTGACCCTCCAAAAGTGGCCAAATTTGTATTCCTCTGCATGCCCGTGCTCAACTGTTTGTTAGCGTTGTTAAAATAGGTATTACAGTTACAAAAATGTATTTAGTATTTGGACTTTGTGTTGTAAATTGCTGCGTGCATTAATCTCACTTATAATATCTGTATCCCATGTTCCTACTGGGAACCAGGAGCTAAAGGACCCTCCCCCCAGCCTAAGAGGAGGATCCACAGGGCCTGGAAACCAAATAATTCCGGGGGACAACTAATGAGATAACAGGGACCGGAGTGAGGTCAAAGGGTCAAACAAAGGGAACCTGATGGGGACACCGAGCAGAGAACCCCAGACAGCACCCACTGCTCCTCGAAGGCATCAAGGGAGGCAGCGGACGCCACCCAGAGGAACTCTGCCCGGATGTGTGAGCGGACAGAGGATCGGAAATAGGCCCCACAGTCACAGGAGATCCAATCAGCCAACCTCCTCTCCCTGGTTTTATCGATGGCCATTTTAGCAAGGGCCAGGGGGAGGCTGACCAGGAAGTCTCATGACCTTGTGGGGCCACGGATAGGGCGTGCATAAATAAAAAGGTGAGGGGAAAAGTGTAACCAAAATCTCAACAAAATATATGTGAGGAGCCGGAAAAGGGGCTGTAGCCTGGCGCACTCCAAGTAAATGTGCGCCAGGGTTTCCCTCACGCTGCAAAAGGGGCAAGTGTCCGGAATTGGGGTAAACCATGCCAAGTACACGCTCGTGCTCATGGCCCCATGGAGGAGCCGCCAACTGATATCCCTGGCGGGCCTCGGGACCAGGGTGGAGTATAGGCTGGCCCACCGGGGCTCCTCACCCTCTAGAGGTGTATCCCATGTTATAAGGTATTTTTTTGGTGTGTGTTCTGTTACTGTAAATCACAGGACAGGAAAGAATCATAAACAAGTGTGAAATTCTTGTTTACAAAAGGAGGTGTTAGCTCTTGCCCAACAAAAGGAAGTCCATCAACACCAGATGAATCATTGTGGAACATCAGAGGACAAAAGTTTTTGTTGATTGCTTATGAGGAGACAGACGTACAACAGAATTCCTCCCAGCAGCAGAAATGACAACTAGAACCAGAAGGAGGGAAAGAATAAAAAGCCCTAACAAGGAGGAACTTTGTTTTTTATGCTGCTTGGACTCTGAGGAGTAAGGATAACTAAACATAAGCAAAAGATCCCCAGTGTTTGTCCTGGGTTAACCCTAAAGCTTCTATTACTTCTTGAAACATAAGATTGGGACTAATTTATATGGTTATGTTTACCTGCTTTAACCTTGTAAATAACTTCTTTATTTCCTTTTTCTAGTTAATACATATTTGGGTTGTTTATTATGGGATTGGTCACAAGCATTGTCTTTGGTGTGAGATCTAAGGCCTGGTCTACACTACGCGTTTAAATCGATTTAAAGAGAGTTAAATCGATTTAACGCTGTACCCGTCCACACTACAACACCCTTTATATCGATATAAAGGGCTCTTTAAATCGATTTCTGTACTCCT